>NC_072435.2:48740086-49043362 GCF_028878055.3 Symphalangus syndactylus | reverse complement strand
GGCAACGTATTCCTAATTTGGGTGTGTTACTCTGGCCCATTTATTGAGTGACCCAAAAAGCTGCCAGTTCTGAGTGGCATCCAGAAAAGGAGAAGCCTCTGCAACAGGTCCAGGCTGCTGTGCAAGCTGCTCTGCCTCTTGGGCCATATTACCCAGCAGATCCAATGGATCTTGAGGTGTCAGCAAAAAATAAGGATGCCATTTGCAGCCTTTGGCAGGTCCCCTTAGGTGAATCACAGCAGAGGCCTCTGTAATTTTTTTTTTTTTTTTTTTTGAGATGGAGTCTTGCTCTTGTCATCCAGGCTGGAGTGCAATGGCAAGATCTTGGCTCACTGCACCCTCCACCTCCCAGGTTTAAGCAATTCTCCTGCCTCAGCCTCCTGAGTAGCTGGGATTACAGGCACCCACCACCATGCCTGGCTAATTTTTGTATTTTTAGTAGAGATGGGGGTTTCACCATGTTGGCCAGGCTGGTCTCAAACTCCTGACCTCAGGTGATCTGCCTTCCTCGGCCTCCCAAAGTTCTGGGATTACAGGTATGAGACACTGCATCTGGCCAGCCTCTAGGATTTTGGAGCTAAGTCCTGCCATTTTCTGCAGATAACTACTCTCCTTTTGAGAGACAGCTCTTGGCCTGTTACTGGGCTTTGGTAAAAACTGAACATTTGACTATGGGTTATCAAGTCACCATGTGACCTCAGCTGCCTATCATGAACTGGGTGCTCTCTGACCCACCTAGCCATAAAGTGGGTCATGCACAACAGCATTCCATCATCAAATGGAAGTGGTATATACATGATGGGGCTCGAGCAGGTTCTGAAGGCACAAGTAAGTTACATGAGGAAGTGGCTCAAATGCCCATCCATTGTCTGTATTTCTGCCACCCTGCCTTCTCTCCCCCAGCCTGCACTGATGACCTAATGGGGAGTTCCCTGTGATCATTTGACAGAGGAAGAAAAGACCATGGCCTCATTTACAGACGGTTATGGATAAGATGCAGGCGCCACCTGAAAGTGGACATGGCTGCAGCACTACAGCTCCTTTCTAGGACATCTCTGAAAGACAATGGTGAAGGGAAGTCTTCCTAGTGGGCAGAACTTTGAGCAGTGGACCTGGTTGTGAACTTTACATGGAAGGAGAAATGGCCAGATGTGCGATTACATACTGATTCAGTATGGCTATAGCCAATGGTTTGTCTGGATGGTCAGGGACTTAGAAGAAGCACAATTGAAAAATTGGTGGCAAATAAATTTAGGGAAAAGGTATGTGGATGGACCTCCCTGAGTGGTCAAAAACTGTGAAGATATTTGTATCCCATGTGAATGCTAACCAATGGGTGACCTCAGCAGAGGAGGATTTTAATAATCAAGTGGATAAGATGACCTGTTTTGTTGACATCACTCAGCCTCTTTCCCCAGCCACTCCGTCATCGCCCAATAGACCAATGAACAAAGTGGCCATGGTGGCAGAGATGGAGGTCACACATGGGCTCAGCAATATGGACTTCCACTCACCAAGGCTGACCTGGCTATGACCACTGTTGAGTGCCCAATTTGCCAACAGCGGAGACCAACACTGAGCCCTCAATATGGCACCATTCCCTAGGGTGATCTGCCAGCTACCTGGTGGCAGGTTGATTATATTGGACCTCTTCCATCATGGAAAGAGCAGAGGTTTGTCCTCACTAAAATAGACACTTACTCTCAATATGGATTTGCCTATCCTGCAGGCAATGCTTCTGCCAAGACTACCATCTGTGGACTCACAGGATGCTTTATCCACTGCCATGGTATTCCACACAGGATTGCCTCTGACCAAGGCACTCACTTTACAGCTAAAGAAGTGCAGCAGTGGGTTTATACTCATGAAATTCACTGGTCTTACCATGTTCGCCATCATCCTGAGGAAGCTGGATTGATAGAACGGTGGAATGGTCTTTTGAAGTCACAATTACAATGCAAACCAGGTGACAATACTTTGCAGGGCTGGGGCAAAGTTCTCAAGAAGGCCATGTATGCTGCTAATCAGTGTCCAATATATGGCACTGTTTCTCCCATAGCTAGGATTCACAGGTCCAGGAATCAAGGGGCACCACCACCCCTAGTGATCCACCAGCAAAATTTTTGTTTTCTGTTTCCATGACATTATGTTCTGCTGGCCTAGAAGACTTAGTTCCAGAGGGAAGAACACTGCCACCAGGAGACACAACAATTCCATTAAACTAGAAGTTGAGATTGTCACCTGGACACGGGGCTCCTCCTACCTTTAAGTCAACAGGTTAAGAAGAGAGTTACAGTGTTGGCTGGGGTGATTGGCCCAGATTATGAAGATAAAATCAATCTACTACTCCACATGGAAATAAGGAAGAGTATGCATGGAATACAGGAGATCCATTAGGGCATCTCTTAATATTACCATGCTCTGTGATTAAGGTTAATGGGAAACTACAACAGCCTAATCCAGGCAGGACTACAAATGACCCAGACTCTTCAGAAATCAAGGTTTGGGTCACTCCACCAGGAAAAAAACCACAACCTGCTAAGGTGCTTCCTGAAAGCAAAGGGAACATAGAATGGGTAGTACAAGAAGGTAGTCATCAATACCAGCTACGATCACATGATCAGCTGCAGAAATGAGGACTGTAATTGTCATGAGTATTTCCTCTTTCTTTTGTTAAAAACATGTTGCTGCATGTATACACTTGTACTAAGAAAATGTCTTCATTTTATTTCCTTTCTCCTTTATCATGTGACATGAGATATATTGACCTCACATCAGCCTTTAATGTAATAGTATTTGGATTGGGCATTGGTGCATTTCTGGTTGTATGAAGGATAGTTGTGATGTTATGCATAATTATGACCTTATTATTGTCTTTATTTGAAGATTATGTATAATCTCAGAAGATGTGTATGGGTTCAAGTTAACAAAGGAGTGGATTTGTGATGGTCAACACTGAGTGTCAACTTGATTGGATTGAAGGATACAAATTATTGATCCTGGGTGAGATTGTGACTCTCTTATATACACCTAGACAACAGTTAAGATCATCACCCTCAAACATAAACAGAGACTACTGGTGAGATCTGGAATCTCGAATGTGGACACAGTCCACAGTTGGAATTGTGACTGTCATATGTTAATCTGGCTACAAGTTGGATAATGACACATTTCTGAACCCAGCTCACAGTCATTGTGATGACTCATACCTGAACCCAGTCAACAAGAAATATGTTGACTCTTATACTTAGGCTCAAGGGAATGGGTAACATCGTAGGCATATAGCAGCACTAAGATCTTAAAGGGAATTGTGACTCACATGCATACCACATAAAGCCCTGGGGTGGTACAGATTGTGTCATAGCTGGGCCTAGCATGCCGGTGGGATTGAGACACCTGTATGCATGCCCAGCCAACAATAATTGTCACCTTCTCAAATGGACACAGCCCACTGTTGAGGTTCCGAATCTCACACTCAGAGGCATTCAAAAGTTGGAATTGTGACTCTCATAGACAGATTGGATTCACAGGTAGGATTATAACAGGTAGGATACAGTTAGGACTGTATCCTCAGACCAAGATTTATCACACCTATGAGGCTTCAACTGCCCTACTAAAACACCGTCCGCAGGTAAGGTTGGGGTTCTCATAAATGAATCCAATCCATGGTTGAGAATGTGAATCACATTCTTGGATGTAACTCACAGGAATACCTGACTGTCATACCTGAAGCTGGGGCAGGGATTTCATATCTCATCTCTGGACCTTCCCACAGGTGTTATTGTTACATATATTTTTGCCCAGGAACTGATAGGTTTTACTCTCCTGCCTGGGCCTATTTTATAGTTGAGCTTTTGACATATACTTGGGCCAAGCACCTAGGATATGCGACACGCTTGCCTGGACATGCCCTTGGGGGGATCGTGACACATCTGTGAGCCATACATGTAGGTGATGTGCCTCTCCACTTTTGCCAAGCTGTTCTCAAAACAGGCATTGTGACATATACCTGGGCCCATCACCTAGGTGATTTGTCTCTATTTTTCCTGGGCCCTGCCCTCAGTGGGGATTGTGACATATCACTGGGCCCATCATTTCAGTGATATAACTTTTCTATTCTGCTCTGACCTTGCTTACAGAGGGATTGTGACATATAACAAGGCCCAGCACCTGGGTGATGTGACTCTCATTTCCTGCCTGAGTTTTGCCTGCAGAATAGCCTGTGACATATAGCTGGGTGGAGCTCCCAGTGGATGTGACTGTCCTGCCTGGGCCCTGTCTACAGTGCACATTGTGACATCTCCTTCCTGGGTCCTGCTTATTTGGGGAATTGTGACATATCTTTGGCAGTGAAACAAGGTGATGTGACTCTTCTGCTTGGTTTCTGCTCACAGGTAGTATTTTGACATATACCTAGGCCCAGCTCAGAGGCATAATGACGACCCTCATATATGGACCCAAGCAATAGGAGTGATTTGGCCTCTTTTTTCCAGGATTAGGGCAATGGATAAGGTGCTGGGTCTCCTACGTGAAGAAAGGTCACATAAGGTTATGACACTCAAGCATATTCTATAAAGCCCTCGTGTGACATTGAGAGTATAATAACAGGATCCAGTACCTAGGTGAGATTCTTACTCTCATAGGCACACCCAGCTGACAATTAGGATTGTCACCCTCACACATGGACAGAGCCCACTGGTGAAGCCCTGAATCTCACAGGCATAGTTCACCACTGGATTTGTGACTGTCATATGTGGGTCCTGGGACAGTTGGTATGGTGATTTATTTTTGGAGCCAGCTTACAGACACTGTGATGACTCTCATACCTATATCTGGCCAACAGAAGAAAGGCTGACTCTCATACCTGGACATAGGGCAGTAGGTAGGATCAGGGGTTCATACCAGCATAAAGGTCTCAAAGCAGATTGTGACTGTCTCTCATACCATATAAAGCTCTTGGGTGGTACTGAGGGTGTTAGAACCCAGAAAACAGATGAAATTTGGACTCTCCTATGCACACTCAACCAACAGTAAACACTGTCACCCTCCCACATGGAAACGGTCCATTGTTGAGGCTGTGAATCTCACACGTGGAGGTAGTCACTATGTATGATTCTCATACATAGATCTGGCCCACAGGTCAGATGGTGACTCAAAGACCAGGATTCAGCATACATGTGAGACTGTGAATCATATATTGAGACACAGTTTGCATTTGGAATTGTGACTCTCATGCAGGGATACACCCCACCATTACTATTGTGTCTCATGTACTTAGACCGAACTCACAGGAGGTCTTGACTCATACCCGAAGCCAGAAAACGTGTGGAATTTTGAATCTCATTTCTGGACCTTCTTGCAGGTGTGATTGTGACATATATCTTTGTCCAGTGCCCGAGTGACTTGACTATCCTACCTGGGTAAAGCCCGCAAATGGAATTGTAACATATACCTGGGCTAAGCATCTAAGTTATTTTAGTTACCTGCATAAACCCTGTCCTCAGGGGGAATTGTGACGTATCACTGGGCCCATCATCTAAGTTATATTATCATTCTCTTCTGCTTGGACCCTGCCAACAGGTGGGATTGTGACATATCTAAACCTAGCTCAAAGGGTTGATGATGACTCTTATATGTGGATCCAGCCAATTGTAAAGATTTTTACTCTCATGGCTAGATTTAGAGAAATGGGTAAGGTCTCCTGTCTCCTATTTGTGGCAATGTCATAGAGGGTTATGACACTCATGCATATCCTATAACACCTTTGGGTGACAGAGAGAATGTCCTAACAGGACCCAGCACACAGGTGAAATTGTGCATTCCATAGGCACACCGAGCGAACAATTAGAATTGTCACTCCCACACATGGACAGAACCCACTGGTGAGGTCCTGAACAATGGGTGAGATGGTGACTTAATTCTGGACCAAGCTTACAGGTACAACGATGACTCTTATACCTAGATTTAGCCAATAGAGGATGTGTTGATTCTTATAGCTGGGCTTAGGGCAATGGGTAAAGTCCTCAGTTTTCTACGTGCAGAAAGTTCTCAAAAGTTTACCACACTCATGCATATAATATAAAGCCCTTGGGTTTCACAGAGAGTTTCATAACAGGGCCCAGCACAAAGTTGACATTGCGACTCTTCTGTGCACACCCAGACAACAGTAAGGATTTTCACCCTCACATATGGACAGAACCCACTACTGAGGTTATGAATTTTACTTGTGAACACACTTTGTATTGTGACTGTTATATGTGGACCTTGCCACAGGTGATATGACTTATTTCTGGACCCAGCTTACAAGCAGAGTGATGAGTCTCATACCTGGACCCAGCAAAGAGAAGAAATGTTGAATCTCCTAATGGGCGTGTGTGTGTGTGTGTGTGTGTGTGTGTGTCCTTTAGTTCCTTGAGCCTCGGGAAAATTGATTCTACAAATATACAGACATAAATGTATTAGGCTTTTTTCTTGCAACCTTTTTTTTTTTTTGCAAAAAAACCCCATTATTTTTTGCATATATATATTCTATTATATATAATTATATATTATATATATTCTGTTTATTAAAATACTGGCATTGGTGTTATACAGATATATTTGTAGATCTCAGAATGAAAGAAAAATCTTTAAAATTACAGCTTAATATTTATGGTAAATAAATAAAATAAAAATTATACATCTTTACAAGGTATTTATTTACAATGCTTAGAGCTCACCTGACCAGCCAAGGCCAATCTTCTTCAAGACGGTGCTGAAGTTGCACCTGCTTTGGTTACAGTATCTCCTGAGGAGAAATAACCCTGACTGAGAATGGTCAAGAAAAAAAATTGGGGGACAGAGAAATTCTATGTGAAAAGTAACAGAGCTGTTAAAAAGAAAATGATGATATAGCCGGGTGCGGTGGCTCACGCCTGTAATCCTAGCACTTAGGGAGGCCGAAGTGGGGGGATCACGAGGTCAGGAGATTGAGACCATCCTGGCTAACACGGCGAAACCCCGTCTTTACTTAAAAAATACAAAAAAATTAGCTGGGCTTGGTGGCGGGCGCCTGTAGTCCCAGCTACACTGGAAGCTGAGGTAGGAGAATGGCGTGAACCTGGGAGACGGAGCTTGCAGTGAGCCTAGATGGTGCCACTGCACTCCAGCCTGGGCGACAGAGCGAGACTCCGTCTCAATACAAAAAAAAAAAAAAAAAAAGAAAGAAAATGATGTTCAGAGAAGAACAAATAAATCAATTTTACCACAGTTGGTTTTAAGAAAATCAGTGTTTCAAAGTCAAATCTAAAGTTTTTAAATTAAAAATTGCAAATACAGTGGTGATTAAAATTAAAGGCCTCTGTCTTTACAGAGTTTACACTGTAGAATTTGGAAAATAAAAACAATTAGAGAATAAATAATTCATTATATAATGCTGGTAGTATAAGTTGGTACAATAAGAACTGTGATACAATTAATGGTACTACAACCCTATTTATATTTGTAATGTTTGTCTTCAAAATAAATACTCTTCTTCACTTTAAATTCCTATATTTTATGAAAGATTTTTTGATAGTAATTGCACTTATAATGCTTTTACTAAGTATAAACTCCCTTATATTGAGATTTAAACAGATATTAATGACTTTTTCACATTCTTTAGGTTGTAAATCTTTTCCCCAGTATAAATTCTTTTCTATGGAATAAATTGTGAGCATTGGTTAAAAGTTTTGCCACATTCTTCACACATGTAGGAGTGTTCTCCAGTATAAGCTATCTTACCTACCATCAAGCACGAGAACCATTTAAAGTCTTTGTCACATTCTTCACATTTCTAAAACTTCTTACCAGCATGATTTCTTTTATGTTTAGATAAGTTTGAGATGTTTTCAAATGCATTGTCACATAGTTCAGGTTTGTAGTTTCTCTCCAGTATGAAGTATCTTATATCTGTTAAGAATTGAGGACTTGTTAAAGGCTTTGCCTCATTCTATACACTTGTAGGGTTTCTCTTCAGTATGAATTATCTTATGCAAAATAAGAGTTGAGGATTCGTAAAAACCTTTGCCACATTCTTCACATTTCTAGGATTTCTCTCCAGTATGAATTTTCTTATGTGTAGTAAGGTTTGAGGATTGGTTAAAAGCCTTGCCACATTCTTCACATTTGTAGGGTTTCTCTCCAGTGTGAATTATCTTATGTTTAGTAAGGTTTGAGAATCGGTAAAAAGCTTGGGCACATACTTCACATATGTAGGGTTTCTCTCCAGGTGAATTATCTTATTTCTGGTAAGGTGTGAGTATAAGTTAAAAGCTTTGCCACATTCTTCACATTTGTAGGGTTTGTCTTCAGTATGAAATACCTTATTCTGAGTAAGAGTTGAAGGCTAGTTAAAGGCTTTGCCATATTCTTCACATTTGTAGCATTTCTCTCCAGTGTAAATTACCTTATGTTTAGTAAGGTTTGAGGATTGGTAAAAAGCTTTGCCATATTCTGCACATTTGTAAGGTTTCCCTCCAGCATGAATTATCTTACGTCTAGTAAGGATTGAGGACTGGTTAAAAGCTTTGCCACATTCTTCACATTTGTAGGGTTTTTCTCCAGTATGAATTCTCCTATGTGCAGTAAGATGTGAGGACTTTTTAAAGACTTTGCCACATTCTTAACATTTGTAAGGTTTCTCTCCAGTATTAATTCTCTCATGATTAGTAAGAGTTGAGGACCAGTAAACGGCTTTGCCACATTCTTCACATTTGTAGAAATTCTTTCTAGTATGAATTCTTTTATGATGCGTTAGGTGTAAAAGCGTGCAAAATGATTTGCCACATTGGTTACATTTGAAAGGATTATTTCCAGTTATTTCTTATCTTATGTGTATCAGCATTTGAAAATTGATGAAAGGCTTTCACATATTTATCACATTAAAATATTTTGCTCTGGGTAGTTGTCAAACATTGATTAAGTCCATTATAACTTCCTTTGTGCACCTTACACTCATCCACACTTTTACAGCCGTTTCTTAACTGTAAATTGTCATGTCCACATTTTCTGTATCTTCTCAGTATTACTTTTTGGAAAGAATGTTTTATGCCCTGCTCTGGGCAAAGGTCTTGGGCAAAATGAGAACACACAACTGAAAAAAATAAAAGTAACAAATTACTCCACTTACTAGACTCAGATGAATATAGTTACAAATCTAACCTATAAAATTATACAAACTACATAAGCAAGACGGCATAGTAGAACACCACAGGCCCTAATTTCTTCATAGGCATATAAATGTAACAAAAACATACAGACTGAAGTACATTTGTGGAAAATTTACAACTGAGTTAAGTGTGTGTGCAGTGCCCTACGTGAGTACAGTGCAAAGAGCCGAATAGAAAAGTCTGTTACATTTACCCAACACAGCTGTTCCTGCTCCCCAATATAACATAGTGCCTTTAGAAGTAAACTGCTAACTCCTGTTTTTTATTTTAAATACATGTAAAATATTGGCACATACATCTTTATTTATGGCTTTTAGGGGCCTTTTCAGACACTGGTTTCTGTCTCCTATGATAAAGTACTGAATGAAATGGTGGTATACTTTGGAATGACAGTATGGGTCTGCTGAGACCAGAGGTAAATATTATAGCAGCAGAGAGACTGTGGTACCACAGACAGGGAACAGGTGTAGCAAGTGAAGACCATTAAGAAGAAAGATGAATAAACTTCTTTAACTAAAAAATAAACACCAGACTCCAGACAATACACATCATAAGAACACGTTTGAAAGACTCCCAGAATCTCTGGTGAAGACAATTATTTTCAGACTATGCCAGGACAAAGCTACGTGATAAATATTGTGACAGGTAGCTTTTAAAAAAATCTCCAAATATCAATGAAATATTACAATGTATACAAAACAGGGCAATACGTTCCCATCTTCAGAAAAAAATCTTAAAAAAAAAATAAATTGGGCTGGGTGAGGTGGCTCACACCTATAATCCCACCAGTTTGAAAGGCAGCCATGGGTGGATTGCTTGAGCCTAGGAGACCAGCGTGGGCAACGTGGTGAAACCCTGCCCCTACTAAAAATTTGTAACAATGCTGCAATTATTATGAGCATGAAAATAACTCTTCATATGACCATATATGTTAAAGTTTATATATGTGCTGCATTGTTTTTTATTAGTCTACGTTTTTACTTTTATACTTACACCAAATTGTTTTAATTTTGTAGATTTGTAATGAGTTTTAAAATCAGGAACTGTAGTGCCTTTAACATTATTTCTTTTTTTGAAGATTGTTGGGTATTTTATTGTGTCATTGGATTCCATATACTTTTGGAGTTGCTGTTTCTATTTCTTCAAAGTGTAGTGTGAACTTTTTTTAAAGAACATTGCATTAAATCTGAAGTTTACATTGAACAGTATGGATATCTTCAAAATTTTTATCTCAACCTTTGAAGAGGAGTGTGCTCATAAGTGTGTTAATTTCTAAATATTAATGTTTTTCCATTTTTTTCTATTATTGTTTCATATTCTCATTTCATTTTGGTCATAGAAAGTAATCCATAAAAATGTAGTTTTAAAAATTATGTTAAGACTTCTATTTTGGCCTAACAGGTGGTCTATCAAGGAGAATGATTTATGAGCTGTTGGGAAGGCTGTGTAGCCTGATGTTGTTGAGCAGTGTTCTCTATACCTCTGTTAGTAATGATTGTTTTATACTTGTCTTCAAGTTCTCTGTTCTCTTACTATTATTCTGTCTTGTTTTATTTTTATTATACAAATTGGGGTATGGAAATATGCTACTGTAGGCTAGGTACAGTGGCTCATGCCTGTAATCTCAGCACTTTGGAAGGATGAGGCAGGCAGATCACAAGGTCAAGAGATCGAGACCATCCTGGCCAACATGGTGAAACCCCGTCTTTACTAAAAATACAAAAATTAGCTGGGGGTGGTGGTGTGCACCTGTAGTCCCAGCTACTCGGGAGGTGGAGGCAGGAGAATCACTTGAACATGGGCAGTAGAGGGTGCAGTGAGCCGAGATTGTGCCACTGCACTCCAGCCTGGCGACAGAGAGACTCTATCTCAAAAAAAAAAAAAAAAAAGAGAGAAAGAAAGAAAAGAAAAAGAAAAGAAATATGCTACTATAATTATATTGTTCTCTGTATGTTCCTTCAATTCTGTCAATATCATCACTTCTCGGCCTTTTGGCTAAGATCAAGTGTGTAATTCTGTCAATATTTGGCTTATACGTTTTGCAAGCCTAATGTGAGATACACACACACACACACACACACACACTTGCATAAAACACACACACACATATATATACAAATTGGTTATAGGTTCCCAGTAAATAAATCTATTATTGTTTAGTGGCTTGTTTTGTCTCTGTGGAGTTTTGACTTAAAATGAGAGAAGAGAGAAACCCTCTCATATTCTTTTATATTGTTTTATATTCAGTAGAAACAACAAGGAAGTAAAACCAAAGACAGGCAGCCCCGCGCCAGGCCCAAAACCAGGCCTGGGCCTGCCTGGCCTAAACCCAGTAGTTAAAAATCAACTTATGATTTAGAAGCCAATATTATTCATAGATTCCAGACATTGTATAGAAGAACACTGTGAAACTCCCTGCCCTGTTCTGTTTCTCCCTGACCACGGGTGCATGCAGCCCCTGTCACGTATCCCTTGCTTGCTCAAATCAATCACAACCCTTTCATGTGAAATCTTTAGTGTTGTGAGCCCTTAAAAGGGACAGAAATTGTGCACTCAGGGAGCTCAGATTTTAAGGCAGTAGCTTGCTGATGCTCCCAGCTGAATAAAGCCCTTCCTTCTACAACTCGGTGTCTGAAAGGTTTTGTCTGCAGCTCGTCCTGCTACAAAAATACATTTTATAAAATATGACAGTTTTTGACTTAAGATACAGCTCAAGGCCGGGTGTGGTGGCTCATGCCTGTAATCTCAGCACTTTGGGAGGCCAAGGTGGGTGGATCACGAGGTCAAGAGATCGAGATTATCCTGGCCAACATGGTGAAAACACGTCTTGACTAAAAATACAAAAATTAGCTGGCCATGGTTGTGCATGCCTGTAGTCCCAGCTACTCGGGAGGCTGAGGCAGGAGAATCTCTTGAACCCCAGAGGCTGAGGTTGCAGTGAGCTGAGATCACATCACTGCACTCCAGCCTGGCAACAGAGCAAGACTCTGTCTCTAAATAAATAAACAGCTAAAGTAACATTATTTTAACCTCTTCTGCTCTCATTTAATTAATATTTGCATGGCATATCTACATCCATCTTGCCACTATCAATCTTTTTTATCATTAGATCTCTACTGACTCTATTACAGAAAGGCAAGTTGGATCTTGGTTTTTAAAATTATCTAATTCCTTTATTAAAAATATGTCTCTTAATTGGAAAGTTAATTTTATATACATGTTTAAATGATTTTCTGAAACAGAAAGACTTAATAATGTTATTTTATTGTTTTAATTGATTGTTTTATCTTTGTCTCTCATTTTCTCTTTTGAATCTTCCTTTGTGTCGTTTTGATTTTTGTACTGATGTGCTTTTACTTTTTTCTTATTTTGTTTTGTGTGTCTGTATTTTTTGTGATACCTTGAAAATCACATAAAACCTCTAAAAGATATAATAATGTATTTTAATCTGGTAGAAGATGAACTTCAGTTGCATACAAAGATTTTTCTCTCAAATTTTTTATTATTTTCTAAATTTTTTGAAATTATAGAAAATGCTTAAAAATGTTTTCTGCACCATTATGATTATGCTAAGAAATTTCATTTTTTGGTATGTGCATATCTATCCAAGAAAATTATGCTTTTTTTTTTGGCCAGGCTCAGTGGCTGACGCCTGTAATCCCAGCACTTTCACAGGCCAAGGTGGGCAGATCAGGAGGTTAGGGGTTCGAGACCAACCTGGCCAACATGCTGAAACGCCATCTCTACTAAAAATACAAAAAATTAGCAGGGCATGGTGGTGGGCACCTGTAATCTCAGCTACTTGGGAGACTGAGGCAGGAGAATTGTTTGAAACTGGAGGCAGAGGTTGCAGTGAGCTGAGATCACACCATTGCACTCCAGCTTGGGCAACAAGAGTGAAACTCCATCTCAAAAAAAAATATATATATATATATGTATATGTATATTTTTATATGATTATGTGTCTTTTCTTGAGTCATTTTATTTTCAGAAAAGAAACTGCCTTCAGCATTCTTTCTTTTTTAATTGTACTTTAAGTTCTGAGATACATGTGAGGAATGCGCAGGTTTGTTACACAGGTATACATGTGACATGATGGTTTGCTGAACCCATCAAGCCATCATCTACATTAAGTATTTCTCCTAATACTATCCCTCTCCCAGCCCCCAACCCCCCGACAGGCCCCAGTGTGTGATGTTTCCCTCCCTGTGTCCATGTGTTCTCATTGTTCAACTCCCACTTATGAGTGAGAACATGCGGTGTTTGGTTTTCTGTTCTTGTGTTAGTTTACTGAGAATGATGGTTTCTAACTTCATCCATGTCCTTGCAAAGGACAGGAACTCATCCTTGTTTATGGCTGCATAGTATTCCATGGTGTATATGTGCCACATGTTCTTTATCCAGTCTATCACTGATGGGCACTTGGGTTGGTTCCAAGTCTTTGCTATTGTGAATAGTGCTGCATACGTGTGCATGTGTCTTTATAGTAGAATGATGTATAATCTTTTGGGTATATACCCAGTAATGGGATTGCTGGGTCAAATGGTATTTCTGATTCTAGATCCTTGAGGAATCACCACACTGTCTTCCACAATGGCTGAACTAATTTACACTCCCACTAACAGTGTGAAAGTGTTCCTATTTCTCCACATCCTCTCCAGCATCTGTTGTTTCTTGACTTTTTAATGATTGTCATTCTAATTGTTGTGAGATGGTATCTCATTGTGGTTTTGACTTGCATTTCTCTAATGACCGGTGATGATGAGCTCTTTTTCATATGTTTGTTGGCCGCATAAATGTCTTCTTTTGGGAAGTGTCTGTTCATATCCTTTGCCCACTTTTTGATGGTGTTGTTTGTTTTCTTCTTGTAAATTTGTTTAAGATCTTTGTAGATTCTGGATATTAGCCCTTTGTCAGATGAACAAATTGCAATTTTTTTTTCCTATTGTGTAGGTTGCCTGTTCACTCTGATGATAGTTCCTTTTGCTGTGCAGAAGCTCTTTAGTTTAATTAGATCCCATTTGTCAATTTTGGCTTTTGTTGCCATTGCTTTGGTGTTTTAGTCATGAAGTCTTTGCCTATGCCTACGTCCTAAATGGCATTGCCTTGGTTTTCTTCTAGGGTTTTTATGGCTTGGGGTGTTGCATTTAAGTCTGTAATCCATCTTGAGTTAATTTTTGTATAACGCATAAGGAAGGGGTCCAGTTTCAGTTTTCCGCATATGGCTAGCCAGTTTTCCCAACACCATTTGTTAAATAGGGAATCCTTTCCCCATTGCTTGTTTTTTTTCAGGTTTGTCAAAGATCAGATGGCTGTAGATGTGTGTTATTATTTCTGAGGTCTACATTCTGTTCCATTGGTCTATATATCTGTTTTGATACTAGTACCATACGGTTTTGGTTACTGTAGCCTTGTAGTATACTTTGATACTACAAGTCAGGTAGCGTGATGTCTCCAGCTTCGTTCTTTTTGCTTAGGATTGTCTTGGCTATAAGAGCTTTTTTTTGGATCTATATTAAATTTAAAGCAGTTTTTTCTAATTCTGTGAAGAAGGTCTATGGTAGCTTGATGGGAATAGCATTGAATCTAAAAATTACTTTAGGCAGCATGGCCATTTTCAAGATATTGATTCTTCCTATCCATAAGCATGGAATGTTTATCCATTTGTTTGTGTCCTCTCTTATTTCCTTGAGCAGTGGTTTGTAGTTCTCCTTGAAGAGGTCATTCACATCCCTTGTAAGTTGTATTCCTAGGTATTTTATTCTCTTTGCAGCAATTGTGAATGGAAGTTCACTCATGATTTGGCTCTCTATTATTGGTGTGTAAGAATGCTTGTGATTTTTGCACATTGATTTTGTACCCTGAGACTTTGCTGAAGTTGCTTATCAGCTCAAGGAGATTTGGGACTGAGATGATAAAATTTTCTAAATATACAATCATGTCATCTGCAAACAGAGACAATTTGACTTCCTCTTTTCCTATTTGAATACCCATCATTTCTTCCTCTTGCCTGATTGCCCTGGCCAGAACTTCCAATACTACATTGAATAGGAGTGGTGAGAGAGTGCATCCTTGTCTTGTGCCAGTTTTCAAAGGGAATGCTTCCAGCTTTTGCCCATTCAGTATGATATTAACTGTGGGTTTGTCATAAATATTTTGAGATACGTTCCATCAATACCTAGTTTATTGAGAGTTTTTAGCATGAATGGGGTGTTGAATTTTATCAAAGGCCTTTTCTGCATCTATGGAGATAATAATGTGTTTTTTTGTCATTGATTCTGTTTATGTGATGGATTACATTTATTGATTTGTGTATGTTGAGCCAATCTTGCATCCCAGGGATAAAGCCAGCTTTATTGTGGTGAATAACCATTTTGATGTGCTGTGGATTCGGTTTATCAGTATTTTATTGAGGATTTTTGCATCAATGTTCATCAGGGGTATTGGCCTGAAATTTTCTTTGTTGTGTCTCTGCCAGGTTTTGGTATCAGAATGATGCTGGCCTCATAAAATGAGTTAGGGAGGATTCCTTCTTTTTCTATTGTTTGGAATAGTTTCAGAATTGGTACCAGCTCCTCTTTGTACCTCTGGTAGAATTTGGCTGTGAATCCATCTGGTCCTGGGCATTTTTTGGTTAGTAAGCTATTAATTACTGCCTCAATTTTAGAACTTGTTATTGGTCTATTCAGATTTGACTTCTTCCTGGTTTAGTCTTGGGAGGGTGTATGTGTCCAGGAATTTATCCATTTTTTCTAGATTTTCTAGTTTATTTACATAGAGGTGTTTATACTATTATCTGATGGTAGTTTGTATTTCTTTGGGATCAGTGCTGATATCCCCTTTATCACTTTTTATTGTCTATTTGATTCTTCTCTCTTTTCTTCTTTATTAGTCTGGCTAGTAGTCTATCTATTTAGTTGAAATTTTCAAAAAACCAGCTCCTGGATTCATTGATTTTTTGAAGGGTTTTTTATGTCTCTATCTTCTTCAGTTCTGCTCTGATCTTAGATATTTCTTGTCTTCTGCTAGGTTTTGAATTTGCTTGTTCTTGCTTCTCTAGTTCTTTTCATTATGATTTTAGCATGTTGATTTTAGATCTTTCCTGCTTTCTCTTGTCAGCATTTAGTGCTATAAATTTTCCTCTAGACACTGCTTTGTCTGTGTCCCAGAGATTCTGGTATGTTGTGTCTTTGTTCTTATTGGTTTCAAAGAACTCATTTATTTCTACCTTCATTTTGTTATTTATCCAGTAGTCATTCTGGAGCAGGTTATTCAGTTTCCATGTAGTTGTGTGGTTTTCAGTGAGTTTCTTAATCCAGAGTTTTAATTTGATTGCACTGTGGTCTGAGAGACTGTATGTTATGATTTCCATTCTTTTGCATTTGCTGAGGAGTATTTTACTTCCAATGATGTGGTCAATTTTAGAACAAGTGGGATGCTTTTTAGAATTCTTTATATGTAGGGCATATGCAGTGCCAGTATGCTTTTTCAAAATTTGGTTATTTTGAAAGGCTTTTCTCTTTTTATTTGACAGGACAGATTTGCTGACGGTATTATTCTAACTTAAAAGTAAAACAGGAAAATCCAAAAGCATATAAAAATTAAACACATGAGCTGGGCACCATGGCTCATGCCTGTAATCCCAGCACTTTGGGAGGCCGAGGTGGGTGGATTACCTGACGTCAAGAGTTTGAGACCAGCCTGACCAACATGGTGAAACCCCGTGTCTACTAAAAACACACAAAAAATTAGCCAGGCATGGTGGCAGGTGCCTGTAATCCCAACTATTCAGGAGGCTGAAGCAGGAGAATCACTTGAACCCAGAAGGTGGAGGTTGTGTTGAGCTGAGATCATGCCACTGCACTACTGCTTGTATGACACAGACTCCATCTCACAAAAAAAAAATAGCAAGGTCCTTTGGGAGGCCAAGGTGGGTGGATCACCTGAGGTCAGGAGTTCAAGACCAGCCTTCCCTACATGGCGAAACCCTGTCTCTACTAAAAATCCAAAAAATTAGCTGGGAGTGGTAGTGGGCACCTGTAATCCCAGCTATTAGGGAGGCTGAGGCAGGAGAATCACTTGAACCCTGGAGGTGGAAGTTGCAGTGAGCCAAGATCACACCAGTGCACTCCAGCCTGGGTGAAAAGAGCAAGACTCCATCTCAAAATAAATAAATAAATAAATAAATAAATAAATAAATAAATAAATAAAACACTAACATATTCTTGCTCAAGAGTCAAAAAATTTAATTTTGTTAAGATGTCAATACAACATACAGTGGTAAAAAAGTTCGACATAATTTCTATAAAAATCCTAATAGCGCCGGGTGCGGTGGCTCACACTTGTAATCCCAGCACTTTGGGAGGCCGAGGCGGGCGGATCACGAGGTCAGGAGATCGAGACCCTGGTGAAACCCCGTCTCTACTAAAAATACAAAAAAATTAGCCAGGCGTGGTGGCGGGCGCCTGTAGTCCCAGCTACTCAGAGAGGCTGAGGCAGGAGAATGGCGTGAACCCGGGAGGCAGAGCTTGCAGTGAGCCGAGATTGCGCCACTGCACTCCAGCCTGGGTGACAGAGCGAGACTCTGTCTCAAAAAAAAAAAAAAAAAAAAAAAAAAATCCTAATAGCACAGGTTTTTTAAACAGAAATATTCTTTAAAATTTTAAAATTTGATTATGAACTATAACTAGCCAAACACCCATAAAAAAGAGGAGCCAATATACTTTCTCATTTCAAAACATATTAAAAGCTATAACAAAACAATATAGTACTGACACAAAGAAAGATAAACAGATCAAAAATCAGAACAGAGAGACCAGAAATGAACCCTTCGGTAAATAAATGATCTTCCACAAAGCTGCCATGAGCACACAACAGAGAAAAGATAATATCTTCAAAAATTCATGCTGAAAATTGAATATCTACACTGACAAAGCTGGATTCTTTCCTTGAACCATATGCAAAAAAATTTTTAAATAAAATACTTAGATATAAAAAATAGCTAACAAATCTCTTAAAAACACATGGAGAAAAGAGATGACATTGGCCTTGGAATCATTTTCTTAGACGACATTAAATGCATGAATAACAAAGAACAGAAAAATTTAACTGAAATATACTTTAAAATTTTTGCACATCAAAAAGAAATTCAAGAGAGTGGAAATGCCTCCTAGGAAATCAGCGAAAATATTTGCAAGTCACATGTGATAGAAGTTAATATTCAAATATATAAGCAACTCTTAAAACTGAACAATAAAGTCAAATAACGGGAATTATAAATGGAAAACTAATTAAATTGAATTTTTATCAAAAGTATGAATGGGAAGAGTATTTGAAAGGACACACAAAATTACTAATTTGTAGAGGAATGCACAAAAATTACAATGAAAAACAAAATAACCTCACACCCATTAGAATGGACACTATCAATTTTTTAAGAAAACCAAATCTGTTGATGATGCTATGAAAATGAAACCTATGTTGATTGTTGGTGGAAAATAAAGATGGAGCCATTATTTTAAAATGTTATAAATGTTCCTCAGATAATTAAAAATAAAATTGTAATCAATTATAGCCATCTTATTTATAAATTTATTTCCAAAGTATGCAACACAGAACCTGGAAGAGACATGTAAACATTTGTGCTTATTGTACCAGAATTCACAAAAGCCAAAAGGCTGAAGCAACCTAGATGTCCCTTGATTTATAAATACATCAAAAAAATTTAACATATACAGACAAGGAATATTATTAAGCCTTAAAAAAGAAAATCTTGTCACATTTTAAGATAAATTTTGAAAATATTATGTAACATGAAATAAACCAGTAACAAAATGATGAATACTACATGATTCCATTTACAAGACAAGTTAAATAGTCAAACTCATAAAAACAGAAAGTGGAAAGGTGTTTGCCAAGGGCTGGAGAGAGGGTAAAATGGGCAGTTTTTACTTAGTGGGTATTGAGTTTTAGTTTTACAAGATGTAAAACCTCTAGAAGCCTTTTACATAACCAGGTGAATATACTTTAACATGCCTGAAATCCACAGCTTTTTTTTGACACAGGGTTTCACTTTGTCACTCAAGCTGGTGTGCAGTGGCAAAATTATGGCTCACTTCAGCCCCAAACTCCCAGGATAAAGTAGTCCTTGTCCCTTGATCTCCCAGGTTGCTGGAACCACAAGTGCACACCATGGCTTGTTATTTTCAATTTTTTTTGTATACAGCAGGTCTTTATGTGTTTCCCAGGCTTGTCTCAAACGTTTGGGCTCAGGTGATCCTTCTGTTTTGACCTCTTACATTTCTGGGATTACAGAGGTGAGCCACTACCATGCCTGGCCATAAAATGTACACTTAAATAGATTTTTAAATAATCAATTTTATGTTATCTGTTTTTAAAAAATTATTTTAGAAGGAAAACTAAATGCAGAATTATAAATCTTTTCTAAAATTACCTTCAAATCACAAAAGTGTTTCTATCACACAAAGGAAATATATATTTATTATTAAACACAGGGTGAAAATATGATTTTTCCACAACTACTCATTTAGACAAGATAAAACAACCACTGAAAATCATCTAAGAAAGAATATATACAAGATAAGCCATAACCATAATTGGGGTCATATTTATAGATAAAAACAGAAATATATAATCTGATGGTGAAAGACATATGGCTAATTTATTTCTTAATTAAACCCCACATTGACTTGATGTGCACAAACAGAATTGCAAATTGTCTAGAATTATAATACATAAGCAAAACAAAAAAACACAATACACTGATATTAAGAAACTGACACTAAAAAGCACACATACAGAACTGCAAAATAATAATAAAAGTAATGTTTACTCATAAGATCTGGTATACAACATTGATGTACCATTAAAAAACTGTCTAGATAACTACAATATTTGACTGTATCTGTATACTCATGGAAGGCAGGTATTTTGAATCATTGGCATGCACTGCATGGCAGTAAAATTTAACAGAAATTGCAGTATAATCATAAATAGAAGATTCTAATGATAAGCTTTTAATAAATAAGCATTAAAGAAAACTAGAGGTAAATTTCGTAAATTTCATGTTTATATATGCTATTCTTACACAATATATGCTACATATATTCTTAAAGAATGTATGCTATTCGTACACAAAATGAAACTGCTGTAATTTAACTTTAGAAGCAAAGAATAGTCTTACCTTGCTAAATTAAAAAAATATATCTTGGCAGAATATAATTAAAGCTTCTGATATATAAAACAAATATCTGTGAAGAACTTATTTTATTATTTAAATATAGGCTGAAGAAAGTTAATAGAAATATATAATTCCTTTCTGTCTGCAGCAAACTTAAATTTATAACTAAATATTTTAGTAAATATGGAATGCCTACTAATTATCTAATTTACTTCAGGCATAACATGTAAATTCTAACATATTATCATAAATGTCTGAATCTAAAATAACAGAGAAATTTGAAATAGAAAATAGAAAGTAAAAATGTATAGGGAGGGCGACATCAGTAAAATAATAATAATAATAAAAAGGTGACCTATTTTCTTTCTTTTTTTTTTTCAAGATGGAGTCTCGCTCTGTCGCCCAGGCTGGAGTGCAGTAGCGCAATCTTGGCTCACTACAACCTCCACCTCCTGGGTTCAAGCGATTCTTCTGCCTCAGACTCCTGAGTAGCTGGGATTACAGGTGCCCACCACCACGCCAAGCTAATTTTTGTATTTTTAGTAAAGACGGGGTTTCACCATGTTGGCCAGGATGGTCTCGATATCCTGACCTTGTGATCCGCCCGCCTTGGCCTCCCAAAGTGCTGGGATTACAGGTGTGAGCCACCACGCCCGGCCAGGTGACCTATTTTCTTATCCCCTGATAGCAAGAAAACTTGTGAGCCATCCCTGACAAAAATGTGTTTATGAGAGATCCAGGCACCCTGGCTCATACCTGTAATGATAGCTACATAATACATTGAGGTTGCAGAATTTCTTCAGGCCAGGATTTCAAGACCAGCCTGCATTATGTAGAAAGACTTCATCTTTAAAACAAGTACCTTCGAAAGAGCTTTGAGATCCAGGGATGGAGTTGTGAAACTCTCCTAAAGTCCAAGATTGAGGAATGTTCTTTTCAGGAGACAGGCTTCCATTAAGGTGGCAAAAAGGACCTCTGTTCTTAGCTACAGCCCAAAAAATAACCTACCCAACTTGCTCCCACTGAGAATTCTGAACTTACGCTATAACCATTCCAAATTCCTCCCAGCCACAGCCTGGGAGAGCTCCTGCTCTTCCAGAGGCCTGGAGGAAGACGCCCATTGTAGCCATATAGTTTAATGTTTTCCTTCTGGCTCCAAGCCACAGTTCATGGCCAATTCTGTCTTGGTAGAATCCCACACAGTGACCTGGGAAGCCCCTCTCTAGTACTCAGTGAAAGGCATCCTCATCCACATCCTGACGTAAGCCCCACCATATGCAGACCTGACTGCAACAACTGCCCCTAGTGTCTGCTCTACAGATGAAAGTCCTGAAGGATATTCAATCTGTCCAATAATAAAATGGGAATTACAACTACCCAAGCCTTCTGTAACAAGCCAACTAAAGGTAAATCCTATGTAGACCCAGCAGCCTTGTGACCAACCTACCACCTCTGTCTATTACAAATGAAGAGGGCATCCTATAAACATGGGATCTTTACCTCTTGTAACCCCTTTTATAAACTTGAAGAGGTTTTCATTCAGTGAAATTTACAAAAACCAATGCAATGCAAAACTATATTGTCCCCATTGTCAATGCTTCCATTTTAACATAACCCTGGAAGTATGTAGCAGAAGAGTTAGGCAAAAAAAAATTGTTTAAAGCCATTGAAATTGATGACAAGTAAGTAAAGAGTTACTGTTTGCAGATCATATAATATTATATATTAATAAAACCATAAACAGTACATTTAAGGCCAGGCACAGTGCCTCACACCCGTAATCCCAACACTTTGGGAGGCTGAGGAGGGCAGATCACCTGAGGCCAGTAGTTCGAAACCAACTTGGCCAATATGGTAAAACCTTGTTTCTACTAAAAACAGAACAGTTAGCCATGCATGGTGGTGGGCGCCTACAATCCTAGCTATTCAAGAATCTGAGGCAGGAGAATCACTTGAACCTGGGAGGCGGAAGTTGCAGTGAGCCAAGATCACACCACTGCATTCCAGCTTGGGTGACAAAGCAAGACTCCGTCTCACAGAAAAAAAATATATTTTAGCCTAAAATATTAACTCTATGCTTCAGAAATATAAATTTTCTTGTTTCACCTAAGTTGTCCCTTAAGAAATGCAATGAGATAGACAACAACACAAAAACAGTGGGAGACTCTTATGCTTTACTTACAGCATTAGACAGGCCATCAAGAGAGAAAGTCACACCAACAAACAAAAATCAATGGGTTTAAACTATACCTTAGAATAAACGGACTTAACAGATATTTACAGAATATTTCACCCAGCAACTGCAGATTATACATTCTTTTCATCAGCACATAAAACATTCTTCAAGATAGACCATATGATAGGTCACAAGACGAGTCTGAATTTTTTTTTTTTTGTGACAGAGTCTTGCTCTGTCACCAAGGCTGGAGTGCAATGGTGCAATTTTAGCTCACAGCAACCTCTGCCTCCCAGGTTCAAGGGCTTCTCCTGCCTCAGTCTTCTGAGTAGCTGGGATTACATGCATGTGCCACCATGCATGCCTAACTTTTGTATTTTTAGTAGAGATGGGGTTTCACCATGTTGGCCAGGCTGGTTTTGAACTTCTGACCTCAGGTTATCTGCCTGCCTTGGCCTCCCAAATTACTGGGATTAAAGCGTGAGCTACCATGCCCAGCCCCTGAATAAATTTAAGAATATCAAAATTTTATCAAGTACTGTCTTAGGTCACAGTGGAATCAAATGAGAAATCAATTCCAATAGGAACACTCAAAACCATACAAATACATGAAAATTAAACAAACTGCTCCTGAATGATTGTTAGGTCCACAGTGAAATCAAGATGGAAATTAAATAATTCTTTAAACTGAAAAATAGTGACACAACATATTAAAACTGCTGGGATACAGCAAAAGTGGTGCTAAGAGGAAAGTTCATAGTATTAAATACATACATCAAAAAGTTCAAAAAACCACAATAAACAATGTAAGATTACACCTCAAGGAACAAGAGAAACAAGAACAAACCAAATCCAGCAGAAAAAAAATAATAATAACAAAGATCAGAGCAGAACTAAAGAAAATCGAAATTTTAAAAATATAAAAGATAAAACAATAAGCTAGTAATTTGAAAAGATAAACCAAATTGATAGACTATTAGTGAAATTAACCCAGAAAAGCAGAATGAAGATCCAAACATGCTCAATTAGAAATAAAAGATCATTCAAAGCTACTATGAATACCTTTACATGCTCAAACTAGAAAACCTAGAGGAGTTCGATAAATTCCTGAAAATATACAACCCTCCTAAATTAAACCAGGAAGAAATAAAAACTCTGAACAGACCAATAACAAGTAGCAAGATTAAACTAGTAATAAAAAGTTGCCAGCTGGGTGCAGTGGCTTATGCCTGTAATCCTAGCACTTTGGTAGTATGAGGTGGGTGGATCACTTGAAGTCAGGGGTTTGAGATCAGCCTGATCAACATGGCAAAACCCATCTCTACTTAAAATACAAAAATTAGCCAGGCATGGTGGTTTGGACCTGTAATCGCAGCTACTTGGGAGGCTGAGGCAGGAGAATCATTTAAACCCAGGAGGTAGAGGTTGCAGTGAGTCAAGATTGCACCATTACACTCCAGCCTGGGTGACAGAGCAAGACTCAAGAGAAAAAAAAAAAAAAAAACTGCCAACAAAAAAAGTCCAGGACAAGATGGATTCATAGCTCAGTTCTAGCCAACATTCAAAGAATTGGGACCCATCCTACTGAAACTATTCCAAAAGATAGAGAAAAAGGGAATCCTTCCTAAATCATTCTATGAAGCCAGTATCACTCTAATACCAAGATCAGGAAAAGACATAATAAAAGAAAACTACACACCAATGTTCCTGATGAATGCAAAAATCTTCGATAAAATACTAGCTAACCCAACATAGCAGCATATTAATAAGATAGTACACTATAATTGAGAACATGTTATGCCAGGGATGCAGAGATGATTTAACATAGGTAAGTCAATACATGTTATACACCAAATAAACAGAATTAAAACCAAAAATTATATGATTATCTCAAAATACACAGAAAAATCATTTGGCAAAATCCAGCGTCCCTTTGTGATTAAAATCCTCAGTAAAATCGGGATAGAGGGAACATATTGTAAGGTCATAAAAACCATCTATGACAGGCTGGGCGCAGTGGCTCGTGGCTGTAATCCCAGCACTTTGGGAGGCCGAGGTGGGCAGATCACCTGAGATCAGGAGTTTGAGATCAGCCTGGCCAACATGGTGAAACCTGGTCTGTACAAAAATACAAAAATTAGCCAGGCATGACGGTGGGTGCCTGTTGTCCCAGCTACTGGGGAGGCTGAGGTGGGAGAATAGCTTGTGTCCGGGAGGCTGAAATTGCAGTGAGCGGAGATCATGCCATTGCAGTCCAGCCTGGGCGACAGAGCGAGACTCCATCTGAAAAAAAAAAAAGAAAAGAAAAAAAAGCTATCTATGATAAACAGACAACTTACACTGAACGGCAAAAGGTTGAAAGGATTTTTTCTGAGAACTGGAACAAGACAATAATGTCCACTCTCACCACTTCTATTCAACATAGTAATGGAAGTCTTAGTCAAAGCAATCAGAGTAAAGCAAAAAATAAACAGCATCTAAATTGGTAAAGAGGAAGTCAAATTGTCACTGTTTACCAATGATATAATTGTACAGCTGGGAAACCCTAAATACTCATCTAAGAAGCTTTTAGGGCCAGGTGCAGTGGCTCAAGCCTGTAATCCCAGCACTAGGGGAGGTAGAGGCAGGTGGATCACCTGAGGTCAGGAGTTCAAGACCAGCCTAAAAAACACGGTAAAACCCCATCTCTACTAAGAATACAAAAATTAGCCGGGCATAGTGGCAAGAGGCTGTAATCCGAGCTACTAGGGAGGGTGAGAAAGGAGAATCACTTGAACCCAGGAGGCAGAGGTTGCAGTGAGCCGAGATCATGCTACTGCACTCCAGCTTGGGCAACAGAGTAAGACCTTGTCTCAAAAAGAAAAAAGGAAAAAAAGCTTTTTTTTTTTTTTTTATTATACTTTAGGTTTTAGGGTACATGTGGACAATGTGCAGGTTTGTTACATATGTATCCATGTGCCATGTTGATTTCCTGCACCCATTAACTCGTCATTTAGCATTAGGTGTATCTCCTAATGCTGTCCCTCCCCCCTACCCCCACCCTACAACAGTCCCCGGAGTGTGATGTTCCCCTTGCTGTGTCCATGAGTTCTTATGGTTCAATTCCCACCTATGAGCGAGAACATGCGGTGTTTGGTTTTTTGTCCTTGCAATAGTTTACTGAGAATGATGTTTTCCAGTTTCATCCATGTCCCTACAAAGGACACGAACTCATCATTTTTTATGGCTGCATAGTATTCCATGGTGTATATGTGCCACATTTTCTTAATCCAGTCTATCATTGTTGGACATGTGGGTTGCTTCCAACACTTTGCTATTGTGAATAGCGCCGCAATAAACATACGTGTGCATGTGTCTTTATAGCAGCATGATTTATAGTCCTTTGGGTATATACCCAGTAATGGCATGGCTGGGTCAAATGGTATCTCTAGTTCTAGATCCCTGAGGAATCGCCACACTGACTTCCACAATGGTTGAACTAGTTTACAGTCCCACCAACAGTGTAAAAGTGTTCCTATTTCTCCGCATCCTCTCCTGCACCTGTTGTTTCCTGATTTTTTAATGATGGCCATTCTAACTGGTGTGAGATGGTATCTCACTGAGGTTTTGATTTGCATTTCTCTGATGGCCAGTGATGATGAGCATTTCTTCATGTGTCTGTTGGCTGCATAAATGTCTTCTTTTGAGAAGTGTCTGTTCATGTCCTCTGCCCACTTTTTGATGGGGTTGTTTGTTTTTTTCTTGTAAATTTGTTTGAGTTCATTGTAGATTCTGGATATTAGCCCTTTGTCAGATGAGTAGGTTGCAAAAACTTTCTCCGTTCTGTAGGTTGCCTGTTCACTCTGATGGTAGTTTCTTTTGCTGTGCAGAAGCTCTTTAGTTTAATGAGATCCCATTTGTCGATTTTGGCTTTTGTTGCCATTGCTTTTGGTGTTTTAGACATGAAGTCCTTGCCCACGCCTATGTCCTGAATGGTATTGCCTAGGTTTTCTTGTAGGATTTTAATGGTTTTAGGTCTAACATATAAGTCTTTAATCCATCTTGAATTAATTTTTGTATAAGGTGTAAGGAAGGGATCCAGTTGCAGCTTTCTACATATGGCTAGCCAATTTTCCCAGCACCATTTATTAAATAGGGAATCCTTTCCCCATTTCTTGTTTTTGTCAGGTTTGTCAAAGTTCAGATAGTTGTAGATATGCGGCATCATTTCTGAGGGCTCTGTTCTGTTCCATTGATCTATGTCTCTGTTGTGGTACCAGTACCATGCTGTTTTGGTTACTGTAGCCTTGTAGTATAGTTTAAAGTCAGGTAGCGTGATGCCTCCAGCTTTGTTCTTTTGGCTTAGGATTGACTTGGCGATGCGGGCTCTTTTTTGGTTCCATATGAACTTTAAAGTAGTTTTTTCCAATTCTGTGAAGAAAGTCATTGGTAGCTTGATGGGGATGGCATTGAATCTATAAATTACCTTGGGCAGTATGGCCATTTTCACAATATTGATTCTTCCAACCCATGAGCATGGAATGTTCTTCCATTTGTTTGTATCCTCTTTTATTTCATTGAGCAGTGGTTTGTAGTTCTCCTTGAAGAGGTCCTTCACATCCCTTGTAAGTTGAATTCCTAGGTATTTTATTCTCTTTGAAGCAATTGTGAATGGGAGTTCACTCATGATTTGGCTCTCTGTTTGTCTGTGATTGGTGTACAAGAATGCTTGTGATTTTTGTACATTAATTTTGTATCCTGAGACTTTGCTGAAGTTGCTAATCAGCTTAAGGAGATTTTGGGCTGAGACAATGGGCTTTTCTAGATATACAATCATGTCATCTGCAAACAGGGACAATTTGACATCCTCTTTTCCTAATTGAATACCCTTTATTTCCTTCTCCTGCCTGATTGCTCTGGCCAGAACTTCCAGCACTATGTTGAATAGGAGCGGTGAGAGAGGGCATCCCTGTCTTGTGCCAGTTTTCAGAGGGAATGCTTCCAGTTTTTGCCCATTCAGTATGATATTGGCTGTGGGTTTGTCGTAGATAGCTCTTATTATTTTGAGATACGTCCCATCCATACCTAATTTATTGAGAGTTTTTAGCATGAAGGGTTGTTGAATTTTGTCAAAGGCCTTTTCTGCATCTATTGAGATAATCATGTGGTTTTTGTCTTTGGTTCTGTTTATATGCTGGATTACATTTATTGATTTGCGTATGTTGAACCAGCCTTGCATCCCAGGGATGAAGCCCACTTGATCATGGTGGATAAGCTTTTTGATGTGCTGCTGGATTCGGTTTGCCAGTATTTTATTGAGGATTTTTGCATCAATGTTCATCAAGGATATTGGTCTGAAATTCTCTTTTTTGGTTATGTCTCTGCCAGGCTTTGGTATCAGGACGATGCTGGCTTCGTAAAATGTGTTAGGGAGGATTCCCTCTTTTTCTATCGATTGGAATAGTTTCAGAAGGAATGGTACCAGTTCCTCCTTGTACTTCTGGTAGAATTCAGCAGTGAATCCATCAGGTCCTGGACTCTTTTTGGTTGGTAGGCTATTGATTATTGCCACAATTTCAGAACCTGTTATTGGTCTATTCAGAGATTCAACTTCTTCCTGGTTTAGTCTTGGGAGGGTGTATTTGTCGAGGAATTTATCCATTTCTTCTAGATTTTCTAGTTTATTTGCATAGAGGTGTTTGTAGTATTCTCTGATGGTAGATTGTATTTCTGTGGGATCGGTGGTGATATCCCCTTTTTCGTTTTTTATTGCATCTATTTGATTCTTCTCTCTTTTCTTCTTTATTAGTCTTGCTAGTGGTCCATCAATTTTGTTGATCTTTTCAAAAAACCAGTTCCTGGATTCATTAATTTTTTGAAGGGTTTTTTGTGTCTCTATTTTCTTCAGTTCTGCTCTGATTTTAGTTATTTCTAGACTTCTGCTAGCTTTTGAATGTGTTTACTCTTGCTTTTCTAGTTCTTTTAATTGTGATGTTAAGGTGTCAATTTTGGACCTTTCCTGCTTTCTCTTGTGGGCATTTAGTGCTATAAATTTCCCTCTACACACTGCTTTGAATGTGTCCCAGAGATTCTGGTATGTTGTGTCTTTGTTCTCGTTGGTTTCAAAGAACATCTTTATTTCTGCCTTCATTTCATTATGTACCCAATAGTCATTCAGGAGCAGGTTGCTCAGTTTCCATGTAGTTGAGCGGCTTTGAGTGAGTTTCTTAATCCTGAGTTCTAGTTTGATTGCACTGTGGTCTGAGAGACAGTTTGTTATAATTTCTGTTCTTTTACATTTGCTGAGGAGAGCTTTACTTCCAACTATGTGGTCAATTTTGGAATAGGTGTGGTGCTGAAAAAAATGTATGTTCTGTTGACTTGGGGTGGAGAGTTCTGTAGATGTCTATTAGGTCCACTTTATGTAGAGCTGAGTTCAGTTCCTGGATATCCTTGTTAACTTTCTGTCTCGTTGATCTGTCTAATGTTGACAGTGGGGTGTTAAAATCTCCCATTATTATTGTGTGGGAGTTTAAGTCCCTTTGTAGGTCACTGAGGACTTGCTTTATGAATCTGGGTGCTCCTGTGTTGGGTGCATATATATTTAGGATAGTTAGCTCTTCTTGTTGAATTGATCCCTTTACCATTATGTAATGGCCTTCTTTGTCTCTTTTGGTCTTTGTTGGTTTAAAGTCTATTTTATCAGAGACTAGGATTGCAACCCCTGCCTTTTTTTGTTTTCCAGTTGCTTGATAGATCTTCCTCCATCCCTTTATTTTGAGTCTATGTGTGTCTCTGCACGTGAGATGGGTTTCCTGAATACAGCACACTGATGGGTCCTGACTCCTAATCCAGTTTGCCAGTCTGTGTCTTTTGATTGGAGCATTTAGCCCATTTACATTTAACGTTAATATTGTTATGTGTGAATCTGATCCTGTCATTATGATGTTAGTTGGTTATTTTGCTCGTTAGTTGCTATAGTTTCTTCCTAGCCTCGATGGTCTTTACAATTTGGCATGTTTTTGCAGGGGCTGGTACCGGTTGTTCCTTTCCATGTTTAGTGCTTCCTTCAGGAGCTCTTTTAGGGCAGGCCTGGTGGTGACAAAATCACTCAGCGTTTGCTTGTCTGTAAAGTGTTTTATTTCTCCTTCACTTATGAAGCTTAGTTTGGCGGGATAGGAAATTCTGGGTTGAAAATACTTTTCTTTAAGAATGTTGAATATCGGCCCCCACTCTCTTCTGGCTTGTAGTGTTTCTGCTGAGAGATCAGCTGTTAGTCTGATGGGCTTCCCTTTGTGGGTAACCCGACCTTTCTCTCTGGCTGCCCTTAACATTTTTTCCTTCATTTCAACTTTGGTGAATCTGACAATTATGTGTCTTGGAGTTGCCCTCCTCGAGGAGTATCTTTGTGGCGTTCTCTGTATTTCCTGAATCTGAATGCTGGCCTGCCTTGCTAGATTGGGGAAGTTCTCCTGGATAATATCTTGCAGAGTGTTTTCCAACTTGGTTGCATTCTCCCCATCATTTTCAGGTACACCAATCAGACGTAGGTTTGGTCTTTCCACATAGTCCCAAATTTCTTGGAGGCTTTGTTCATTTCTTTTTATTCTTTTTTCTCTAAACTTCCCTTCTCTCTTCATTTCATTCATTTCATCTTCCATCAGCGATACCCTTTCTTCCAGTTGATCGCATCTGCTACTGAGGCTTCTACAATCTTCGCGTAGTTCTCGAAACTTGGCTTTCAGCTCCATCAGCTCCTTTAAGCCCTTCTCTCCATTGGTTATTCTAGTTATCCATTCTTCTAATTTTTTTTTCAAAGTTTTTAACTTCTTTGCTATTGTTTTGAATTTCCTCTCGTAGCTCAGAGTAGTTTGATCATCTGAAGCCTTCTTCTCTCAACTCATCAAATTCATCCTCCATCCAGCTTTGTTCCGTTGCTGGTGAGGAACTGCGTTCCTTTGGAGGAGGAGAGGTGCTCTGTTTTTTAGAGTTTCCAGTTTTTTTGCTCTGTTTTTTCCCCATCTTTGTGGTTTTATCTACATTTTGTCTTTGATGATGGTGCTGTACAGATGGGTTTTTGGTGTGGATGTCCTTTCTGTTTGTTAGTTTTCCTTCTACCAGACAGGACCCTCAGCTGCAGGTCTGTTGGAGTTTACTAGAGGTCCACTCCAGACCCTGTTTGGCTGGGTGTCAGCAGCGGTGGCTGCAGAACAGCAGATTTTCGTGAGACCACAAATTCAGCTGTCTGATAGTTCCTCTGAAAGTTTTGTCTCAGAGGAGTACCCGGTTGAATGAGGTGTCAGTCTGTCCCTACTAGGGGAGTGCCTCCCAGTTAGGCTGCTCAGGGGTGAGGGACCCACTTTAGGAGGCAGTCTGTCCGTTCTCAGATCTCCAGCTGCGTGCTGGGAGAACCACTACTCTCTTCAAAGCTGTCAGTCAGACAGGGACATTTAAGTCTGTGGAGGTTCTTGCTGAGTTTTTGTTTGTCTGTGCCCTGCCCCCAGAGGTGGAGCCTACAGAGGCAGGCAGGCCTCCTTGAGCTGTGGTGGGCTCCACCCAGTTCGAGCTTCCTGGCTGCTTTGTTTACCTAAGCAAGCCTGGGCAATGGCGGGCGCCCCTCCCCCAGCCTCGCTGCCGCCTTGCAGCTTGATCTCAGACTGCTGTGCTAGCAATCAGCGAGACTCCGTGGGCATAGGACCCTCTGAGCCAAGTGCGGGACACAATCTCCTAGTGTGCCATTTTCCAGGCCCGTTGGAAAAGCGCAGTATTAGGATGGGACTGACCCGATATTCCAGGTGCCGTCTGTTTTGCCTTTCTTTGACTAGGAAAGGGAACTCCGTGACCCCTTGCACTTCCTGAGTGAGGCAATGCCTCGCCCTGCTTCGGCTCGCGCACAGTGCGCTTCACCAACTGTCCTGCACCCACTGTTAGGCACTCCCTAGTGAGATGAAACCGGTACCTCAAGCAGAAATGCAGAAATCACCCGTCTTCTGTGTCGCTGGGGCTGGGAGCTGGAGACCGGAGCTGTTCCTATTCGGCCATCTTGGCTCCACCGGAAAAAAAGCTTTTTGATCTGATACATAAATTCAGTAAAATTTCAGGATACAAAATCAATGTGTGCAAGTTAGTGGCATTGGTGTACACTAACAGTGACCAAACTAAGAATTAAATTAAGAACTCAACTCATTTTAAAGTAGCTGCAAAAAAAAAAAAAAAAAAAAAACTAGGAATATGTCTAACCAAGGTGGTGAAAGATCTCTACAAGAAAAACTACAGCCAGGTGCGGTGGCTCACGCCTGTAATCCCAGCACTTTGGGAGGTCGAGGTGGGTAGATCATGAGGTCAAGAGATCGAGATCACCCTGGCCAACATGGTGAAACCCCATCTCTAATAAAAATACAAAAAAAGCCGGGCATGGAGGCAGGTGCCTGTAATCCCAGCTACTTGGGAAGCTGAGGCAGGAGAATCACTTGAACCCAGGAGGCAGAGGTTGCAGTGAGCCAAGATCATGCCATTTCACTCCAGCCTGGGCAAAGAGAGTGAAACTGTCTCAAAAAAAAAAAAAAAAGAAAAAGAGAAAAACTACAAAACGTTGCTAAAAGAAATCATAGACAACAAAAACAAATGGAAATGTATTTCATGCTTATGGATGGGTAGCAATCCTATTGTGACAATGATCAACCTACCAAAAGCAATCTACAAATTCAATGTAATTTCCATCAAAATAACATTATCATTCTTCACAGAACTAAAAAAAATCCTAAAATTTATATAAAATAAAAAGAGAGCCTCCATAGTCAAGGTTAGACTAAGAAAAAAAAAAACACTAACAAAACCAAAACCACATACACAAAAATCTGAAGTCATCACATTATATGACTTCAAACTATACTACAAGGCTATAGTTACCAAAACAGCATTGTATGGGTATAAAAATAGACATGTAGACCAATGAAACACAATAGCGAAACCAGAAATAAACCCAAATACAGCCAACTGATCTTTGACAAAGTAAACAAAGATATAAGGTGGGGAAAGAACACCCTATTCAATAAATGGTGCTGGCATAATTGGGAAGCCACATATTGAAGAATAAAACTGGATCTTTGGCTGGGCACAGTGGCTCATACCTGTTATCCCAGCACTTACAGAGGTCGAGGTGGGTGGATCACGAGGTCAGGAGTTCAAGACCAGCCTGGCCAAGATGGTGAAACCCCATCTCTACTAAAAATACAAAAAAAATTTAACTGGGTGTGGTGGCAGGTGCCTGTTAATCCTAGCTACTCGGGAGGCTGAGGCAGAGAATTGCTTGAACCTGGGAGGCAGAGATCATGCCACTGCACCTCAGCCTGGGAACAGAGCGAGACTCCGTCTCAAAAAAAAAAATGGATCTTCATCTGTCACCTTATAAAAAAATCAACTCAAGAAGGATCAAATACTTTAATCTAAGACCTGAAACTACTCGAATTCTAAAGCATTGGAAAAACTCTTCTAGACATTGACTTGGGCAAAGAGTGCACGACCAAGAACCCCAAAGCAAATGCAACAAAAACAAAGGCAGATGGGACTTAAACAATTCTCAAAAGAAGATATACAAATAGCCAACAAACATAGAAAAAAAATGCTGAACATCAGTAATGATTAATGATCAGGGAAATGCAAATCAAAACCACAATGTGATACCACCTTACTCTTGCAAGAATGACCATAATTGGCTGGTCTTGGTGGCTCATGCCTGTAATCCCAGCACTTTGGGAGACCGAGACTGGTGGATCACCTGAGGTTAGGAGTTCCAGACCAGCCTGGCCAACATGGTAAAATCCCGCCTCTACTAAAAATACAAAAATTAGCAGGGCGCGATGGCATGTGTCTGTAATCCCTGTTACTCGGGAGCCTGAGGCTGGAGAATCGCTTGAACCCAAGAGGCGGAGGTTGCAGTGAGCCAAGATCGTACCACTGCACTCCAGTCTGGGCGACAGAGCGAGACTCCATCTCAAAAACAAACAAACCAACAAACAGAAAAGACCATAATTAAAACATCAAAAAACAGGCCAGGCACAGTGGCTCATGCCTGTAATCACAGCAAACTCCGTCTCAAAAAAAAAAAAAGAAAAAGAAAAAGAAGAGAAAAAAGGGATAAAACCCCAAATATGGTATGTCCTCACTTATAAGTGGGAGCTAAGCTATGAAGATGCAAAGGCATAAAAATTATATAATAGGGCCAGGCGCGGTGGCTCACGCCTGTAATCCCAGCACTTTGGGAGGCTGAGGTGAGCGAAACTCCATCTCAAAAAAAAAAAATTAAAAATTAAAAAGAATTATATAATAGACTCTGGGCACTCAGTGGGAAGGGTGGGAGGGGGGTGAGGGATGAAAGACTACACATTGGGTACAGCGCACACTGCTTGGGAGATTGGTGCACCTAAATCTCAGAAATCACCTCAAAAGAACTTATCCATGTAACCAAATACTACCTGTACCCCAAAACTATTGAAATATAATAATTTAAGACAAAAATAAAACCCCCAAACCCCCATAAGTTTAAGTTTACATGCTTTGGCTTTATTTTTTTTTTTTTTAGAAAGGGTTTCATTCTGTCACCCAGAATGGAGTACAGTGGCTTGATCAGGGCTCACTGCAGCCACAACCTCCTGGGCTCAGGCAATCCTCCTACTTCAGCCTCTGAATAGCTGCTACTACAGGTTCAGGTCACCATGCTAAATTAGCTGGGTGTGGTGGCAGGCTCCTGTAATCCCAGCTACTCGGGAGGCTGAGGCAGGAGAATCGCTTGAACCCAGGAGGCGGAGGTTGCAGTGAGCTGAGATCATGCCATTGCACTCTACCCTGACTGGCAGAGCAAGACTTTGTCTCAAAAAAAATAAAATGAAATAAAATAAACGTTGTTTCAAGTTAAAAAAAAAAAAAGTCTAATAAAATAAAATCAAAAGAGTTAAAAAATTATAAGAGATTATAAGGCCGGGCACCATGGCTCACGCCTGTAATCCCAGCACTTTGGGAGGCCGAGGTGGGCGGATTGCCTGAGGTCAGGAGTTTGAGGCCAGCCTGGCCTCAACATGGTGAAACCCTCTCTCTACCAAAAAAACAAAAATTAGCTGGGAGTGGTGGTGGGCGCCTGTAATCCCAGCTTCTGAGGAGGCTGAGGGAGGAGAATTACTTGCACCGGGGAGGCGGAGCTTTCAGTGAGCCGAGATTGCGCCACTGCACTCCAGCCTGGGCGGCAGAGGGAGACTCTGCCTCAAAAAAACAAACAAACAAAAAAAAGAGATTATAAAATGTATATGAAAATCAAGAGTGTTCAAAAATGACAAATTTGATGGATTTATTTATAAGGTTTTACTAAAATTAGTTTTTTCGTTGTTGTTTTGTTTTTTGAGATGGTGTTTCACTCTTGTTGCCCAGGCTGGAGTGCAATGGCCCGATCTCGGCTCACTGCAACCTCCACCTCCTGGGTTCAAATGATTCTCCTGCTTCAGCCTCCTGAGTAGCTGGGATTACAGGCACCCACCACCATGCCCGATTAATTTTTGTATTTTTAGTAGATAAGGGGTTTCACCCTATCGACCAGGCTGGTCTTGAACTTCTGACTTCAGGTGATCCGCCCGCCTCGGCCTCCCAAACTGATGCGATTAAAGGCGTAAGCCATTTCGCCCTGCCTTTAGTATTGATAATACACTATTACTAAAGTAAAAATTGATTTACTCTTGAAGAAACATTTTATGTATTATTAACATGACAGTAAACTATATTTGTTCACATTTCGAATACATTTAAAAAGAGAGAGTAAAGAAGAGATAGAGTTTTCCCAGGCTCTAGGGCGGGCCGCGCTCAGCTCAGGGAGGAAGCCCTACCTGAAAAGGTGGCAGACTGTGCTGGCATTCTTTCTTCGTTCAGCTCAGCATCTGATCACATCTTCTGTCACTCAGGGCCTTAAGGGGCGGGGCATTAAACATTATCCAATCAGGGACGCTGGGCTGGGACCGTCCAATCAGGCATGCAGCTGGAGCAGACAGGTCGGCTTCCGGGATGTGGTAGGACCTTTGGCTCTCGCTGCAGCCGGAGGTCAAGATGTAGTCCTTACTGCTGTGTGTCCTCTGCTCCTAGAGGCCCAGCTTCTGTGGCCCTGTGACCTGCAGGCATTGGGAGATTCACAACTAAGTCGCCAGGACCCCCGGAAGCCTAGAAATGGTGAGTGTGCCGGGTCCGACATCCCGAGAGAGTGGCCGGGGCTGGTTGGAACCGGTGGGAAGTGGCTGTGGCGGGACTCAGGCCTCCTCGCAGTCAGCTCCACAATCTGTGCCCCGAGTTCTCCTTGCCTAGCTCGACCTCAGTCCGCTTCAGCCATAAGATGGCGGCTGCGCTGACACCCGGCCCCCGGGCGTCCTGTCTCTTCCCTGCGCTGTGATTGTGCCCTGGTCTGGAGCCCTCTTGGAGCAGCTGTGCACTCGCAGCGCGGAGTCTCTCCCAGATGTACAGGGACGATGGCAGGGTCGTCAGTGGAGAATCCTGACTCGGCGTGTGGGTTCAAGAATGGAAAGAGCTTTGATCCGTGAGGTTCCCATCTCCTGTTTTCTTCCATTAAAAATTAACGGAAGTCACCGCACAAATATTAAATAATTTAACCAAAGAGTGATTCCAAAATTGTAGAGCACCCAGCTATGGGTTGTAGATTATGGTCTATTGAAGGGGTTTGACGGAAGAGTTTTATAAGGTGCCTAAAGAAGAAAACCAAATTCAGTAATTGGTTAGGTACAGTTACGTAGTTTCTTAATTTGTACTATCAAGATGGAAATTTCTTGGTTATGTAATCAGAGGTTAATTGGCAGTTTATAGTTTGTTAAGCCTGAAATTTTTTCCCCAATATAGTAATTTACAAAAAATCCATTTGAATTAGTTTGTTTTTTGAGGCAAAGTCTCACTCTGTCGCCCTGGCTGGAGTGCAATGGCGCCGTCTGAACTCACTGCAATCTCCGCCTCCCAGGTTGAAGCGATTCTCCTGCCTTAGCCTGCCAGGTAGCTGGGATTACAGGCATGCGCCACCATGCCCCATTAACTTTGTATTTTTAATAGAGACGGGGTTTCACCATGTTGGTCAGGCTGGTCTCGAACTCCTGATTTCAAGTGATCCACCCGCCTCGGCCTCCCAAAGTGTTGGGATTACAGGTGTAAGCCATCGTGCCTGGCCGAATTAGATTTTTTTAAAGTGGAAATTAGGAACTAGAGCCTCCTCAGTCTAACTGCCAGCCACTTAATTATTTTAACACCCTACAGGGAACTGCTGTTTCCTTGCATTTTTCACATGTGTCCCAAGTAGGGCCTCAAGTCTATCCCCCATCCCCTATTTCTCCAGCCTGACTCTGGCTTGCAGTTAAAATATTTAATTTTCACTTCCTTCTGACATTCCCAAATGCCAGTTTCCCCTCCCTTATTCATATTATCAACAAATAGTTTAGTGTACATTTTGATACCTATTTTAATCATTTTTTGACAAAGCATTTGATGGCACATTTAAAAAGATTTGTTTTCTGTTTATAAATATTTTTTCTTCTGTTTTCCTTAGACACAGATATCAGAATGTTTTGGGTCAAGGTTTCCCTTTGGAAACTTTATAGGGAGATGTGTCCTCAGCCACCCTTCAGTTTTTTCTTGGACCTGAGATTCGGTACTGTCTGGGGAAAAACCAAGATACCCGCCATGGCTATGTCTGTGAGAGTGTCTAGTGAATATCAGCTCCTGGGTCATTTTCTCCCGTAAGACAACCTGAGGTATGAAGTGTAGCCTTTCATCTCCCATAAGACAACCTGAGGTATGGAGTGTAGCCTCTCAAGAGAGCAGGGGAATGCCCTGTGGCTGAGATGCATCTTCTGATGTGCTGGTTTTTTTGGAAAGCTAACCCCTTGAGATATTAATATTGTCTTTACCCAACCCAGCTTCCATTTCTTGGAGACACATTGCTGTTCAGACAATCAGATGCTGGTATTGAAGGGGAAACCAAAATAATTTTTGCCCCTGTATTCTCTTAGGGGACAGAAAAATAGTGAAAGAAAAATGGTATAAAGTTTGTGAAATAAAATAGCACTCCAAAGACAAAGAAAAACAACTGACCCCAGTGAGATGGTGCAAGAACTTGCAAAGTAAAATATACCTGGGGTATTCACTGGGGCATAGTTCAGAGTCTCCTGAGAGAATGATTATTGAGCACTTAAGTGAACAGGATGGGGTGGGAGAATCTCTCAAGTAATTGGATGGCCTGACTTGACACATGAGTCAGACATATCTGTACCTTGCAATGATTAAATGATTTGTTCACGTATTTTGACCTCAGGTTGTTTTTTTTTTGTCTGTTTTTTTTTGACAGTGTTTTCCTCTGTCGCCCAGGCTGTAGTGCAGTGGTGCAATCTCAGCTCACTGCAACCTCTGCATCACGAGTTCAAGTGATTCTTATGCCTCAGCCTCCCAAGTAGCTGGGACTACAGGTGCCTGCCACACCTGGCTACTTTTTGTATTTTTAGTAGAGATGGGGGTTTGCCATGTTGGCCAGGCTGTTTGAGCTCAAAATTCTGACCTCAAGTAATCTGCCCACCTTGGCCTCCCCAAGTGCTGGGATTGCAGGTGTGAGCCACTGTGCCCGGCTGACCCCAGTTTTTTAACTGTAAATTGCATTTTATTAGTAGGGCTTGAAAGGTAAGAAAATATTTACAAAGAGCATAAAAAGGTGAGTTTCAGAAAATAATATCTATATATTTTATTTGTTGAAAAGTCTCAATTCACCTTTTTCTTTCTCAGAGTGAATTTAGGAGTTTTCTCAGGTGGTTGTTTTTTTTTTTTTTTGAGACAGTCTTGCTCTGTCACCCAGGCTGGAGTGCAGTAGTGGGATCTCGGCTCACTGCAAGCCCTGTCTCCAGGGTTTACGCCATTCTCCTGCTTCAGTCTCCCGGGTAGCTGGGACAACAGGCGCCCGCCACCACACCCAGCTAATTTTTTTGTATTTTTAGTAGAGACGGGGTTTCGCCATATTAGCCAGGGTGGTCACGATCTCCTGACCTCATGATCCACCTGCCTTGGTGCCCCCCAAAAGTGCTGGGATTACAGGCGTAAGCCACCATGCCCGGCCTTCAGGTGTGTTTTTTATGGCTGAATGATTTCAAACAGAATTCCATCTAGCTTTTAGAATGTTAGCTATCGAGGAAAAAAATAAGAAAAATTTTTCTTCCATTTTGGCTGTAGAGAATTAATGTATTTCCACAAGAAAATGTGGTAGATAATTGGTGAGTTACATAAATTCATGAAAACATCAGTTTCTTTTTTTGCAGGGTAAACTTGCTAAAGTAAATATCTTTTTTTTTTTATTTTTTTTTATTTTTTTTTATTATACTTTAGGGTTTTAGGGTACATGTGCACAATGTGCAGGTTTGTTACATATGTATCCATGTGCCATGTTGATTTCCTGCACCCACTAACTCGTCATTTAGCATTAGGTGTATCTCCTAATGCTGTCCCTCCCCCCTCCCCCCACCCCACAACAGTCCCCGGAGTGTGATGTTCCCCTTGCTGTGTCCATGAGTTCTCATTGTTCAATTCCCACCTATGAGTGAGAACATCTGGTGTTTGGTTTTTTGTCCTTGTGATAGTTTACTGAGAATGATGTTTTCCAGTTTCATCCATGTCCCTACAAAGGACACGAACTCATCATTTTTTATGGCTGCATAGTATTCCATGGTGTATATGTGCCACATTTTCTTAATCCAGTCTATCGTTGTTGGACATTTGGGTTGGTTCCAACTCTTTGCTATTGTGAATAGTGCCGCAATAAACATACGTGTGCATGTGTCTTTATAGCAGCATGATTTATAGTCCTTTGGGTATATACCCAGTAATGGGATGGCTGGGTCAAATGGTATTTCTAGTTCGAGATCCCTGAGGAATCGCCACACTGACTTCCACAATGGTTGAACTAGTTTACAGTCCCACCAACAGTGTAAAAGTGTTCCTATTTCTCCACATCCTCTCCAGCACCTGTTGTTTCCTGATTTTTTAATGATGGCCATTCTAACTGGTGTGAGATGGTATCTCACTGTGGTTTTGATTTGCATTTCTCTGATGGCCAGTGATGATGAGCATTTCTTCATGTGTCTGTTGGCTGCATAAATGTCTTCTTTTGAGAAGTGTCTGTTCATGTCCTCTGCCCACTTTTTGATGGGGTTGTTTGTTTTTTTCTTGTAAATTTGTTTGAGTTCATTGTAGATTCTGGATATTAGCCCTTTGTCAGATGAGTAGGTTGCAAAAATTTTCTCCCATTGTGTAGGTTGCCTGTTCACTCTGATGATAGTTTCTTTTGCTGTGCAGAAGCTCTTTAGTTTAATGAGATCCCATTTGTCGATGATGGCTTTTGTTGCCATTGCTTTTGGTGTTTTAGACATGAAGTCCTTGCCCACGCCTACGTCCTGAATGGTATTGCCCAGGTTTTCTTGTAGGATTTTAATGGTTTTAGGTCTAACATATAAGTCTTTAATCCATCTTGAATTAATTTTTGTATAAGGTGTAAGGAAGGGATCCAGTTGCAGCTTTCTACATATGGCTAGCCAGTTTTCCCAGCACCATTTATTAAATAGGGAATCCTTTCCCCATTGCTTGTTTTTGTCAGGCTTGTCAAAGATCAGATAGTTGTAGCTATGCGGCATCATTTCTGAGGGCTCTGTTCTGTTCCATTGATCTATGTCTCTGTTGTGGTACCAGTACCATGCTGTTTTGGTTACTGTAGCCTTGTAGTATAGTTTAAAGTCAGGTAGCGTGATGCCTCCAGCTTTGTTCTTTTGGCTTAGGATTGACTTGGCGATGCGGGCTCTTTTTTGGTTCCATATGAACTTTAAAGTAGTTTTTTCCAATTCTGTGAAGAAAGTCATTGGTAGCTTGGTGGGGATGGCATTGAATCTATAAATTACCTTGGGCAGTATGGCCATTTTCATGATATTGATTCTTCCAACCCATGAGCATGGAACGTTCTTCCATTTGTTTGTATCCTCTTTTATTTCATTGAGCAGTGGTTTGTAGTTCTCCTTGAAGATGTCCTTCACATCCCTTGTAAGTTGGATTCCTAGGTATTTTATTCTCTTTGAAGCAATTGTGAATGGGAGTTCACTCATGATTTGGCTCTCTGTTTGTCTGTGATTGGTGTACAAGAATGCTTGTGATTTTTGTACATTAATTTTGTATCCTGAGACTTTGCTGAAGTTGCTAATCAGCTTAAGGAGATTTTGGGCTGAGACAATGGGACTTTCTAGATATACAATCATGTCATCTGCAAACAGGGACAATTTGACTTCCTCTTTTCCTAATTGAATACCCTTTATTTCCTTCTCCTGCCTGATTGCTCTGGCCAGAACTTCCAGCACTATGTTGAATAGGAGTGGTGAGAGAGGGCATCCCTGTCTTGTGCCAGTTTTCAGAGGGAATGCTTCCAGTTTTTGCCCATTCAGTATGATATTGGCTGTGGGTTTGTCATAGATAGCTCTTATTATTTTGAGATATGTCCCATCAATACCTAATTTATTGAGAGTTTTTAGCATGAAGAGTTGTTGAATTTTGTCAAAGGCTTTTTCTGCATCTATTGAGATAATCATGTGGTTTTTGTCTTTGGTTCTGTTTATATGCTGGATTACATTTATTGATTTGTGTATGTTGAACCAGCCTTGCATCCCAGGGATGAAGCCCACTTGATCATGGTGGATAAGCTTTTTGATGTGCTGCTGGATTCAGTTTCCCAGTATTTTATTGAGGATTTTTGCATCAATGTTCATCAAGGTTATTGGTCTGAAATTCTCTTTTTTGGTTATGTCTCTGCCAGGTTTTGGTATCAGGACGATGCTGGCTTCATAAAATGTGTTAGGGAGGATTCCCTCTTTTTCTATAGATTGGAATAGTTTCAGAAGGAATGGTACCAGTTCCTCCTTGTACCTCTGGAAGAATTCAGCTGTGAATCCATCAGGTCCTGGACTCTTTTTGGTTGGTAAGCTATTGATTATTGCCACAATTTCAGAACCTGTTATTGGTCTATTCAGAGATTCAACTTCTTCCTGGTTTAGTCTTGGGAGGGTGTATTTTTCGAGGAATTTATCCATTTCTTCTAGATTTTCTAGTTTATTTGCATAGAGGTGTTTGTAGTATTCTCTGATGGTAGATTGTATTTCTGTGGGATCGGTGGTGATATCCCCTTTTTCGTTTTTTATTGCATCTACTTGATTCTTCTCTCTTTTCTTCTTTATTAGTCTTGCTAGCGGTCCATCAATTTTGTTGATCTTTTCAAAAAACCAGCTCCTGGATTCATTAATTTTTTGAAGAGTTTTTTGTGTCTCTATTTCCTTCAGTTCTGCTCTGATTTTAGTTATTTCTAGCCTTCTGCTAGCTTTTGAATGTGTTTGCTCTTGCTTTTCTAGTTCTTTTAATTGTGATGTTAGGGTGTCAATTTTGGATCTTTCCTGCTTTTCTTGTGGGCATTTAGTGCTATAAATTTCCCTCTACACACTGCTTTGAATGTGTCCCAGAGGTTCTGGTATGTTGTGTCTTTGTTCTCGTTGGTTTCAAAGAACATCTTTATTTCTGCCTTCATTTCATTATGTACCCAATAGTCATTCAGGAGCAGGTTGTTCAGTTTCCATGTAGTTGAGCGGTTTTGAGTGAGTTTCTTAATCCTGAGTTCTAGTTTGATTGCACTGTGGTCTGAGAGATAGTTTGTTATAATTTCTGTTCTTTTACATTTGCTGAGGAGAGCTTTACTTCCAACTATGTGGTTAATTTTGGAATAGGTGCTGAAAAAAATGTATATTCTGTTGACTTGGGGTGGAGAGTTCTGTAGATGTCTATTAGGTCCACTTTTATGTAGAGCTGAGTTCAATTCCTGGATATCCTTGTTAATTTTCTGTCTCGTTTATCTGTCTAATGCTGACAGTGGGGTGTTAAAATCTCCCATTATTATTGTGTGGGAGTTTAAGTCCCTTTGTAGGTCACTCAGGACTTGCTTTATGAATCTGGGTGCTCCTGTGTTGGGTGCATATATATTTAGGATAGTTAGCTCTTCTTGTTGAATTGATCCCTTTACCATTATGTAATGGCCTTCTTTGTCTCTTTTGATCTTTGTTGGTTTAAAGTCTATTTTATCAGAGACTAGGATTGCAACCCCTGCCTTTTTTTGTTTTCCAGTTGCTTGATAGATCTTCCTCCATCCCTTTATTTTGAGTCTATGTGTGTCTCTGCACGTGAGATGGGTTTCCTGAATACAGCACACTGACGGGTCCTGACTCCTTATCCAGTTTGCCAGTCTGTGTCTTTTGATTGGAGCATTTAGCCCATTTACATTTAACGTTAATATTGTTATGTGTGAATCTGATCCTGTCATTATGATGTTGGTTGGTTATTTTGCTCGATAGTTGCTATAGTTTCTTCCTAGCCTCGATGGTCTTTACAATTTGGCATGTTTTTGCAGTGGCTGGTACCGGTTGTTCCTTTCCATGTTTAGTGCTTCCTTCAGGAGCTCTTTTAGGGCAGGCCTGGTGGTGACAAAATCACTCAGCGTTTGCTTGTCTGTAAAGTGTTTTATTTCTCCTTCACTTATGAAGCTTAGTTTGGCGGGATAGGCAATTCTGGGTTGAAAGTTTTTTTCTTTAAGAATGTTGAATATCGGCCCCCACTCTCTTCTGGCTTGTAGAGTTTCTGCTGAGAGATCAGCTGTTAGTCTGATGGGCTTCCCTTTGTGGGTAACCCGACCTTTCTCTCTGGCTGCCCTTAACATTTTTTCCTTCATTTCAACTTTGGTGAATCTGACAATTATGTGTCTTGGAGTTGCCCTCCTCGAGGAGTATCTTTGTGGCGTTCTCTGTATTTCCTGAATCTGCATGTTGGCCTGCCTTGCTAGATTGGGGAAGTTCTCCTGGATAATATCTTGCAGAGTGTTTTCCAACTTGGTTGCATTCTCCCCATCATTTTCAGGTACACCAATCAGACGTAGGTTTGGTCTTTTCACATAGTCCCAAATTTCTTGGAGGCTTTGTTCATTTCTTTTTATTCTTTTTTCTCTAAACTTCCCTTCTCTCTTCATTTCATTCATTTCATCTTCCATCAGCGATACCCTTTCTTCCAGTTGATCGCATCTGCTACTGAGGCTTCTACAATCTTCGCGTAGTTCTCGAAACTTGGCTTTCAGCTCCATCAGCTCCTTTAAGCCCTTCTCTCCATTGGTTATTCTAGTTATCCATTCTTCTAATTTTTTTTCAAAGTTTTTAACTTCTTTGCTATTGTTTTGAATTTCCTCTCGTAGCTCAGAGTAGTTTGATCGTCTGAAGCCTTCTTCTCTCAACTCATCAAAGTCATCCTCCATCCAGCTTTGTTCCGTTGCTGGTGAGGAACTGCGTTCCTTTGGAGGAGGAGAGGTGCTCTGTTTTTTAGAGTTTCCAGTTTTTTTGCTCTGTTTTTTCCCCATCTTTGTGGTTTTATCTACTTTTTGTCTTTGATGATGGTGCTGTACAGATGGGTTTTTGGTGTAGATGTCCTTTCTGTTTGTTAGTTTTCCTTCTACCAGACAGGACCCTCAGCTGCAGGTCTGTTGGAGTTTACTAGAGGTCCACTCCAGACCCTGTTTGGCTGGGTGTCAGCAGCGGTGGCTGCAGAACAGCGGATTTTCGTGAGACCACAAATTCAGCTGTCTGATAGTTCCTCTGAAAGTTTTGTCTCAGAGGAGTACCCGGTTGAATGAGGTGTCAGTCTGTCCCTACTGGGGGGGTGCCTCCCAGTTAGGCTGCTCAGGGGTGAGGGACCCACTTTAGGAGGCAGTCTGTCCGTTCTCAGATCTCCAGCTGCGTGCTGGGAGAACCACTACTCTCTTCAAAGCTGTCAGTCAGACAGGGACATTTAAGTCTGTGGAGGTTCTTGCTGAGTTTTTGTTTGTCTGTGCCCTGCCCCCAGAGGTGGAGCCTACAGAGGCAGGCAGGCCTCCTTGAGCTGTGGTGGGCTCCACCCAGTTCGAGCTTCCTGGCTGCTTTGTTTACCTAAGCAAGCCTGGGCAATGGCGGGCGCCCCTCCCCCAGCCTCGCTGCCGCCTTGCAGCTTGATCTCAGACTGCTGTGCTAGCAATCAGCGAGACTCTGTGGGCATAGGACCCTCCGAGCCAGGTGCGGGACACAATCTCCTAGTGTGCCATTTTCCAGGCCCGTTGGAAAAGCGCAGTATTAGGATGGGACTGACCCGATATTCCAGGTGCCGTCTGTTTCCCCTGTCTTTGACTAGGAAAGGGAACTCCCTGACCCCTTGCGCTTCCCGAGTGAGGCAATGCCTCGCTCTGCTTCGGCTCGCGCACAGTGCGCTTCACCGACTGTCCTGCACCCACTGTTAGGCACTCCCTAGTGGGATGAAACCTGTACCTCAAGCAGAAATGCCGAAATCACCCATCTTCTGTGTCGCTGGGGCTGGGAGCTGGAGACCGGAGCTGTTCCTATTCGGCCATCTTGGCTCCACCCCTGTGCACACTTCTTTAACCAATATCTTTGTTCTATGTCCTGTTATTTTGATTTCTGAGTTTAATGCTAAATTTTATGTGATGAAACTTGGTATCTCCTAGAAGTGTTCCCATATGACTGTTTACCACATGATTTTTAATACAAAAAATAAAATAATACTTTATTGTCCAAAAGAAATAAATACATTTTCTTCTCTTACTGAGGTACAAAATGTAAGCACCTTAACATTTTCTTATATGTTTTTGAATCATTTTGCTGGATTTTTTTTTTTTTTTTGAGATAGAGTCTCGCTGTCACCCAGGCTGGAGTGCAGTGGCGTGATCTCCGCTCACTGCAGGCTCTGCCCCCGGAGGTTCATGCCATTCTCCTGCCTCAACCTCCTGCATAGCTGGGACTACAGGCGCCCACCACCTCGCCCGGCTAATTTTTTGTATTTTTAGTAGAGATGGGGTTTCACCATGTTAGCCAGGATGGTCTCTATCTCCTGACCTCCTGATCCGCCCTCCTCGGCCTCCCAAAGTGCTGGGATTACAGGCATGAGCCACCACTCCCGGCCTTTGCTGGATTTTTCAAATACTTATTTTCAAAAACTAAGTGAACGACTCTGACATGGTAATTAAAGCTTGAGCCCAGTGACTACAAGCTAAGGTTAATTTTGAGCCAGCAAAAGGAGGTTATTAAAGGCCCAGTTAGTTCCTTCTGGAAAGCGTTTCCTGCAGATGTCCCAGCCTGCTTACCCCAGCCATGGAAGAGGCCTCTATAGTGAGAGAAGCTACAGAGCCCTGGAAAGCTAGGGCCCCACAGGCAGATGCAGTTAAGGTTAAGATAGAAGGGGTTTGAGAGTGTCTTACTGAAGATAAAATTGTTGCTTTTTTGAGGCAGTTTTTAGAGGTTTTAAAATAAACCAGTTAGATGTATTTAAAAAAAAAATGAATTCCAAAGGAGTATTGCAACAGGAGGAAGTGCCACTATAAGATCTTTAAGGATTGCAAAGATTAGGCAGAAAAGGGCTTTTTTTCCTAGGGAAAAGCAAATAAGATTAGAAAAAAGGTGAGGGGAATGTTTAAATGAAGGGTGAAATAATCAGAATTTAGATCAGAGAATGTTTTACCCTGAAGTCAGTGTGTTCTTAGGAGGGACATAAAATGAGGTTGTGTGGTGGCTCAGACTGAGCATAGCTCAGAGTTCGGGAGCCTGTGGGAAGAAAATAAGTGAACTTTGATTAAGAAGTATTTTTTGCTGACCACTGAAGACAAATTCAGCTGCTTTTTTAATGAGAAAAAGAAGAAAACATGCAGAGTGTTTTCCTGGCTGTGTAGTAGGTAAGAAAAGAGAGCACCATCTAAGTCGTAATGGGAAGGGTGTTTCTTTTCTTTTCTTTTTCTTTTTTTTTTTTTTTGAGACGGAGTCTCGCTCTGTCGCCCAGGCTGGAGTGCAGTGGCGCGATCTCGGCTCACTGCAAGCTCCGCCTCCTGGGTTCACGCCATTCTTCTGCCTCAGCCTCTCCGAGTAGCTGGGACTACAGGCGCCCGCCACCACGCCCGGCTAATTTTTTGTATTTTTTAGTAGAGACGGGGTTTCACCGTGGTCTCGATCTCCTGACCTCGTGATCCGCCCGCCTCGGCCTCCCAAAGTGCTGGGATTACAAGCGTGAGCCACCGCGCCTGGCCCGGGTGTTTCTTTTCATAAAGTGTTCCTGGAGAACACAGAGGGTAGAGAATTTTATTAATCACGGGTATTTATTATCTATATGCTTCATCTTTTCCCACCTCTTTTCTTGGTTCTATACTTTTCTTCCATTTGACTTTTTGGGGGTTGTATATTTTATTTGAAACCTGTAAATATAACTACAGTGTTCTGCTGAGTTCTGTGAGTAGCTCTATCAGATTATTGAATTTCAAAAAGGTTATGGGAGTCCCCAGTTTTTAAACAGTAGGTCAGAAGCATAGATGAGCCCATGAAGTTTGTGACTGGCATCTGCAATGAGGACAATGTTGTGGGACTGGACCCTGAATCAGTCTGTGCTGACTCTCAACCTGTCATGCTGAAGCAATCCTCTTCTACCTAAGCTTCCCAAGTAGCTAAGACTAAAGGCTTGTGCCATCATGCCTAGCTAATTTTTCTTTTTGTATTTTTTTTTTTTTTTTTTTGTAGATGAGATTTTGCTGTGTTGTCCATGCCGGTCTCAAACTCCTGAGCTCAGGCAATCCAGCTGGCTCGGCCCCCAAAGTGCTGGATTACAGGCGTGAGCCATCATGCCCAACCATACCATATTTTCTTTATCCAGTACCATTGATAGGCATTTAGGTTGATTCCGTGTCTTTGCTGTTGTGAATAGTGCTGCAATGGATGTGATTGTGCATGTGTCTTTATGATAGAATAATTTATATATTTTTAGGTATATACCGAATTGTGAGGTTACTGGGTCAAATGGTAATTTTGTTTTTAGTTCAGTGAGGAATCACCACACTGCTTTTCACAATGGTTGAATTATAATAATTGCCATTCTCACTGGTTTGAGATGATTTCTTGTGGTTTTTCTTCTGCATATCTCTAATGATCAGTGATGAGCATTTTTTTATATGCTTGTTAGCCACATTTGTCTCCTTTTGAAGACTTTTTTCATTTCTTCTAGATTTTTTTTATGTGCGTAGCAGACTTCAGTATATTTTTGTGAGGTCAGTGGTAATGTCTCTTTTTCTCATTTCTAATTGTGTTTATTTGTATCTTCATTAATCTAGCTAGTAGTTTATTTACTCTTTTTAATAGATTTAATGCCTGGATTTCTTGATATTTTGTAGTTTTTCATGTCTAAATCTCCTTCAGTTCAGCTCTGATTTTGGTTATTTCTTGTCTTTTGCTAGCTTAGGGGCTGATTTGCTTTTGCTGCTCTCAGTCTTTTATTTATGGTATCAGGTTGTTAAACTGAGATCTAACTTTTTGATGTGAGGATTTAATGCTATGAATTTTTCTTTTAACACTGCCTTAGCTGTATTGCAGGGATTCTGGTATTTTGTATTTTTGTTCTTATTTGTTTCAAAACACTTCTTGGTTTCTGCTTTAATTCCATTATTTACCAAAAAGTTATTCAAGTGTAGGCCATTTAGTTTTTATTTAATTGTATGATTTCCAGTTGTTTTATTGGTATTGAATTATATTTTTCTTAAGCTGTAGTCTGTATGTGTGGTTTGTATCATTTTGGGATTTTTGAATTTGCTGAGAATTGTTTTATTTCTGATTGTGTGGTCAATTTTAGAGTATGTACCACGTGGTGATGAGAAGAATGTATATATTATGGTATTTTTAGATGAAGAGTTCTGTAGATGTCTATTAGGACTATTTGGTCAAATGTTGAGTTCAGGTCCTAATATTGTTGTTAATTTTCTTCAATGATCTGTCCATTAGTGCTTGTCAGAGGTAATCTCTGATTATTACTGTGTCAGATTCTAAGTCTCTTCATAGGTCTCTAAGAACTTGCTTTATTCATGTGAACCCATGGGGATTTTTAATAACATCTTTCTCTCTTCTGCTTTTCCCCCCATAAACATCCTTTCAAGTGCACACAGTGTGCAAAATTCAGAGGCCCAAGAGTTCAAGAACTTGTCCAGAGACCTGGCTATTGTAAGAGAAAATATAAATTAACAAGAGGCTTTATTCTCATATGTGAAAATAAGGGAGGATAACGTTAATTTTTTAAAAAAGGTTTAGATTATATGTATATATTTCTTCTGCTTTTTGAAATATGTGTAAATCATATTAACAATGAAACAAACCTTTTGTCATTCTTTTTGACTCAGAATTGTCTTTATCTGGTACCTGAGATTCATTGCTTTCTTTTTGTCTTGGCAAAAGATTTTTTTATCTTTAGTCTTTAAACTAGACATAGATTTGTTCAGAGTAAACTTCATTTCAAGAGCATAAAAAAGTTGAGCACAAAGATCAGAATAAATTTAGCAGTACAGAATAATATGGACTAAAAGATACTGAGTAAGTTCTTTGGCAGAAATCTGATTATCCAAGGTGATTATTTGTGGGCTGACATACTTACAGTGCAAAAGCCAGAAGAGTTCAGTGTATAAACTGAACAGTGGAGTCTGTTGTACTTGGGTTACTCCAGTACAGTTAGTATAGTTATGTGTGTTTGTAGACAACCTGCATTCATATAAATTAAAGAGTATTTTCTACAATAGTGTGAATATAAGGCCACAATATTTACTTTGATTGAATTCCTTAGTTATTTTAATTTTGTTATTCATACTTTTGAAATACAGGGTTTCAACCGAATTATAGTTCAGATAATTTTTTAAAATATTACATACCTTATAACTAGTACATAAAATTATTCATACTTATATATTTATATCTGATATCCAAAAAAATTTACCATTAAATCGTTGCAGTAGATATTAGTCTGACATGCTTATTAATTAATCCAGTGGGCATAATTATAGGTAAGCATAATTTTAGTGTCTTATATTTTACCAAATTGGTATGCTGCTATTACAGGACAAATAAAGACAGATGATATGGCTACCCAAAAACCATTAATAGCTCTCCAGTTAGCTATGTTGCAAGCTCTAATATATTCTACTATATTAACACAGATTTCAATTTTTTATAAAAGAGTGCTGCTGGAAGTTGTCAGATATATTCCAATATAGACCTCACATTCAATGGTTAGGAAATAAGAGAGCAGCAGAGATGGAAGATAAATCTTTTAAAATTCTGCTGAGAGCTGGGCAAGGTGGCTCATGCCTCTAATCCCAGGACTTTGGGAGGCCAAGGTGGGTGGATCACCTGAGGTCCAGAGTCTGAGACCAGCCTGGACAACATAGTGAAACCTTGTCTCTACCAAAAATACAAAATTAGCCAGGTGTGGTGGCGCATGCCTGTAGTCCCAGGTATTTGTGAGGCTCAGACAGGAGAATCACTTGAACCCGGGAGGCAGAGGTTGCAGTGAGCCAAGCTCACGCCATTGCACTCCAGCCTGGGCAACAAGAATGAAACTCCATCTCAAAAAAAAAAAAATTCTGCTAAGACTATGCCCCCTTTATTCAATAATGCTCATGTTTCTCTTGCTGAGAGTAGCTATGTACTTTGGGTGTTGGGAGAGAAATTCTTCTTAGGGAGATATTTTCTGGCTGACTTGACCACTTATATCCAATCTCAGTTTTTTATTAAGACACTTTTAACTTTTTTCTCTCAAAATAATCTTCCTCAGAATGAGAGCTATTTTTCTCTCAAATGCATTGTGTGTCTGTTTCAGAAACCCTATTAGTCCCATGGTGTCTGAAAGACATAGGCTGTCACAGTGAGAACTCTCAGAGCTATCTCTATGTGGACTCATGCTAAAACTCAGCAGTATTTTTTTCATGCCACCATTATAAATAAAAACTAAGGATGAAACACTGCTCCCTTTTCTATTATTGTGAGGGTGTATTTCTACCCAGGAGGCCTGCAGGCTCTCCTTCTGCTGCTCAGGCTTCACTGTCTGATGTGCCACTGGAGTGCTGCTGTGGCAATTGGGGTTCACCTAAGATGTGAGTTTCCATCTGTGAGCCCTGTGCTATGGGCTGTGCCTCAGTGGCAGATGGTAGGGGTCAAGAGAGTACACTAGCCACCAGGAGAGGGAAACAGGAGTGCTCAAGCCCAGTGCTCAGGGAGTAGAGAGCTATTGCTTTAAAATGTAAATAGCCAAAAAGATAGCACCTGAATCAACAATTTTTGTAGAAGAGTCAAAGCCTACCTTCAGCAGGCACTGGAGTTCAAGTTGCAAAACTACCTGCACTCATGAAGATGTGAAAAGTTTATTTTGTCATTGATTATAACCAATTAGCATACATGGATGGCCTTCCCAACTACCAGGTGAATTTAGGATGAACTATGTATGACATGGTGCTGTAAATTCTACTTGTAGACTAATTATGGTGACTGTCTTTCTGTCTTTGCAATCTCTCGAGCAAATTGACTGTAATGCATGTCCCATTCACATGTAATTGTGTAATAAAACAGTTTTCTTTCTGTTCTGTTACTGTGCAGTTCCTCTGGGGCTGAAGAAAATTTTGCTTTTAATTACATTTTCCAAACCCTGTCTAGAATTACCAGACATAATGTAAACACAGAAGGTGCCAACTAAGCTTTACTCTAGATGGGTCTTTTCGGCTTCCAGTCAGTTCACAATTGTGCCGCGAAGTGCATGCTCTCCCCTAAATATGCAGGTGGAATTGTGTCTCTGCCTACTTGGTATCTGTCATCTCTAGAGTCACTTTTAGAGAGGCTAGACCAGATTTCTACAAACTTCATTGGTCAGACATTAACCAAACTCTTTCAGTGACTCTTGTGTCCTCAGACCTGAAACTGACTCAGTGACCATGGGGCCCAATCAGAGTAAAATATGTGCATTGAGCAGACCTGTAGACATGAGAATCCACTTCTCCCTCCCTCCTTATGCTAAAATGCCCACAAATGTTCAGGTAACACTTGCTGCTACTTTACCCATGCAGGACCTGAATTTGCAGCTCCAAATTCTAAATCTAGATGTTGAGAATTGAGAAGAAAAAAAAAGTTTTTGTCTGAAGAATGCAAGTCCTTCTAGTTATCAAACTCAGACATTAAAATAAGAGCACAATCATGTTTTTCTCCCTTTTTTTCAGCTGTGTATCTCTTGAAACTGTTCACTATTGCCACAAGTAGCTATAAATTAAACTAATAATTCCACACTGGCCACTGTATTCCATATCCTTAACCTTAACAATGTATATCCAATCAATTATTAAAGTTATTTCTTTACATAAATAAGAATTTCTCACAACCAATTTTGTATCAGCTCACTCATTTTTTTTTTTTTTTTTTTTTTTTTGCCTTCACAAATCCACTTGTAAGTGCTGCTAATCAAAGTGTAGATTCCAGGCAACTTGAATATTTTGTCTCAAGTTAAAATCCTTAAGCTTGACCCAAATAAACTGTCTGCTTATGTTCATGTCGTGTCAGCTTTTTTAAGGTAAAATATTATTTAGAATGTTCTAGAGCAGCCTCTATGAGGGAATTTGTCCTTTGATTTCACTCTACTTGCTGTAATACCCAAAAATGCAGAGTGAGGTTGATTTCACCTAGAATCTGCAGATAAGGTCTGGCTGGCCTCTGCCTGGGATTTACAAGGCAGGGCCAGACTTTGGATTGGAATTTACAGAAAACCAACAGGAGGCATTTTCTGCATTGTGAGATATCAACATAGACATTTTAAATTCCTCTTTTGAGAGTGTGGCTTTTTGACCTTTTCACATCTTTTTCATTAACCTGCCACAGGTATGTGAGAGGCTCCAGGAGTAAATAGAATCTGATGGCAGAATCTGTAAGTGTAAACAAGCATCTTAAGGCCACAAAGTATCCAGAGCCATGACCACAACTATACCTACCTGTAAAATGTGATCCTGGAGTAGAGTATTCTTGTCCTTCTACTTACCCACCAATCAGGACAGCTAGCAAATCAGGATGGATGACCCAGGTTCTGGAGTTCAACCAAGGCAGTTCCATTTTTTATTTAGAATCATCCTGCGTCTTCTCTGCCTGGCTTATCAGTGGACCATCAGCCCAGGGTCTCACAATCACCTCTGAATCTTTGAGACATTTGAGAATGTCCAGAACAGAATTGTATCAGGCTGATAAGAGTGATAAATTCTGCTTCTGTCCCAGTGTGAGAGAAATGAGTCATCTTGTGTTTGTTTCTCCCCTTATATAAGAAGTATCTTTGATTGGTACCCAGATGAGAGTTTTTCCAGTTCCCTGGTACTTGGGTAAAAAATCAGTAGGTCTGGAGGCTCAAACAGATAAACTAATTGGGCTCAAACAGAGAAACTAATTGCTTCCATTTCATATAGTCATAAAAAAAATAGACGAAGCAGGCTGGGTGCAGTGGCTCATACCTGTAATCCCAGCACTTTGGGAAGCCAAGGTGGGTGGATCACCTGAGGTCAGGAGTTCGAGACCAGCCTGGCCAACATGGTGAAATCCTGTCTCTACTAAAAATACCAAAATTAGTCGGGTGTGGTGGCTCATGCCTATAGTCCTGGTTACTTGGGAGGCTGAGGCAGGAGAATCGCTTGAACCTGGGAAGCAGAGGCTGCAGTGAGCTGAGATCACACCATTGCACTCCAGCCTGGGCAACAAAGTGAGACTCAGTCTCAAAAAAAAGGAAAAAGAAAAGAAAAGAAAAATAGGTGAAGCAGTCATGGTTCCTACTATCCTGGCAGTTTTAGTCTAGACTAGCAACTGGAAATATGGTTGAATTATACATCATATGGTGGGTACAATAAATAGATGTGTGCAAAAACTTGGGCTTTATTTGGGCCACTTTCCTTATATTGTGGCTTCTGATGTCTACAACTGAACTTAGAAGAGTCATCATTATTATTTGTATTTATTTCACCCTGCTAAGAATACTTATTTTTCTTCTCAAAAATTATTCTAGAAAACCTTAAGGGATTTTTTTAATTGCTTATTAGCATATAAAATTCACAGGGCAGTGGCAAAAAGATTAAAATTATACAAACTCAGATTTAAGTTTACTTAAGTAAGCTTTAAAATAAAGAACTGACAATACCCCCCAGTGGCATAGAGAACAGAATTGTACATTAGCTGTACGCTCTGCCCCAGCCCTGTTCATATTCACCCTTTTTGGAGGCCTTATTTATGTCTGGCTCTACCCCAGAGTCTTGCCTCACAGAACTGATTAGAGGAAATCAGAGTTTTGAGTCATGAATCCTGTTGCCTTTTTAGAGCTGGTGCTCAACATTTTCTGAAACCCAAAAGCAGATAAATGGGAAATATAAAGTATGTATTATAGGATCTTACTTTTCAAATTTTTAATTAAAACCAGTGCTTGCAGAGACATTATTTAGCAACTTGTTTTCTGTTCCTGCAGATCTAGTGGTTGATACACAAGTCACAAGAAAGGAAATATAAACACAATAAAAATTTATCTAAATTGCATTAAACTCTTTCCATCTGTATCCCTTTCATCTGTCTATATTTACCTTTTATTCTATGCATTTTTTGAAAAAATCAGTGACAGATCAACAGAAATAGAAATAAAAATGCTGGGTCCTTTAAAGCGTTGGAATTACTGAACACTTAGTATCAACTCACAGGATGTTATTAGGATTAAATCACATAATGGGCTATCACAGCACTCTGTAACACATCCTATTGAGCATATAGTACCTGCCTAATAAACATTGCATTAGTACATGTGCACATGTTGTTTTCCAACTGCAGACTTACTCAGAAATTGCTGCTTTCTGTTTTCTCTGTAAACTTTAGAGTCAGCAAATAATATAATACTTTAGGATGAAGAATGATTGTCTTCATTTGTACCAGAAGTATTTGTGTTGTGACAAGAGTGCTGGGTGTAAGGGACTCTGTGTTGTGCCTCATTTCTCTAACTAATGGTAATAATAAGCCCGGGGGAGCAACATCATTATTGACAGGGCACTTGTTTAAAAGACCCATTTATGGACCCTTTCCATACCTGCAGAGTTACATTTCGTAGAGTGGGGAGAAAATTACCAAGTGATTTATAAGCTCGTTAGAGCTTGAGAGGAAATGCTTAGTCTTAGTTAAGGGGTTATCAGCCCAGGCCTCTAACTATTATCACCTGGCCATTTTGAAGAACTCTTTTTACTTGTGCCCTTTCCATGGATGCTGTTTATTGTTCTTGGTGGAAGCATCCATGTTGTTTTAATTAAGTGGCTCATGTGACTGTAAGGTGAGGTCAGAATCAAGTATGAGGAATTCAAAATACATTCATGAGAGTTAAGTTCCGTCTTTGCATTAAAGGGTGGTCCAAGAACCTGTTCTGTTTGGATTTGGTAGGGGCAGGACAGCGTGTCCCATATTTCCATTACTGTGGCAGAAATTGCTGGTGCCTGTGTCAGGGGATGGCTCCTGAGGACAAAGTAAAGAAAAGCGTATTTTTATCTCTGTGGAGCTACTCATTGTTTCTTCATCTCTTCTGCTATAAAGGACAGAAATGGGTGGAGTTTTTCTGTCTTGGTCCTTCTGCCTGTGGATGAGGTGACAGCAGGTAGACCTGTGGTGCTGATTCTTTTAAAGGCGTATTTTCAAGATGCAGGTGTAATTTTTCCAGAGAATTTTATCTGAGAAAGAGTCCTAGAGAAGGAGGAGAAAGAGAAAAAAATGGCCTTTTTTTTTTTTTCAGCTAAATATGTCTCAGATCAAGATCTGTGTCCACTCTGCTTCTTCCAGGAAACATATGTTTAGTACTTGCAAACCTGTACTTCTCTACTTGTGTTTTTCCTCCCTAATGAGTTTGTCTTAACTACTTTAAAAAATTCTTATAATAGTCAAAGTCTCTGAAAAATATATTTTTTTCTATATACCAGAGCCTTCTCTACATTATGGCTTCTTATATGCCATGCAGAAATCTCACTATGAATTTATAATCTGCAGTATTAAAAATGTCCTTTTGTGGCTGTTGAACATGGGAAGGTGTAGATACTCAAAATTCCTATTGGGGAAAACCTGGGTTTCTTAGTGAAGGCAGAGAACATGTAATGTTGAGGTTTCGTCTGTGTTCTTTATTACGTCTATGCAGTACAGGATTAAGAAATCAGTCATTGAAGCAGTATGGTATTTATTACCCAGAAAATTCAAAAAAAAAATTGATAGGAGATAACTGCTCTCTACAGTGCTAAAGAAAGACGATTTAAAATCACTATTAAAAATTACAGAACATGAGAGATATCTGTATCTTGAACTTTCCATAAAACTGTTTCCTTATGGTTAAATTCAGACTGTGATTTACCTTTCGGGGGGCAGTATCTCAGCGGTAATGCTGTGTCCTTCTGGGTGCATCAGGACATTATAAAAATTTGTTCTAGTGTAGTTGATGTTAATAAATCACTTGGTTGATAAGCTCTCTGACACATTTTTTCTCTATAGAATTAATTATTTTTCTCTTCATTGTTAAGTATCTTTATGCAGCTGATGTGAACAAACCAACACATTTAATCTGGCAGCTGCCCTTCTTTCTTGGGTTTCCTTTGCATTTGTCTGTTTTTGGGAAATGAAGGCTCTCATCTTTGTTTACAAACCAGAAAAACTGAGAAAAAACACAGGCTCATTCAATTACTGGATATTTGACAAAATAGTCTTTTTGGGCCAAAACCATTGGCATACTGATGAGCTTGTTAAAAATTCAGCAACTCAGACTTTATCCCTGATCTTCTGAAAAAAAAAAAAAAAAAAAAAATCTGCATTAGCAGGATCTCCAGCTTATTGTACACATTAAAATTTGAGTGATACCTTCTAACTCAACATGTCTATTCCATCTGAATAATATACAAAACTATGTCTTTTACATCTGAAAAATACAAACAATTTTTTTTTTTTTTTTTTTTTGAGATGGAGTTTCACTCTTGTTGCCCAGGCTGGAGGGCAATGGCATGATCTCAGCTCACTGCAACCTCTGCCTCCTGGGTTCAAGTGATTCTCCTTCCTCAGCCTCCCAAGTAGCTAGAATTACAAGCACGCACCACCACGCCCAGCTAATTTTGTATTTTTGGTAGAGATGTGGTTTCTCCATGTTGGTCAGGCTGGTCTAAAACTCCCGACCTCAGGTGATCTGCCCACTTCAGCCTCCCAAAGTGCTGGGATTACAGGTGTGAGCCACCATGCCTGGCACACAATTAATTCTGTATGATGTAAATATAGCACTCAAAATTGTACGTTAGTGTTTATGCCCTCAAGTTTATACCTTATTATCTAGAAAAATTATATACACTGATGCTATGGATCTTATACCACTTTCTTTTATCAGAGTTAAAGAATACATTAGAGAATATTGTATTGAAAACTATTTTATTGAATGATTTCAGTCACTCTTATAAGTCAGAACCAGCTCTCTTTACTCTCTCCATTTTATCTTGAGTCAAATTAAAGATTCTGCCCATGACCTCTTGGTAAATATGTGTGTTTGTGTGTGTTTTCCAGGGATCATTGACATTTCGGGATGTGGCCATAGAATTCTCTCTGGAGGAGTGGCAATGCCTGGACACTGCACAGCAGAATTTATATAGGAATGTGATGTTAGAGAACTACAGAAACCTGGTCTTCCTGGGTGAGAATAACTTTAATCTTTAATACGCAATTCCTAGTGTACACTATAGGCTTCATTTTGCTGTGGACTTTATTGGCCTGGACAAAGGAGGATGAGCGCAGGAATAAAGACAAAGACAAAAGAGTATATTTGGAAGATGGCACCAGGGGGCTTGTTGCTTCTAGTGAACAATGGCCCTGAGCTTCTATAGCCCTTCATATTTATTGAGTAAAGGAGATAGGGAGAAGGGGGAGGTTGTGGTCAGCTGCTTGACTTAGTACAGGCCTGCACGACTGTATTCTTTAAACCATACTCCCCAGATGTTGCAGTAGATAACCTCAAGGAGCATGGCACCAGGGAATGACTGTCCTTAGTGTACCTTCTGGTGGCAGGAGCAGAAGTGAGTTTGCCCACATTCTGCATTCATGATAAACGGTTTGCTGTTTGATCATATAGCCTCCAATGGAATGCTGAGTTGGTCACAACCCTCAGCCTTTCGGCTCCCAATATCATTTCTCTTTTGTATAATTTCTTTTTGGTAATTTATGCTTTCAGGTTTCTGTTTTCAAGAAACTCATAGGGATTTTTCCATAGAGAAAAAAATTTCAAGATGTTTCATCTTGACCTGAACTTACCACATTCTTGAGCTGATCTCTGTCCTTCACTTTAGATTTATGGTAATTTCAAAATTTTACTGGCATAAAATATTGTTGCTTACACCTTAAAATCTAATTGCCACCACCAATTTTTAATTCCGTAGTACCAGGTGATAAAATTAAGAACCTACAAAATTAGAGTATTTTCTAAATATTTAGAAATTTCTGTTGTAATTTAGTATTTTGGGATAAATGTATTAGAATATTCTATTACGTCCTCTTTAGTGAGCACATTACTAAGTTGTTAATTGGAGAATATGAGCAAGATGCATGTTACTCATTTTTAATAAAACAGGTATTGCTGCCCCTAAGCCAGACCTGATCATTTTTCTGGAGCAAGGAAAAGAGCCCTGGAATGTGAAGAGACATGAGATGGTGGAAGAACCGCCAGGTAGGTGAGAGTGAATACAGACAACATGGATGAGAGGTCCAAAGTCAAGGAGAAAGCCAGTCCTTAAAGTGATATGGGAAGCTGTGTTCCAAAAGAAATAGTTTCTGGAAAGCCTAATTGTTATTTTTATTTTTTAATTTTCTCTCACACAGTGGCATCTTCTGTCTTATGCTTTTAAAATTTCTAAGAATTCTTCTTTCCCTTCAGTAATCTTCCTTCAAGTTTACAGTGACAGCCAAAGTACTGTTCATGGCATACAAGAGAGTGCACAATCTGAGTTTTGTTTTTGTTTTTGTTTTTGTGGACACAGATATTTGCATAATTTTAAGGTACTCCATGTTAAACTATCTTTTAAGTTCTCTTTTTCCATCATCTCTGAAATATGTGAGAGTAGTGGTTTCTGTATCGTTGGGTGCTTTTTGTTCATTTTTCTGCACAGTTTCATCCTGTTTTTATTACTATAGTCTTGAAATATAGTTGGAAATTATAAAGTATGTTGTCCTGCTTTTTTCTTTTTCCTCAAGATTGCCTTGTCTATTCACAGTTTCTTGTAGTTTCATGTAAATTTTATGATTGTATTTTTCATTACTGTGAAAAAAACCCACTGGAATATTGATAGAGAGTTTATTGAATCTAGAGACCACTTTGGATAATATGGCATTTTAACATTTATTCTTTGAATCGATAGACAAAATATATTTAAATTTATTTGTGTTCTCTCATTTTTCATTGATAAATCTTTCACTTGAAAAGTTTTTCAGCTCCTCGGTTAAATTTGTTCTCAGATATTTATTATTTTACTGCTATTGTAAATAAGATTGTTTTCTTCCTCTATTTTATCAGATAGTTTAAGTGTATGGAATCATAACTTGTAGTTAATTTTATATTTTACTAATTTACTGAGTGTATTTTAAAAGGTTTTAATGTACTGTTTATGGTTTTTTTATAGAGAACATTGCATAATCTACAAGCAGCAATGTTTTACTTATTTGTCTTCAATTTCAATGACTTTAATTTTTTTTTTGACTAATTTTTCTTCCACATACGTCAAGTGCTGTGTTAAAATAGAAGCATTGACAATGGGCACAATATACTTTTGTGTTGCTGTCTCAATTTGAAGGTGCAAACACTTCTTAAAGTTTTTATAAACTGGTTTCAGAGGGTAAAAATCTTCTTTTGTTGGGCCTCCAGGGTGATAGAATACCCTCTGGGTTTGTAGTAGAGTGGGGTTGTAGCTTGGTCACAAGGCTGCTGGCTCTGCACTAGGGTTGGCTTATTACAAGGGGCTTGGGTAGTCATAATTCTCATTTTATTTTTGGAGAGAGTAAATATCCTTCAGGACTTTGCTCAGTAGGGTAGACGCTAGGGCAGGTTTCTGCAGTCAGGTCTGCATATGGTGGGCTTTATATTAGGATGTGGATTAGTATGGCTTTCACTGAGTACCAGAGAGGATTTCTGAGGTCACTGTGGGTTTCTACATGGGCAGAAGTGGCCATGAACTGTGGCTTAGGAAGCTGGAACTGAGTCATGAAACTGCTGTTGGGACCAAGGTCTGCAGGCCTGCCAGCATGGCTCTAAATGGGTATCAGTCTCCAGGCCTCTGGAAGACCTAAGACCTCTCACAGACTGTGGCTGGGAGGAGTTTGGGATGATTACAGAGTAAGTTCAAAATTCTCAGTGGGACCAAGTTGGGTGGGACATTTTCTGGTCTGTAGTCAAGAGCAGGGGTCCTGTAGTTTGCCACCTGAGTGAAAGCTTACCTTCTGAAAAGGGTGCTCCTCAATCTTGGGCTTTAGCAAAGTTTCACAATTGCCTCCTTGGATCTCAAAGCTCTCTTAAAGGCACTTATTTTTGAGATGGAGTCTCACTGCATAACCCAGGTTGGTCTTAAAATTTTGGCCTGAAGCAATTCCCAACCTTACTGTACCATGTAGCTGTCATTACAGATGTTAACCATGATGCCTGGTTCTCTCATTAAGACATTTTTGTCGTGGATGACTGACAGGCTTTCTTGCTGTTGGGGGTTAAGCAAATAGGGCACCTTTTTCTTTTTATCTTCTAAGAGTGTAAATGCTTTATAGCTATATATCTCATATAATCTTTGTCTTTTTGTGGCTGACTCATTTCATTTTGCGTAATGTTACCAAGATTTATCTTTATAATTGGTAGAACATTTTCTACTTTTTGAAAACTGAGTGATATTCCGGTATTTTTATATTTCAGATTATATTTACTGAATGATTTGGTGACAGAAATTTGCATTGCCTTTACCTATTAGCTTACAGTAATACTTATTGCTATGTAAATGACTCCTCATAATGACCATACATGTTAAAGTATATATATGTGTTGCATTCTATTTCATTAGTCTAATTTTTCATCCTTATACCAGATTGTTTTAATACTGTAGCTTGGAATGTTTTTTGAAATCAGGAACTTTAATGCCTGCAACACTGCTTTATTATTATTATTATTTTAAGATCGTTGGGAACTTTATTGTCTTTTGAGATTCTATATACTTTTGGGGTTACTGTTTCTATTTCTTCAAAAATGCAATGAGAAATTTGAAAAACATTTCATTAAATTTGTAGATTACATTGACCAGGATGAACATCTTTACAATGTTAACTATTACAACCTTTGCATAAGAGCATGCTTGAGTGTTCTGTTAAATTCCTATGTGTGTGTGTGTGTGTGTGTGTGTATATATATGTGTGTGTGTATATATATGTGTGTATATATATGTGTGTGTGTATATATAGTGTGTGTGTATATATGTGTGTGTGTGTGTGTATATATATATATAGTTTTTTTTTTGAGACAGAGTCTTGCTCTATATCCAGGCTGGAGTGCAGTGGCACAGTCTCGGCTCACTGCCATCTCCACCTCCTGGGTTCAAGTGATTCCTTTGCCTCAGCCTCCTGAGTAGCTGGGACTACAGGTGCATGCCACCAAGCTTGGCTAGTTTTTCATATTTTAGTAGAGACAGGGTTTCACTATGTTGGCCAAAATGGTCTCTATCTCCCGACCTCAGGTGATCCGCCCGCCTCGGCCTCCCAGATTGCTGGGATTACAGGCATGAGCCATCACGCCTGACATTTTTTTTTCAATTTTTTTCTATTATTGTATACTTGCATTTGAGTTTAGTCATAGAAAATAATTCATAAAATTTCAGTTTTAAACAATTCGGTAAGACTTCTTTTTTGGCCTAAGAGGTGGTCTATCAAGAAATATGTTGTATGAGCTATTGAGAAGGGTGTATATCCCGATGTTGAGAAGTGCTCTCTATACGTCTGTCAGAAATAGTTGTTTTATAACACCTTTAAGTAGTCCGTTTCCTGTTAATATTCTGTTTTGATTTTTTTATTATACTTTAAATTCTGGGGTACATGTGCAGAACGTGCAGGTTTGTTACATAGGTATGCACGTGCCATGGTGGTTTGCTGTACCCATCAACCCATTACCTACGTTAGGTATTTCTCCTAATGTTATTCATCCCCTAGCCTCCCACCCCTGACAGGCCCCAGTGTGTGATGTTTCCCTTCCTGTGTCCCTGTGTTGTCATTGTTCAACTCCCACTTATGAGTGACAGCATGCTGTGTTTGGTTTTCTGTTCTTGTGTTAGTTTGCTGAGAATGATGGTTTCCAGCTTTATCCATGTCTCTGCAAAGGACATGAACTCATCCTTTTTTATGACTGCATACCATTCCGTGGTATATATGTGCCACATTTTCTCTATCCAGTCTATTACTGATGGTCATTTAGGTTGGTTCCAAATCTTTGCTGTTGTGAATAGTGCTGCAATAAACATATGCATGCATGTGCCTTTATAGTAGAATGATTTATCATTTTGGGGGTATATACCCAGTAATGGGATTGCTGGGTCAAGTGGTATTTTTAGTTCTAGATCCTTGAAGAATCGCCACGTTGTCTTCCACAATGGCTGAACTAATTTACACTCCCACCAACAGTGTAAAAGCATTCCTACTTCTCTACATCTTCTCCAGCATCTGTTGTTTCCTGACTTTTTAATGATCACCATTCTAACTGGCATGAAGTGGTATCTCATTGTGGTTTTCATTTGCATTTCTCTAATGACCAGTGATGATGAGCTTTTTTTCATGTTTGTTGGCCACATAAATGTCTTTTTTTGAGAAGTGTCTGTTCATATCCTTTGCCCACTTTTTGATGCAGTTGTTTTTTGTTGTTGTTGTTGTCGTAAATTTGTTTAAGTTCTTTGTGGATCCTGGATATTAGCCCTTTGTCAGATGGATAGATTGCAAAATTTTTCTCACATTCTGTAGGTTGCCTGTTCACTCTGATGATAGTTTCTTTAGCTGTGCAGAAGCTCTTTAGTTTAATTAAGTCCCATTTGTCAATTTGGCTCTTGTTGCCATTGCTTTTGGTGTTTTAGTCATGAAGTCTTTGCCCATGCCTATGTCCTGAATGGCATTGTCTAGGTTTTCTTCTAGGGTTTTTATGGTTTGAGGTGTTACATTTAAGCCTGTAATCCATCTTGAGTTAATTTTTATATAAGGTGTAAGGAAGGGGTCCAGTTTCAGTTTTCTGAGTATGGCTAGCCAGTTTTTTCAACACCATTTATTAAATAGGGAATCCTTTTCCCCATTGCTTGTTTTTTTCAGATTTGTCAAAGATCAGATGGTTATAGATCTGTGTTGTTATTTCTGAGGCCTCTGTTCTGTTCCATTGGTTTATATATCTGTTTTGATACCAGTACCATACTGTTTTTGTTACTGTAGCCTTGTAGTATAGTTTGAAGTCAGGTAGCGTGATGCCTCCAGCTTTGTTCTTTTTGCTTAGGATTGGCTATATGAGCTTTTTTTTGGTTCCATATTAAATTTAGTGTTTTCAAAATCTGTAAAGAAAGTTTTTTTTTTTTTTTTTTTATTTTTTTTGCATACAAAAACAATAAACATTTTCTAAAAATACATACAAACAAAAAGATGCGTATCAAACATATTAGGAAGGTTGCACATGGGAAGTCGGGGAATAGAAATGGGGGTGGGAGTTAAAATAAATGAGAGAGGGACTTTATATGGATCAGTGATAATAACTCAATCCTCTATTTGACAAAGAAGAGGGAGAAGGAAGAGGAAGAAAAAGAAAGTGGGATAAAGGAGCAGAAAGGGAGGAAAATAGAAAAAATTAGAGTATGACTCCAGGGTAGACCTGTTTTGTTGTCACTGAGTTGGTTGGTTGGTTTGTCTGTTGTATTCTTCATGTTTCGCCAAGTTGGCCAGACTGGTCTCGAACTCCTAGCCTGAAGTGATCAACCCGCCTCGCCCCCCAGAGTGCCGGGACCACAGGCGTGAGCCACCACGTCCAGCCCCCACATTGCTTTTGGCCTCCGTGGTAGACCTCCCAGACGGAGCGGCCAGGCAGAGGAGCTCCTCACTTCTACAGACACGGGGCGGCCGGGCATAGGGGCTCCTCACTTCCCAGACGGGGCGGCCAGGCAGAGACGCTCCTCACTTCTTCCCAGACGATAGGTGGCCGGGCAGAGGCGCTCCTCACTTCCCAGACGGTGGGTGGCCGGGCAGAGGCGCTCCTCACTTCCCAGACGGTGGGTGGCCGGGCAAAGGCGCTCCTCACTTCCCAGATGGTGGGTGGCCGGGCAGAGGCGCTCCTCACTTCCCAGACGGTGGGTGGCCGGGCAGAGGCGCTCCTCACTTCCCGGACGGGGCGGCCGGGCAGAGGCGCTCCTCACTTCCCAGACGGGGCGGCCGGGCAGAGGCGCTCCTCACTTCTTCCCAGACGGGGTGCCCGGGCAGAGGCGCTCCTCATTTCTTCCCGGACGGGGCGGCCGGGCAGAGGCGCTCCTCACTTCCCAGACGGGGCGGCCGGGCAGAGGCGCTCCTCACTTCTTCCCGGACGGGGCGGCCGGGCAGAGGCGCTCCTCACTTCTTCCCGGACGGGGCGGCCGGGCAGAGGCGCTCCTCACTTCTTCCTGGACGGGGCGGCCGGGCAGAGGCGCTCCTCACTTCTTCCCGGACGGGGCAGCCGGGCAGAGGCGCTCCTCACTTCTTCCCGGACGGGGCGCCCGGGCAGAGGCGCTCCTCACTTCTTCCCGGACGGGGCGGCCGGGCAGAGGCGCTCCTCACTTCTTCCCGGACGGGGCGGCCGGGCAGAGGCGCTGCTCACTTCCCAGACGGGGCGGCCGGGCAGAGGCGCTCCTCACTTCCCAGACGGGGCGGCCGGGCAGAGGCGCTCCTCACTTCCCAGACGGTGGGTGGCCGGGCAGAGGCGCTCCTCACTTCCCAGACGGTGGGTGGCCGGGCAGAGGCGCTCCTCACTTCTTCCCGGGCGGGGCGGCCGGGCAGAGGCGCTCCTCACTTCTTCCCGGACGGGGCGCCCGGGCAGAGGCGCTCCTCACTTCTTCCCGGACGGGGCGGCCGGGCAGAGGCACTCCTCACTTCTTCCCGGACGGGGCGGCCGGGCAGAGGCACTCCTCACTTCTTCCCGGGCGGGGCGGCCGGGCAGAGGCGCTCCTCACTTCTTCCCGGACGGGGCGGCTGGGCAGAGGCGCTCCTCACTTCCTCCCGGACGGGGTGGCCGGGCAGAAGCGCTCCTCACCTCCCAGACGATGGGAGGCCGGGCAGAGGCGCTCCTCACTTCCCAGACGGGGCGGCTGGGCAGAGGTGCTCCTCACTTCCCAGACGGTGGGTGGCCGGGCAGAGGCGCTCCTCACTTCCCAGACGGGGCGGCCGGGCAGAGGCGCTCCTCACTTCCCAGACGGTGGGTGGCCGGGCAGAGGCGCTCCTCACTTCCCAGACGGTGGGTGGCCGGGCAGAGGCGCTCCTCACTTCCCAGACGGTGGGTGGCCGGGCAGAGGCGCTCCTCACTTCCCAGACGGTGGGTGGCCGGGCAGAGGCGCTCCTCACTTCCCAGACGGTGGGTGGCCGGGCAGAGGCGCTCCTCACTTCCCAGACGGTGGGTGGCCGGGCAGAGGCGCTCCTCACTTCCCAGACGGTGGGTGGCCGGGCAGAGGCGCTCCTCACTTCCCAGACGGGGCGGCCGGGCAGAGGCGCTCCTCACCTCCCAGACGGGGCGGCCGGGCAGAGGCGCTCCCCACCTTCCAGATGGGGCGGCGGCCGGGCAGGGGCTGCAATCCCAGCACCCTGGCAGGCCAAGGCAGGCGGTTGGGGGGTAGAGGCTGCCGCGAGGCCAGACCACGCCACCGCCCTCCAGCCCGGACAACACCGAGCACTGGATGAGCGAGACTCCGTCTGTAGTCCCAGTACCTCGGGAGGCTGAGGCGGGCAGAGCACTCGGCGTCAGGAGCTGGCGACCAGCGTGGCCAAGATGGCGAACACGTGCCTGCATCCAAAGGAGAAAAGGCAGGCAGCGGTGGCGCGCGCCGGCAGTCCCAGGCAGTCCGCGGCGCGGGCAGCAGCAAGCCGAGTAGATTGTAGCCTCGGCCAGAGAGGGGAAAGAAAGAAAGGAAGGAAGGAAGGAAGGAAGGAAGGAAGGAAGGAAGGAAGGAAGGAAGGAAGGATCTGTAAAGAAAGTTAATGGTAGCTTGATGGAATAGTGTTGCATCTATAAATTACTTTGGGCAGTATGGCCATTTTCATGATATTGATTCTTCCTATCCATAAGCATGGAATGTTCTTCCATTTGTTTGTGTCCTCTCTTATTTTCTTGAGCAGTGGTTTGTAGTTCTCCTTGAAGAGGTCCTTCACATCTCTTGGAAGTTGTATTCCTAGGTATTTTATTCTGTTTGTAGCAATTGTGAATGGGAGCTCAGTCATGATTTGGCTCTCTCTCCATTATTGGTGTATAGGAATGCTTGTGATTTTTGCAAATTGATTTTGTACCCTGAGACTTTGCTGAAGTTGCTTATCAGCTTAAAGAGATTTTGGGCTGAGACAATGGGGTTTTCTAAATCATGTCATCTGCAAATAGAGACAATTTGACTTCCTCTTTTCCTATTTGAATACCTTTTATTTCTTTTTGTTGCCTGATTGCCCTCACCAGAACTTCCAATACTATGTTGAATGGGAGTGGTGAGAGAGGGCATCCTTGTCTTGTGCCAGTTTTAAAAGGGAGTGCTGCTGGTTTTTGCCCATTCAGTATGATATTGTCTGTGGGTTTGTCATAAATAACTCCTATTATTTTGAGATACATTCCATCAATATCTAGTTTATTGAGAGTTTTTAGCATGAAGGGGTATTGAATTTTGTCGAAGGCCTTTTCTGCATCTATGGAGATAATCATGTGGTTTTTATCATTGGTTCCTGTTTACATGATGGATTACGTTTATTCATTTGCATATGTTGAACCAGCCTTGCATGCCACGGATGAAGCCAACTTGATCATGGTAGATAAGCTTTTTGATGTGCTGCTGGATTCAGTTTGCCAGTATTTTATTGAGGATTTTTGCATCCGTGTTCATCAGGGATATTGGCCTAAAGTTTTTCTGTTGTTGTGTCTCTGCCAGGTTTTTGTATCAGGATGACGCTGGCCTCATAAAATGAGTTAGGGAGGCTTCCCTCCTTTTCTATTGTTTGGAATAGTTTCAGAAAGAATAGGATCAGCTCTTCTTTGTACCTCTGGTAGAATTCAGCTGTGAATCCATTGGGTCCTGGACATTTTTTGTTGATAGGCTAATAATTACTGCCTCAATTTCAGAACTTGTTATTGGCCTATTCAGGGATTTGACTTCTTCCTGAATTAGACTTGGAAGGGTGCATGTGTCCAGGAATTTATTCATTTCTTCTAGACTTTCTAGTTTATTTGCTTAGAGATGTTTATAGTATTCTTTGGTGGTAGTTTGTATTTCTGTGGAATCAGTGCTGATGTCCCCTTTATTAGTTTTGATTGTGTCTATTTGATTCTCTCCTTCTTTATTAGACTGTCTAGCAGTCTGTCTATTTTGTTGATCTTTTAAAAAAATCAGCTCCTGGATTCATTGAATTTTTTTTTTTTTAAGAGTATTTTACGTCTCTCCTTCTGTTCTGCTCTGTTCTTAGTTGCTATCTTCTGCTAGGGTTTGAGTTTATTTGTTCTTGCTTCTCTGATTCTTTTAATTGTGATTTTAGTATGTCTATTTTAGATCTTTCCTGCTTTCTTTTATGGGCATTTAGTGCTATAAATTTTCCTCTAGACACTGCTTCGTCTGTGTCCCAGAGATTCTGGTACGTTGTGTCTTTGTTCTCATTGATTTCAAAGAACTTTTTTATTTCTTCTTTCATTTTGTTATTTATCCTTAGTCATTCAGGAACAGGTTGTTCAGTTTCCATGTTGTGTGGTTTTGAGTGAGTTTGTTAATCCTGAGTTCTAATTTGATTGCACTGTGGTCTGAGTGACTGTTATGATTTCCATTTTTTTACATTTGCTGAGGAGTGTTTTACTTCCAATTATGTGGTCAGTTTTAGAATAAGTGCGATGTGGTGCTGAGAAGAAAGTATATTCTGTTGATTTGGGGTAAAGAGTTCTGTAGATGTCTGTTAGGTCTGCTTGGTCCAGAGCTGAGTTCACATCCTGAATATCCTTGTTAGTTTTCTGTCTCATTGATGCGGCTAATATTGACAGTGGGGTGTTAAGGTCTTCCACCATTATAGTGTGGGAATCTAAGTCTCTTTGTAGGTCCCTAAGAACTTGCTTTATGATTCTAGGTGCTCCTGTATTGGGTGCATATATATTTAGGATAGTTAGCTCTTCTTGTTGCATTGACCCCTTTACCATTATGTAATGCCCATCTTTGTCTCTTTTGATCTTTGTTGGTTTAAAGTCTGCTTTATCAGAGACTAGGATTGGAACCCGTTTTCTTTTGTTTTTTTTGCTTTCCATTTGCTTGGTAACTATTCCTCCATCCATTTATTTTGAGTCTATGTGTGTCTTTGCACATGAAATGGGTCTCTTGAATACAGCACTTAGATGGATCTTGACGCTATTCAATTTGCCAGTCTGTGTCTTTTAATTGGGGGCATTTAGTCTATTTGCATTTAAGGTTAATATTGTTATGTGTGAATTTGATCCTGTCATTATGATGCTAGCTGGTTATTTTGCCCATTAGTTGATGCAGTTTCTTTATAGTGTTGATGGTCTTTACAATTTGGTATGTTTTTGAAGTGGCTGGTACCAGTTGTTCCTTTGTATGTTTAGTGCTTCCTTCAGGAGCTCTTGTAAGGCAGGCCTGCTGGTGACAAAATCTCTCAGCATTTGCTTTTCCATAAAGGATTTTATTTCTCCTTCACTTATGAAGCCTAGTTTGGCTGGATATTAAATTCTGGGTTGAAATTCCTTTCTTTAAGAATGTTGAATATTGGCTCCCAGTTTCTTCTGGCTTGTAGGGTTTCTGCAGAGAGATCCACTTTTAGCCTGATGGGCTTCCATTTGTGGGTAACCCGACTTTTCTCTCTGGCTGCCCTCAACATTTTTTCTTCATTTCAACCTTGGTGAATCTGGTGATTGTGTGTCTTGGGGTTGCTCTTCTCGAGTAGTATCTTTGTGGTGTTCTCTATATTTTCTGAATTTGAATGTTGGCCTGTCTTGCTAGGTTGGGGACATTCTCCTGGATGATATCCTGAAGAGTGTTTTCCAACTTGGTTCCATTCTCCCCATCACTTTCAGGTACCCCGATCAAACGTAGATTTGGTCTTTTCACATAGTCCCATGTTTCTTGAAGGCTTTGTTCATTTCTTTTTATTCTTTTTTCTCTAATCTTGTCTTCTTGCTTTATTTCATTAAGTTGATCTTCAGTCTGTGATATCCTTTCTTCCGCTTTATCGATTCAGCTATTGATACTTGTGCATGTTATCACGAAGTTCTCATGCTGTGTTTTTCATCTCCATCAGGTCATTTATGTTCTTCTCTAAACTGGTTCTTCCTGTTAGCAATTCATCTAACCTTTTTTCAAGGTTCTTAGCTTCCTGACATTGGGTTAGAACATGCTCCTTTAGCTCAGAGGAGTTTGTTAATACCCACTCACCTCTGAAGACTACTTCTGTCAATTTGTCAAACTCATTCTCTGTTCAATTTTGTTTCTTTGCTGGTGAGGAGTTGTGATCCTTTGAAGGAGAAAAGGCATTCTGGTTTTTGGAATTTTCAGCCTTTTTACACTGGCTTGTCCCCATCTTTATGGATTTATCTACCTTTGGTATTTGATGTTGAGGACCTTCAGATGGGGTCTCTGAGTAAACATCCTTTTTGTAGATGTTGCTTCTGTTCCTTTCTGTTGGTTAGTTTTTCTTTTAACAGTCAGGCCCCTCTGCTGCAGATGTGCTGGAGCTTACTGGAGGTCCACTCCAGACCCTGTTTTCCTGGGTATCACCAGCTGAGGCTACAGAACAGCAAAAACTGCTGCGCATTCATTCCTCTGGAAGCTTCATCCCAGAGGCCACCCGCCAGATGCCAACCAGAGCTCTCCTGTATGTGGTGTCTGTCAGCTTCTACTGGGAGGTGTCTCCCAATTAGGAGACACGGGTGTCAGGGACCCACTTGAGGTGGCAGTCTGACTCTTAGCAGAGCTAAAACTAGATGTTGTTTTTTTACATTATGTTATTTTCAGTGGTAAGAACTGCTTTCAGCATCTTTCCTATGGAAGGCATATGCAGTGCCAATATACTTTTTATGAATTTTGTTATTTTGAAAGGTTTTTTTTTCTATTAGGCAGGACAGATTTGCTGATTTGGTATCATTCTCACTTGACAGCTATTTTTTTTTCTAGGACTTTGACTATATCACACAGTTCTCTTCTGGCCTGTAAATCCTTTGTTGACAATTCACTGGTTATCTCATAAGACTATGTTTGCAAATCACTTTTATCTTGCAGCTCCTGAGATTCTCTTTTTGTTTGTAACTATTCAAATTGTGATTATAAATATGTTTTTGTTATAAATATATTTGTGTGTATCCTAATTTGCTTTTTGAGCTTGTTTTTAATTTTTACATTATTTTATCTTAATTTTAGAATTAGTTATTTTGTTTTGTATTTTTTATCACCACAATGTAGATATTTTTGTTCTTATCCTCATTTTTCTGATTTTCTAGTCTTTTGTGTTCCTGTTTCACTCAGAGTATTATTCAATCTTTAAAATTAGTATATACATTTTTAATGGTTTCTGTAAATTGTATAATATTTTTGATGAGATTATATTGCCCTATTTTGTATAGATTGTAGTCTTTGAGATTTGGACATTTAAAAATTTATAATGTAGCTTTGTCCTGGTGTAGTCAGAAAACAATGGTCTTGGCTAGAGATTATGTGGGTCTCTCAAACATCTTCAGATTTGTCTTGTCTGAAATTTTGTGCTTTAGTTAAAAGAGATTATTTATGTTTCTTCTGAAAAGTAGTTACTTGGTACGCCTGTTCTCTCTCTGCAGCACTGCAGTGCTCTGCTGCAGTGTATTTACCTTTGGTCTCAGCAGACTCAAACTGTCATTTCTAAGTATACCACCATATCTTTCAGCACTTTATGTCATGGGAGACAGAAACCAGTGTGTGGAAAGGCCTGTAGAAGACAGAAGTCAAGTTGTATGTGCCAATATTTTACTTGCCTTTAGAAAAAAAAACAGAAGTTGACAATTTACTTCTGAAGGGACTAGGTAATACTGAGGAGCAGAAAGAGTTGATTGGGTAAATTTAACAAACTTTTCTTTTTTTCTATGTGGCTCTTTGCATTGGGCTTAATTCAGACATTGTACACACTTAACTCATGTATAAATTATCCACATATGTATTTTGATCTGTATGCTTTTATTATATTTATATGTATGTGAAGAATTAGGGCCTGTGTCATACTGCAATGTCATCTTGCTTATGTAGTTTGAATAATTTTATAGGTTAGATTTGGAAACTATATTTATCTGAGTCTAATAAGTGGACTAATTTGTTATTTTTATTTCTTTTCAGTTATATGTTCTCATTTTGCTCAAGACCATTGGCCAGAGCAGGGCAGAGAAGATTCTTTCCAAAAAGTGATATTGAGAAGATATGAAAAATGTGGACATGAGAATTTACAGTTAAAAATTGGTTGTACCAATGTGGGTGAGTGTAAGATGCACAAAAAAGGTTATAATAAGCTTAACCAGAGTTTGACAACTACACAGAGCAAAGTATTTCAATGTGGCAAATATGCAAACATCTTTCATAAATGTTCAAATTCAAAAAGACATAAGATAAGGCATACTGGAAAGAAACTTTTGAAATGTAAAGAATATGTCAGATCATTTTGCATGCTTTCACACCTATCTCAACATAAAAGAATTTATACTAGAGAGAATTCCTACAAATGTGAAGAACATGGCAAAGCTTTTAACTGGTCCTCAACCCTTACTTATTATAAGAGAATTCATACTGGAGAGAAACCCTACAAATGTGAAGAATGTGGCAAAGCCTTTAGTAAGTTCTCAATCCTTACTAAGCATAAGGTAATTCATACTGGAGAGAAACATTACAAATGTGAAGAATGTGGCAAAGCCTTCACCTGGTCCTCAAGCCTTATTGAACATAAGAGAAGTCATGCTGGAGAGAAACCCTACAAATGTGAAGAATGTGGCAAAGCCTTTAGTAAGGCCTCAACCCTTACTGCACATAGGACAATTCATGCTGGAGAGAAACCCTACAAATGTGAAGAATGTGGCAAAGCTTTCAACTGGTCCTCAAACCTTATGGAACATAAGAGAATTCATACTGGAGAGAAACCCTACAAATGTGAGGAATGTGGCAAAGCCTTTGGTAACTTCTCAACCCTTACTAAACATAAGGTAATTCATACTGGAGAGAAACCCTACAAATGTGAAGAATGTGGCAAAGCCTTCAGCTGGCCCTCAAGCCTTACTGAACACAAGAGAATTCATGCTGGAGACAAACCTTACAAATGTGAAGAATGTGGCAAAACCTTTAAGTGGTCCTCAACACTTATTAAACATAAGATAATTCATACTGGAGAGAAACCCTACAAATGTGAAGAATGTGGCAAAGCCTTTAGTACGTTCTCAAGCCTTACTAAACATAAAGTAATTCATACTGGGGAGAAACACTACAAATGTGAAGAATGTGACAAAGTCTTTAGCTGGTCCTCAAGCCTTACTACACATAAGGCAATTCATGCTGGAGAGAAACTCTACAAATGTGAAGAATGTGGCAAAGCCTTTAAGTGGTCCTCAAACCTTATGGAACATAAGAGAACTCATACTGGAGAGAAACCCTACAAATGTGAAGAATGTGGCAAAGCCTTCAGTAAGGTTGCAAACCTTACTAAACATAAGGTAATTCATACTGGAGAGAAGCACTACAAATGTGAAGAATGTGGCAAAGCCTTCATCTGGTCCTCAAGACTTAGTGAACATAAGAGAATTCATACTGGAGAGAAACCCTACAAATGTGAAGAATGTGGCAAAGCCTTTAGCTGGATCTCAGTCCTTAACAAACATAAGAAAATTCATGCTAGAAAGAAATTCTACAAATGTGAAGAATGTGGTAAAGACTTCAACCAATCCTCACACCTTACTACTCATAAGAGAATTCATACTGGAGGAAAAACCCTACAAATGTGAAAAATGTGGCAAAGCTTTCAATTAGTTCTCAACCCTTACTGAACATAAGGGAATTTATACAGGAGGGAAACCCTACAAATGTGAAGAATGTGGCAAATTTTTTTAACTGTTCCTCAATCCTTACTAAACACAAGGTAATTCATACTAGAGGGAATTCCTACAATTGTGTGGAATGTGGCAAAGCCTTTAACCAGTCCTTAAGGCTTACTACATACAAGACAACTCATACTGGAGAGAAACCATACACGTGTGAAGAATGTGGGAAAGCCTCTAACAGATCCTCAGTTCTTAACAGATATAAGCTAATTCATACTAGAGAGAAACTACAAACCTGAAAGATGTGACAAGGCTTTTGGCAACACCTGAAACTTTTCTGAATATAAAAGAAATCATACTGGTGAGAAATCCTAGAAATGTGAAGAATGTGACAGAGCCTTTAAATGGCTGTCACACTTGATTGTAGGTAAGATAACTCATACTGGAGAAAACTACTAGCATAAACAATATGGCAAAACATTTAACCAATGCTCATGCCTTATTGCAAAGGAAAGCTTTATACTAGCCTGGGCAACAGAGGGAGACTCTGTCTGGGGGAAAAAATGTGAACGTCATTAATATCTTCTCACATCTTATTCAGCATCAGAGAGTTCATACTAAATAAAAGCATTAAAAGTGCAATTGCTGTCAATAGATCTTTCAGAAAATATAAGGCCTTAAAGTACAGAAGAATATTTATTTTGAGGAAACACATTATAAATATAAAGAGGGTTGTAGTACCTTTACATGTATCACAGGTTTTATTGCACACATTTTGTACTATAGGAAAACTCTGAGGTAGTTGTTCCAGCTTTGCTCAACATCAGAGAATTTATATTGAAGAATAGCCCTGCAAATTTAATGAATTTGGAAAAACATTTTTTCAAAAACTACAGATTATAAAACACAAAAGTTTATACTAAAATATATTTTTGCAGATGAAGTAAATACTTAAAAAATTTAATCCAAAATTAAGTAAATATCAGAGAATTCACAGTAGAAATATCTGTCTCTGAAACTTCAGACGTTACACTTAATCAGGTTGCTGAGTATAGGAAAAAATCCAAAACTAAAGTTGGCAAAAAGAAAAATTATTTGTATATAACTTTAAAAGAAGTAGATCTTTGAAGAGTTATAATTTCATTTAAAGTACACTTTTGTCTTGAAAATAGAAATTTTTTGCCCAGACACAGTGGCTTACATCTGTAAGGCCAACACTTTGGGATGCCGAGGTGGGTAGATCACCTGAGTTCAAAACCAGCCTGGCCAACTTGATGAAACCCCATGTCTACTAAAAAGAAACACAAAAATTAGTAAAGCATGGTGGTGCACATCTGTAGTCCCAGCTACTTGGGAGGCTGAGGCGTGAGAATCACTTGAACTTGGGAGCCAGAGGTTGCAGTAAGCTGAGATGTTGCTACTGCATTGCAGCCTGGGTGATCGAGTAAGACTGTCTCAAAAGAAGAAAAAAAAAAGCCAGCTTATTTGGAAACTGAATAATGATGGAATTCATCTCTTAAATTACTTCATGCTATTTCTTCATTTCTGTTGTATTCACATGTAAAAAAAATGTGATCAATCCTGCATCAAAGATTTGGGAGACTTTATTAGGTGGTCATTATTTATTACCTTATGGATGACTAAGGACATTAAAATGTAAGATGCATGGTGAAAATCTAAGTAGAAAGGCTGTTTGTGGTTAACTTACAGAATTGAGTGATGAAGGGCATTTCGAGTAGTATTCTTTTCTTTTCTTTTTTTTTTTTTTGAGAGGTAATCTCACTCTGTTGCCCAGGCTGGAGTGCAGTGGCATAATCTCGGCTCACTATAAGTTCCTCCTCCCAGGTTCAAGCTATGCTCTTGTCTCCACCTCCCAAGTAGCTGAGATTACAGGTGCCCATGACCACATCCAGCTAATATTTCTATTTTAGTAAAACAAGATTTCACCATGTTGGCCAGCCTGTTCTTCAACTTTTGACCTCAAGTGATTTGCCTGCCTTGGCTTCCCAAAGTGCTGTGATTATAGGTGTGAGCCACTGCGCCCAGCCCTAAGTAATATTCTAATGTGTTATTATGAGAGAAAATCATTCTTATAGTTAAAATTAAATCAAAATAATTAGTATGTCATTTTACTAATTGTACTTTTATGTGATAAAACTACTTTTTTTAAAGTTTTAGATTGTGTTAATTTTTCAATTCAACATTTATAACGTTAAATACTGTTATACATTCAATAAAGTGTTATGCCACTAATTTTAACCTATTCCACCTTACTCAAGGGTATATTTAAAAGATGGTAACAATACACTATTTGGTAACATAATAGACTAAAATCTCTAGTATTCGTAAACTACAAATAGGTTAAAGAATATGGTTCCTGTAGGTTAAATTTTTTTTACATTTAAATTTATTGTTCTTAGTTTTTGTGTTTACATAATATGTGTATATATTTATGCCATATGTGACATATTTTGATAGTCATACAATATATAATCATCACATTGTAATAAATAAAGTACCTATAGCCTCTGGCTTTTATGTTTTGTATTACAAACAATTCAATTCTACAGTCTTAGTTATTCTAAATTGTACAGTCAAATTGTTATTGGCTACATGGTTATTTTTATGGTCATCATAAAAATTATATACAAGCATAAATAAAATCAATATATTTCTGAGTCCTGAATAATTTTCAAAAATTCATTATGTATTTTTTGAACACGTGGCCTCTGCCTGAGAGCACATAATAGAGTTTTAGTTTTGACTTACATAGAGTTAAATATACACATCTATTAGCCTAAAGATATAACAGGTTTAAGGAGTAAGGGTGTTTGAATATAAGTTTGTAACTGTTTTCAGAAGAAAAGAGCAATATTCAAACAAAACAAAGCATTTTAATAAGATGTCTAATTTACTAGAAAACAAAAATCCTCAAAAATGCTAAAAGCAAATGTATACTCTGCTTTGTATTCAGTTTATTACACTATTTCACAGCTTATCATTTAGGATCTTTCCTTGCAAATTTTCTGTTTTTACTTGCATGATACTCATGCTAGACCCATAATCTTTTTTTTTTTTTTTTGAGACCAAGTTTCATTCTTGTTGCCCAGGCTCAAGTGCAATAGCGTGGTCTCAGCTCACTGCAACCTCTGCCTCCTGGGCTCAAGCGATTCTCCTGCTTCAGCCTCCTGAGTAAGTGGGATTACAGGCATGTGCCACCACGCCCAGCTAATTTTTGCATTTTTAGTAGAGGTGGGGTTTCACCATGTTGGCCAGATTGGTCTCAAACTTGACCTCAGGTGATACACCCATCTCAGCCTCCCAAAGTGCTGGGATTACAGGCGTGAGCCACCATGCCTGGCCTAGACCCACAATCTTTTTGTTTCTTTTTTTTTATATATATGCTTTTATTTTTCTGTGATTACAAACACAACTGAATATCAAATGCACATAGTAAGAATTACACGGGGAAAAAAAATCAGATACGTTCATATACATATATCACCTTTTCAAGGCTATTTCCATCCAGAATAACCTTGATTTGCCAGGGCCAATAGAAAGAAGTCACAAAATCGCCTTTAGTCATATTTGTGTGTTTGCTTTCTTCTATAATTCCAATACCTCCACCATCAACGACTTGAGATAGCTGCCAAGGTGTTATATAACCAATGCCACCGTCTTCATTCATTCTACAGCGAAGGCTGTCACTTCACACTTGGAAGGTTGCACAGCGGCCAGGCAGAGGTGCTCCTCACTTCCCAGATGGGGTGGCCAGGCAGAGGCACTCCTCACATCCCAGACAATGGGCAGCTGGGCAGAGGCGCTTGTCACATCCCAGACGGGGGGGCCAGGCAAAGGCACTCCTCACATTCCAGATGGGGTGGCCGGGCAGAGGCGCCCCTCACATCCCAGACGATGGGCGGCCAGGCAGAGGCGCTCCTCACATTCCAGACAATGGGCGGCCAGGCAGAGACGCTCCTCACTTCCTAGACGGGGTAGTGGCTGGGCAGAGGCTGTAATCTTAGCACTTTGGGAGGCCAAGGCAGGCGACTGGGAGGTGGAGGTTGTAGCGAGCCTAGATCACGCCACTGCACTCCAGCCTGGGCAACTTTGAGCATTGAGTGAGCAAGACTCTGTCTGTAATCCCAGAACTTTGGGAGGCTGAGGCGGGCAGATCACTCGGGGTCAGGAGTTGGAGACCAGCCTGGCCAACATGGTGAAACCCCGTCTTCACCAAAAATACAAAAACCAGCCAGGTGTGATGGTGTGCACCCGCAATCCCAGGTATTCAGCAGGCCGAGGCAGGAGAATCACGGGAGCCAGAGGCAGGGAGGTTGCAATGAGCCAAGATCATGCTGCTGCACTCCAGCCTGGGCAACAGAGGGAGACCGTCTCAAGAAAAGAAAAGAAGAGAAAGAAGAAAAGAGAAAGAAAGCAGGCAGGCATTTTTTTGTTTAGTTTATGAAATATTTATCTGAGCTGATTTGTAGTTATAAGAATATTTTTTATAAAATTTCATCATGCACACAAAATTATTTTTAGATATAATTCCACAATTTGTGTATTGTTACATTTTATGTAGTTAAAACATTCCATTAGCTTCTATGGGAGAACCCTATATAAGCTTACTTAAGTTACTGTTCCCTTAACTTTTTGTAAAAGTGACATAAGTAAATTTTATTTATTGAGTCAATTTGTTTCAGTAAGTACTAGCGAAGCTTCATAAGTCATGTGGATGCTTTTATATATAAATGTAGCAAACAAACATGACAGTGCTCAGTGTGTAACATGCTCCATATTTCATCATAAATATTCCTGCTAAAGTTAGTTTATAACTTCAAGTCAGAGATGGAAAATATCAATTGCAAAGAAATAACATTGATTCTTCATGTGAAGAGAACATTTTTTCCAGGCTGCAAAGCTGAATCTTGCTGAATTTAAAGACAAATGCTTCATTCATGTCCTAATTATCTAAGTTTTGTCTTTTTATGTGCATTCAAACCATATATGCATCACAGGCCTTCTTTTTCTGTGTTACAGCTACAGTTTTCTCACTTGTTTTCATGCCATGTGATTCACAAGGTATGTTGTAGGTTTTAAGGAGAACATTGGTATTTTTTAATGCACTGAAAAATTGGTTTTAAATGAAGGTTTACATATGAATACAACTTTAAGATTGGCTAATTAACATAAAAGACATACACTGCCTACCGAAGAGAGGATTAAATCAGCATGGTGTTTCTTTGTAAAAGAAAAATGTTAGGCTTTTATACAAAGTGTGGCAAATATGTAATTTGCTAGAACAAACATAAAAATTAAATTTTTAAGAGAATAGTAAGTGAGCAATTTTAAATTTATTTAGGATGTGCTTACAGCACAACTTACATTTCCATGCAAAATCCTCTATTTTAAAGTGTGAATGATAAAGGTTGCAAAACAATAAAATGACCTCTGTAAATTTGGAATAATATTTATTTTCCATATTGATACTACAATTCGGAGACATTTATCACTCATTTATTAAATGTTTTAGTGGTTGAAGTTTAGTCTACAGTTTATATTCTTAGTCATCTAACGGTAGCGATCTCCTATATTTTCTCCGAAAACTTTTGGAGATAATGGCAGCTTTTGGATTAAAACATTTCCTGTTAGTTTGCATGCAAACCAGTTTACTGTGATCACACAGTGGCCAGTCATGGGAGCATAAGCAAGCCTTCCGTTTTTGTGTCTTTCATACTGTTACTGTAAGTACCAGTAACTCCAGGTGCCCCAAGCTTAAAATAAAAGCCCTAAAGTCATTGGCTTCTCCCATGCCATGTGCTGGGTTCAGAACATGCTGTTAAACATCAAAGTTCCTATGGTTATGACTGACAAATTAAATGAGAAAACAGCAGAGAGACAGTGTTTGAAACATTGTTATCCTTCTATAGTGTCTTAAAAATATATTTTTAACTTGACAAATAAAATGTGTATTTCTTTTGTTAAACAACATTTTGAAGTATATATACATTGTCAAATGCTTAGTTCTAGGTAATTAATGCTTTATCTTATATTGTTAACATTTTTGTGGTTAGACAACATGAAATTGTAAGCATTTTTCAAAAATACAAATACCTTATGAACTATAGTCACCATGTTGTACAATAAATCTCTTGAAATTACTTCTTTTATCCAAGTATAATTATGTATTCCTTGACAGACATCTTTCAATGCCCCCATTTCTTCTAAATACCTTGGCATTTGGTGGTCACCAGTTCACTCTGTACATCAATGAGATTAATTTTTTTAGAATCCATGTGTAAGTTAAATCATGAGACATGAATCTTTCTGTGCCTTGCTTATTTCAACTAATATAATGTCCTCTAGGGTAATCCATGTGATTGAAAATAATAGAATTTTTGTTGTTTAAAGATGAATATTATTCCATTGTGTATATCTACCACATTGTCTTTATTTACTCATTAGATGTTGAACTGTTGATTTTATATATTTTACATGTGAAGAGTGCTGCGAACAACCTAGAAGTGCAAATGTTTCTTCAATTTCCTTTGTTTTGGATACCCAATGGTATAATTGTCATATGGTAATTTTATTTTTAAGTTTTTTAAGAAAATTCTGTTTTGTTTTTCATAATGGCTGTCCTCACATTCAAACAAATGGTGTGCAAGCATTTTCTTTTCTTCAGGATTCTACCAACACTTTTTCTTCTTGATTAGAGTCATTCTAACAGATATGAGTTGATATCTCATAGTTATTTTTTTTTGTTTGCCTTTCCCTGGTAATAGTTGACATTGAGCATTTTTTTAATATATCTGTTGGCCATATGTATGTCTTTTTCTGAAAAATATTTAAGGCTTTTTCTCATTTTTAATAGTTATTTGTTTTTGTTGTATAGTCATTTGAGTTATATAGTTTTGGTATTAATCCCTTGTCACATTTATGATTTGCAAATATTTTCTTCCATTTTTTAGTTGCCTTATCCTGTTGATTGTATTATATTCCATGCAGCAGTTTTTAAATTTAAAATAATCTGATTCATCTATTTTTTCAATTTGCTCCTTGGGATTTGAGGTCAAATTTTAAAAGTGACTGCCCAACCAATATTACAGGGCTTTCAGTCTATGTTTTTCATAGTAGTTTCAGAGTTTTAGACTTTACATTTAAGTATCTAATTTATTTTGTGTTTTTATTTTATTTAAGTATCTAATTTATTTATATATGGTGTGAGTTGAGGGTCTTATTATGTTCATCTACATGTGGATATAAAGTTTTCTCGAGACCATTTATTGAAGATACTGCCTTTTCCCTAAGAAATTGCCATCTTTATTTAAAAATCAGATGGCTGTAAATACATCAATATAAACATCAATATATTTCTGGTCTCCTTTTTCTTCTCTACTCACCTGTGTGTCTGTTTTTATTCAAATACCATACTTTTTTTTTTTTAACTATAGCTTTTTAGTATATTTCATTCCGGTAGAGTGATACCTTCACTTTTTCTATTGCTTGCTGGCTTTGGCTATTCAGGGCCTTTTCTGGTATCCTGTAAATTTCAGATGTATTTTTTTAAATTTGTTAATTATTTCTCTGGTATTTTGATAGAGGTTGCATTATAGCTCTACATAATTTTGTATAATACAGATATTTAACAATATTAATGCCAACTTATGAAAGTAATATTTTTCCAACTGTGTATTAATTTCTTTAATTTCATTTAAAGATAGTTTTCAATGTATAGAAATTCTACTGACACTTCGATGTTGCTTTTGTATTCTGCAAGTTTAATAAATTTGTTTATTAGTCCTACTAATTTTTAGTAATGTCTCAGGCTTTTGTTTACTTAAAATTATGTACAGAAATGAAAAATTACACAGGAATAATTTAACATTTTTTCTAATCTCAGTACTTTGATTTTATTTTCTAATTTTTCTGTCTTGGATAGTTTGTACTATGTTTAATAAAACTGAAGAAAGTGGGCATTTTTGTCTTCTTGCTGTTAGAGTAAAAGCTTACAAGATTTCCCTGTTTAGTATGTTATTAGCTGTTCTTTGTGTGTGTGTGTGTGTGTGTGTGTGTTATATGTGGCATTTATTGTCTTGAGGTTCATTTGTCCTATACCTACTTTTTTCAGAAATTTATGAAGAAATGTTGAATTTTGTTAAACTCTTATTCTGCATTTATTTAAATGTTAGAGATGAGAAATCACATCTAATTCTACATAGATTTAAAAATATCCTCAGAGACTTCTATGAACATGCATGCAAAATAGAAAATTTCGAGAAAATAAACTTCCAGATACACGAAACTTCCCAATATTGACTGAAAATAATATAAGTCTTTAACAGAGCAAAAATGTAAAATGTATAATGACCTTGAATAAGTAATAATAAATCTACTAACCATAAAAAGCCTGGATCATATGAAATCACAGCCAAGTTTTGCCACATATACAAAGATAAGCTGGTCCTAAGCCTACTGAATGCATTCCAAAAAATCAAGGTGGTATTTCAACCTAACTAATTATGTGAAATCAGTGAAATATATGAAATTAAAATCTAGTGAAGACATAACAAAAAAAGGAAACTACAGGTCAGTATTCTAGGTGAACATCGGAACAATAATCCTCCATGAAATTCTAGCAAACTGAATTCAAAAGCAAATCAAAGTTATTTTGCTACAATCACGTGAGCTTTATTCCATAAAAACAAAGATGTTTCATCATAGGCAAGTCAATTAGTGTGATTCACCATGTAAAGATAATTAAAAGAAAAAAAAATTTAATAGGTGCAGAAAAAGCATTCAAGAAAATCCAATATTGACAAAAATATTCTCAACAGAGTAGACATTGATGAAACATACCTCAAAATAATGTCATCTGTGACAAATCCTTAGCCAACATGATACTAAAAAAAAACAAAAACTGGATGCATTCTCCATAAGAATAAAAATAAGAATATCCATTCTAAACAGTCCTACTGAACAGAGTTATGGAGTCCTAGCCAGAGAAATAAGAGGAATCTGAATACAAAACGAAGTCAAATTATCTTTACTGATCATATAATTCTCTACCTAGAATACTTTAAAGATTTCACCAAAAGACTCCTAAGCCTAAAGACTTCAAAAAAATCTCAGAATACAAAATCAACACAAGTGCATAGAATTTCTGTACACCAATAATAAACTGAGAACAAAATAAAAAACAGCTCTATTTACAATGGCCACAACAAAAAAAATTACCTAGAAATACATTAAATCAAGGGGGTAAAATATCTCTACAAAGAACTACAAAACATTGCTGAAAGAAATGAGAGTGAATGCAAATAAATGGAAAAATACTGGATGCTCATGGATTCAAATAATATAGTTAAAATGGTCATTCTGCCTAAAGCTACCTACGGATTAAGTGCTGTTTTTATCTTACTATCCATGATGCTTTTTTATAGAATTAGAAAAAGAAAATATTCTAAAATATATACAAAAGAATTAAAGAGCTCAAATAGCCAAGACTACTTCAGACTAAAAGAATAAATCTGGGTCAAGTGTGGTGGCTTACGCCTGTCATCTTTGGGAGGCTAAGGCGGATGGATCACCTGAAGTCAGAAGTTTGAGACCAGCCTGGCCAACATGGTGAAACCAGTGTCTACTACATACAAAAAGTTAGCCAGGTGTGGTGGCATGTGCCTCTAATCTGCTACTTGGGAGGCTGAGGCAAGAGAACCACTTGAACCTGGGAGGTGGAGGTTGCAGTGAGCAAAGATTGCAGCAGAGTAACCAGTATAACATGGTTCTGGTACAAAAATATACATATAGACCAATGAAATGGAAGAGAGTCCTGAACTAAGCTACACTTTACAACCAGGTTATTTTTACAAAGCCAACAGAAATAAACAAAAGGGAATTAACTCCCTATTCAGTAAATAATACTGGGAAAACTGGTTCATCGTATGTGTAAGAAAACTGAACTACATTTTTCTATATATAAAAAAAACATAGGTTAAAGACTTGATCTGTGAGTCTTCAAGCTACAAAAATCTTGGAAGAACACTTAGAAAATATTGGCCTCTGGAAAGAATTTATGACTAACATCTAACATGAGTGCAACAAAAACAAAAATAAAAAATGGCATCTAATTAAGCCAAAGAGCTTCTGCACAGTAAAAGAAACTACCAACAAAGTAAACAGATGACCTACAGTATGAAATAAAATATTTGCAAACTGCAGACAGTGAAGGATTAATATATGGAATCTATAAAACATTTAATAAAAAAGCAAACATGATATAAATAGCCAGCTTCTTCTCAAAGGAAGACAGAGCTACCAATAAACGTAAAAATTGCTCAACATTCCTAATTATCAGAAAGATGTAAATTAGGGTGACAGTGTGATACATTTCACACCAGTAAGAATGGCTGTTATTAAAAGTAAGATAAATCAGATGTTGAAGTTGGGGAGAAAAGAAAATCTTTCTACACTCTTGTTGGGAATGCAAATTTATTCAGCCCCTGTGCAAAGCAGTTTGGAGACTTCTCAAAGAACTAAAAATACAATTGCCATTTGACCAATTAACTCCATTACTGGGTATCTGCCCTGAAAAAATAATTTTGCCAAAGAGACACCAGCACTCACATGTTAATTGCAACACTATTCACAATAGTAAAAACAGAATTAAACCAGTTACCCATGAATCTTTTATTGCTTAAGAAAAAATGATGTACTTATACAACCTCCAATACAATTCAGCAACAGAAGAGAATGAAGTAACATCTTTTGCGGCAACATGAATGCAGCAGAAGGCCATTATTTTAAGCAAATTAATGCATCAGAAAAACAAATGCCACCTGTTTTCACTCATACATGGACGCTAAAAATTGGGTGCACATGGAAACAAAGATGAAACAAGAAACACTGCGAATTCTAAAGAGAAGGAGGAAGCAAGGGAGACAAGCTTTGAAAATCTGCTTAGGTATGATGTATACTACTTGGGCAATGGAATAATTAAGTGTTCAAACCTCAACATCATGTAGTATACCTGTTTTACAAATCTGCACATGTACCCCTTAAATATAAAATAAAAATAATAAAATGCTTTTTGGTATAATGACATGTTCTATTTTTCCAGCTCTGGGTTAATAGTTGAAATTAGGAGTGAAAGACAAATTTTCACCTCTTAAAGCATAGGGGTGAATGTTTCTATACCAGGTGTCCTCACATGTTATAAGCTAACCTCTCTGAAAACTGTTGGGGCAATAGCCCAAAAAGTGTTTCATTTTCAAGTGTGCAGCTAAAACACATTACACCTTTATTATTTATTTATTAACTGTACACTAGACTATAGACTTAATTTGTTACTCTACTCTTTTTGGGGAAAAAGTGGTAAGTAGTGGTTTAATCATTTTTTTCAGAATGAACTATTTTTGAAAGTGCGAGAAAAAATTATGCTACATTACTGAATTAGAAATATAAAACATTTTTTTCTAAAAAAAAGCACAAAAGTCTTATGATCGTATTCCAAAAATAATTAAACAGAAAGTGGAGGTTAAGAACACAGTGTTCATTCCATCACAATCATTCTTGTGAAAAATAGAAATAATGGGTCAGAAGGTATTTTTAGAGTACTTTTCTTATGCTATTGCTGTGAAATTATTGTCTTTTTTACTTTCCATGTGAAAGTCTGTACTTGAACAAAAGATGCCATGAATTTCAAGTGAATATGCTCACACATTTATTCTCCCTAGAAGGGCACTGATGTGTTTGCACTCAAAATGTAGCCTTTCTTGCCTTGTGCTGCTGTGTTTCTGTGAAATAAAAAGGCAGCAAGTAAAGAAGAATCAACCATGATGTTTCTAATTTCAACAGCCACAGCCTCTGTGATTGTTATGAAACCTAGAAATAATGACAGTATTTCAAAACTGAGAAAAAGAAAGTGATACTTTATATTTTTCGTTTATTATTTATAGTTTATAAAAATTTATAGTTTCTGATTTATTATATGCTAAACAACTGAACATGCAGATACCTAAAATTTCCACCTAGATGATAGTATTAATATTTTAATAGCTTATAATTGAGAGTCAAAATTGCCCCATTAGATTTACTGGAAAGCAGTTATTTATCTTCTAAGTGTAAATATGTTATCCCAAATTTTAAATATACAGATCTTTTAAGATTAACACTATGTCTAGATTTAAATAAAATTTATAGGTTTGTAGTAACATAAATTTTCATACTTATTTTCTAATAAAAGTGAAAAAGCAAAAGTAGTAAGTTGTTAAAATGATTTTAAAAGAAACTTTATATATCTTCATTAAATAACATTTAAAACCACATCGTAAGCTAGTGATCAGTAATTCCAATCTTTTTTAGTCACTGAGAAAACTTAAATTATTCAATCAGAAGAAGTATTCTTATATTAGTGTTTCTGAAACTACGAAACTGTAGACCACTCAATTGATGATGATGTACATGCAAACCACAAATTTTCTATGTAATAATAGGCTAATCCTATATTTTATTTTTATTTTGCTTTGTTTGTTTACATATGAAAACTCATTAAGAACTTTATTTAATGGCTGGTAATAAATTGTAGCTATTACTATTGTTCTAGTGATTTCTTTTCCATTATTAGTTTCTAGGAAATTACAAGGATCAGAACTTTGGGGATTTGTTAAAAATCTACCCACATCCAATAGCATATTAAGGAATGAGCAAGACTGTAAAGCCAGGAATATCTGTGTGTGAGCCATAACTCACATACTAGCTCCACACTTAGGCAAGACAGATGATTGCTGCAAGCCTCGGTGCTTCAACTTAAAATTAGGAAAATAATACTTTACTCAGAGAATCATGGTAAGGGTTCAGTCTTACATTCAAAGGTATTCATTGAGTGCAAGGCAGTATGGATTCATTGATGAGCAAGAACAGACACTGTTCCTGTTCAAATGCAACTTATATTCCAGGGAGACAGACATCAATCTAGTTATTATACTCATAAATGTAAAGTTGGTAAGGGAAGAAAGTTCATGGCACTAAGAGGAATATAGGAATACAGTTTAAGGAAGTCTTTCCTAAAGAAAAAGTTTCCCTGAGATCCAATCACGAGCTAAAGATAACTAACTAGGCAAAGCCAAGCACAAAGCTTTTCAGCTAGAGGGAACCTCAGGTGAAAAGCCCAGTCGTGAGAGAGAGACTGATTGCGTGGAGTTCACGGAGTATGAGGCATAGACTGCAGGAGACAGCAAACCATGACTTGCAGATGGAGAAGCATTTTAAAAGTTAGACACGCACGGCATTTCAGGAAGTTATACATAAGGAGTTTTATGGAAGATAACACCTCTAAAATGTGTATAGTATATATATCAGGGTTTTTTTTTTTTTTTTTTGAGACAGAGTTTTGCTCTTGTTGCCTAGGCTGGAGTGCAATGGTGCGATCTCGGCTCACTGCAAACTGCTCCTCCAGGGTTCAAGCGATTCTCCTGCCTCAGCCTCCCAAGTAGCTGGGACTGCAGTAATGTGCCAACACGCCTGGCTATTTTTTGTATCCTTAGTAGAGATGGGGCTTCACCATGCTGGCCAGGCTGGTCTCAAACTCCTGACCCCAGGTGATCAGCCCGCCTTGGCCTCCCAAAGTGCTGTTACTGCAGGTGTGAGCAAATGTGCCCGGCTAATTTTTGTATTTTTTTATATATGCTTTTATTTTTCCGTGATTGCAAACACAACTGAATATCAAATGCACAAAGTAAGAATTATATGGGGAAAAAAATCAGATATGTTCATATATATATATCACCTTTTGAAGGCTATTTCCATCCAGAATAACCTTGGTTTGCCAGGGCCAATAGAAAGAAGTCACAAAATCACCTTTAGTCAAATTTGTGTGTTTGCTTTCTTCTATAATTCCAATACCTCCACCATCAACGACTTGAGATAGCTGCCAAGGTGTTATATAATCAGTGCCAGTGTCTTCATTCATTCTACAACGAAGGCTGTCACTTCACACTTGGAAGGTTGCACAGCGGCCAGCAGAGGCGCTCCTCACTTCCCAGACGGGGCGGCCGGGCAGAGGTGTTCCTCACTTCTTCCCAGATGGGGCGGCCGGGCAGAGACGCTCCTCACTTCCTAGACGGGGTAGTGGCCGGGCAGAGGCTGTAATCTTAGCATTTTGGGAGGCCAAGGCAGGCGACTGGGAGGTGGAGGTTGTAGCCAGCTGAGATCACGCGACTGCACTCCAGCCTGGGCAACTTTGAGCATTGAGTGAGCGAGACTCTGTCTGTAATCCCAGCACTTTGGGAGGCGGAGGCGGGCAGATCACTGGAGGTCAGGAGTTGGAGACCAGCCTGGCCAACACAGCGAAACCCCGCCTCTACCAAAAATACAAAAACCAGCCAGGTGTGAATCCCAGGCCGAGGCAGGAGAATCACGGGAGCCAGGGCAGGGAGGTTGCAGTGAGCCGAGATCACGCCTCCGTACTCCAGCCTGGGCAACAGATGGGAGACCGTCTCAAAAAGAAAGAAAGAAAGAGAGAGAGAGAGAGAGAATTTTTGTATTTTTAGTAGAGACAGGGTCTCGCCATGTTGGAATTTCTGACCTCAGGTGATCTGCCCACCTTGGTCTCCCAAAGTGCTGAGATTACAGGCGTAAGCCACCACGTGCAGCCCAGATTCTTAAAATGTTAGTTTCTAATCCTAGATTTTAATATAAAAATTTAATATACTTCTAAATTTAAACTAGTGGCTCTTTTAAATCATTAGAGATATCGTTAAAATCCATTTACCAAAGTATTTGGTTAAATGCAGAGTGTCAGTTTTATAATTAGAGAGAAGGCATATTGTTTTTTATTTACTTGTCTAATAAATTATATTAATTTGATAAATTTCAATATAGTTTAAAAACATTAAAATTTTTTTCTAACAAGTGAAGGAAATCATTTATTTAAAAATTTAGAGAGAATTTTACTCTAAACAGTTGCCTTAGAGTCTGTCTTTTAAAGTATTATATTATTTTGAACACTAAAAATCAACAGTCTATTTCTGAGTGCTGGGTTCTGACTGTTCATGATATTAAAATTTACATACATCAGTAAATGAGAAAGCCATTTGAAATAAAAAATATGTGTGTATACGTTTTCTAAAATTTTAAGATGAGCAAACACATTTCTCTCTGGTGCAATATCTTAAAGCTTATTTCACGCTCATAAAAAAAGTATTTTTGATTGACAAGCCACAGTTGCATAAATTTATGGGCTAAAATGTGATGTTTTAGTATATTTATAAAATACGGAATAACTAGTTTAATAACATATCTGTGAACTTGCTTACCTATCATTTTTGTGGTAGTACATTTGAAATTTACTCTTATTTTGAAATATACGATACTTTATAGTTTACTATAGTTACCCTGCTGTGCAATAGATCTCAAAACTTACTTAACCTATTTGAAATTTTTTACTTTTTGTCAACTCCCTATCTTTTCATAAAACTTATATGTGAATATATGAGAATTTGCCAAGAATAGTATTAAAAACATTCAACTTCTATTATAGCTTCAGACTGTAAATCTAGTCTCTCAATTTATAGTAAATTAAGAGAAGATTTATTTTTTTCAGTCAAGCAAATAAGTGTATAAAACTAATGAGTGACAAACACGGCATTAGTTGCCAAAAAATAGTATGACTAGATTCAGTAAGTGTCTAGCTATGCAAATGATAGTTCAATTAAATTAAGACCCTAATAGTTGCATGTGAAAAGCATTGATGTGCAATGTGTTGCACCTCCACTCAGCACCTTTTTTTTTTTTGCCCATTTGTAAAGATATCAATTTCCCCTGAGTGACTCAGTGAAAATTTTAAGTTCTATGTTCAGAGTGATTACTGGGAATATGGTTAAAACATATCTTCAATGTTTTGAAAAGTTTTTATAAATATCACTCCACTTCAAAAAGTCTTTTAGTAAAAGACTGTTTGTTTATAGTACTCAACTTAGATTCATAAAAATGTCAATATTCCAGGAAAGTCAGAGACACTTAAATGTAAACAAAATTCCTTAAAACTTGAATGAGATAAATTCCTCTTGGTTCAGAATTTTATTTTGTTAATAAATATAGAGAAAAATAGAAAACTAGTACTTCCAGCAAAATAACAGTTTTTGACACAGGAGTATCACCGAAACAAGTGCTCTTCATCACCATTGTTAAAGTAAGAAGAGCATTGCCTGCTTTCCTGGAAGCAACTGGCCTGTGTTCCACTCATACAAAGTGGAGAAGGCATTGAAATGGTGAAAGAGGATGATACAAATTGAATACTTACATGAAATACAGTTTATAATAAAACGTCGCATTTGGTATCGTACAACTTTAGATGAGACTATGAGCATGAGGTCATAATATTCTTATTTCTATTAACAAATTAACTTCATTTATGATATTCTTATTTCAGATAATATTCTTTTTTCTGCTCTATATTTGCTAGCTTTTGGTCAAATCTTATCTGAACTCAATAGAAATCAACAAAATAAATCGATTCTACCACAAGCATTTTATTATTGATACATATGCTTATTTTGCTTAAAATACATTAGCTTTTGATGAAAGATTTACAGTTTTGTTTCAGAGTGTTTTTTATTTCTGAGAAGTTGCTGTCATGCTAGAAAACAGTTATTCTCAGCTCTACTCACATTGACTAATAGCAAGTGGAAGTGATGTGTGGACGAGAAGAAAATGTGTCTTCTCTGCATCTTTTTTTAATCAGTTGGCTGAAGAAAGAGAATGCAGATAGAAGGTGAAAGAAAATATAATCCCTGAAAGATCATAAAAAAGTCCTCTTAATCAGAAAAAAAGGAAATGGTGATTTTAGCAGAATATATATTATTTTACTAAGCCTCTGAAATTTCAGTATACAACCTGCATTGTTTTAATAAATATATTATTCTTTCAGTTTTAATTCTTCAGGAAATATTCAATTCCCTGGTGATTTAAAAAAGAGAGGAATAACTTATTTGTTAAGGTAAGAGATGTAGGAAAGACTCATTACTTTTGACCAACATCTCCTCCACCTCCAGCTTCAGGCAATCATCATTCTACGCTTTGCTTTTATGAGTTTCAAATTTTTATTCTCCAATTTAAAACTTTTAATTAAAAAGTAGACTTTAATGTCAAAAATGCAAACTTGGGAAGGGCAGAAATATCACACACAAGGCCGCCACTTCACACCTGGAGTGAGTTTGAATTTTTTAATACTCTACATAGAAGTGAGATAATTTGCTATTATTTTGTGTGTGTGCTGGCTTATTTTACTTAACCTAATGTCTTCCAGGTTCATCAATGTTGTTGCAAATAAAAAGACTTTTTAAAAAAATTTTTCTTCTTTGAAATATAAAAAAACCTGGCCAAATAAAGTCTAAATGAATTAAGTATAGCTCCTTAGCATAACTCACAGTTAATTTTAGTTGACTATCCTCTCTGTAGACAATATTTTTCATCAGCATTTTTACCATACAACTAGATCTCAACTAACAGTCATTATGTGTCACAAAAATGAATCAGTTTAGAAGCCATCTTAATAATGAGACAATTGGCTTCTGGTACCCAATTCAGAACATCTACAAAAGGAATGGAGAACAGATTTCAACTGTGATGCAAAATCTTGTTCATTGGCTTGGTAGCTGAGTGCTGTGTTAAGGATTCTGGAATCACTATTTATTAAGTGGAAGTAGATCATCATAAAGGTCTTCATTCTCATTATCTTCACACTGAGTAGGATTGCTTTCTTTTCCACAATTGTGTTTAAAACTGTCCAAAGAGACTCTCCAAATGCTTGGCTTTCTGCCTGGAAGTTTCAAATGAGGCTTTTGGGTGTGCATCTTTTTCTAGTTTCGCACAGAGCTGCAGAGGCTTCAGGAAACCTACAATCATGGAAGGCAAAGGGGAAGCAAAGACTTTCTGGTTGTGGCTGGAGAAAGAGCTACAATATACTGACTGGTCTCACTCGGGATGTTCCTGACATTCAGGATAGGTAGGGTGACCCAGCAATCATTTGGACACTATCCATTCCAGTGACATTCAAAATTCAGTGTGCATCAGAATTTCTGCAAGGCTTGCTAAGACACAGACTGCTAAGCCCACCTCTAAGACTTCTTTCTTTTTAAGAAATAAATAGCATTCCATTGTGTAAATATACCACTTTTTAAAATTTATTCGCCTGTTGATGGACACTTAGGTTGATTTCATACCTTAACTATTGTAAGTAATCCACTTTTTTCTTCTCTTATTTTTTTATATATCTCTTTTTTCCTTTTTTATTTCTAGAAACATTTTAATTTTATACTATAAATTATGACTGTTAAATACCTTTATTTCTATCCTTTTGGTTAATATTTTGGCTGATTGAAAAAATAAGTTTTAAAAAATTTTTTTGGATCAAGGCCATTACTTTATTATTAACATAATTTGAGACAAAATAGCAATAAAAATCAACATTGATTAATGAAACAACAATTTTCTAGCCCCTAGTAATCATTTTCTCTCCCACCTGATATAAAAGTTGAGTCTTTGTGTCATTTCTCACAATTGTAAGAAAGAAGCTTCTGATTAAACTGGTCAGCATATAATTTTGTAAAATTTTACTTTTTTAATCTAAAAATTAAACTGCTCTATTACCAGAAGTCATTTTTAATATGTATTATTTTACTCTATTATATTTAAATTCTTCATGAAAACTAAGCTGACAAAAAATGCACTCAAATTTTTTTGAAAATTAAAAGTGCTTACAGGTTTTACAGAATCTAAAACTAAAAATATTTTTAGATTCTTAGAGAACATCTCTCAAATTCTTCAAGTTACCTTCTGACAGTAGATAAATGTTTTTCTATATTGCTATAATACAACTTTGGCTGTCCTTTGTGGTCAAGTACATCATTTTATTCTATTGTCTTGTGCAGTATTTATGTTATGCATTTTATATTTTAAAAGTTGTAGACCATGCAATGTAATCTTCAAACAATTGACAAATGTTTTTCCATGTGTAACTCTCTGCTTAATCCGCAGTCACTTTGTTTTCACTCCTTGAAGGCATTTTTACTGCCTGAAAAGCAAAGGGATTGTTCAAGTGAGTGTGCTGAGCTGGTCTTCTCCAGCGTCAATCTATTCACATTCACAAAAGTATTCTTCTGGTGAAAGAGGGTGCACTTCAACAGTATTGTAACAGCAATGTGGAAAAGATGTAATAGAATAAAATGTGAATCACAGCCTTCTAAGAAAGTAAGTTAATTTTTCTTATTCTGTGTGAGTATGTGGTAGCTGTAAGGTTGGGAATTGAGACTAAAGTGAGAGAGAAGAACACTTCACATGGGTAGCAAAAGAAAGTCCTATGCAACCTTCTTGTTTGTCAAACATACCCGGAATGATTTTGTGAAGTATGATGTTGCTGTATTCATCACTTATTAGACTCTGATGGTCATTTTTTACTTTATAAATTTAAATATGCACTTATCATCATTCAGTGTCCTGTCCTTGATGCTTAAGTGCTCAGACATAAAACTATTAAAATATTCATAAAAGATGAGTTTGTTTTTTTTTTTCTTGAGACTGAGTCTCCCTCTGTTGCCCAGGCTGGAATGAAATGGTGTGATCTCAGTTCACTGCAACCTCCGCCTCCCAGGTTCAATCAATTCTCATGCCTCAGCCTCCTGAGTCACTGGAATTACAGGAGTGTGCCATAATGCCCGGCTTGGTGGGTATGTGATTATGAGGCACCGACTCATGCGTTGGGGACTCTGGGGACCCTTCCCTTGCTGTCTACCTTAGGCTAGCTAGCTAATCCCTCTCAGTCCCCCGTCAGGAGTTAGGGAGAATAGGCATTGAAACTTTTGGCTATTCCTCGCTGAAGAGGGTTGCTGTGTAGAAAACAGCAGCTAGGATTTCTTCCAGGGCTGGTTTAAGGGTCCATGGAAGAAACGTGTGTTTATGCATCATTCCATTTGCATTACCACTTGGAGCTCGATAGTTTTTAGGAAAAAAGAAACAATCTGGTTTAGTAGAAAACATGCATTGAAATAAATCAAAGGGGGTAGGAAAAGCCTAAAAATGTTGAGGCTGCTGACACACCTTGATAACTGGTAGCTACAGTTATGTGTGCTAAGATTTGGGTGCATGAGGTTTGGCTTTGGTTAGCTCTCTTGATCTTACTTTCTGATAAAAGAAGCATCTGGGTTATTGGCATCTTATTTATTTTCATCACCCAGCAGGATTTGCAGAATAATAGCTTAGAACTAGAATATTAATTTAAATTTTTACATTACCCATCCCTTTCTATGTTTTCTGAGCTGCAGGCAGAGATTGCTGGTTGGTTTACAGGAATAAGCAGGATTAGTTTAAAATGTCATCAAAAACTTTAAAACAATGAATGAGACTAGAAGTTCATGAGGAATGTGTGGTAAGTTTTGAAAGATAATTTTTTTTAAACTTTGTTTTGTTAAAAACAACTCAAACTAGACTGAATTGTTTTTAAAATACACTTCAGTATTATACTTGGCCTGACTATTTGATCACAGTGCAGAAAGAATAACTACCTCTACATAGGCCTTTTTGATAGGCTTTGATGAAACTCTGTTCCAAAAGAAATCTTAGATAGGACTTTTTAAAGCTAGGCCAAGCCATGGATTTGTACCTTTAAATACCTGTGAGTTGGGTAAACTCTTGTATTTTTGAGGTTCCAAGATCATAGTGTTTCTGAGCCTATTAGAAAGTGACATTTTTTACTCACCACAGGCCAGGAATTCTGTATGAGGATTGTAGACAAGGTATGAGACTAGCTTTCCCAAGAGGTTGTTACTGGCTTTGCAACTTAAACTTGATTTCTTAAAAACACACACACACACATCCTTCCAGTTAAAGCCTTGGTAAAACAACTAGCATTTTTCTATTGTGTTACATTGCATAAGAAAATGGATTTTTCAGCTGGGCACGATGGCTCATGCCTGTAATCCCAGCACTCTGGGAGGCTGAGGTGGGAAGACACGAGGTCAAGAGATTGAGACCATCCTGGCCAACATGGTGAAATCCCATCTCTACTAAAAATACAAAAATTAGCTGGCTGTGGTGTTGCACACCTGTAGTCCCAGCTACTCAGGAGACTGAGGCAGGAGACTCACTTGAACCCGGGAGGCAAGGTTGCAGTGAGCTGAGATTATGGCACTGCACATCAGTCACAGACAGAGTGAGACTATGTCTCAGAAAAAAAGAAAATGGATTTTTGTTTCACTGATGGAAACAACTATATTGTTTTAACTTAAGAATACTTATAACTAGTTTTTGATTTTTAGCAGAACCAGGCAAAGAGAAACAGACATGGTCCAAATTATGTTTACAGCAGTATGCCTTGCTCAGTTGTTTAAAACTTTTAGAAAGTTTTTCCCTTCCTCCCTTCCTTTCTTTCTTCCTTCCTTCCTTCCTTCCTTCCTTCCTTCCCTCCTTCTTTTCTTTTCTTCCCTCTGTGGCCCAGGCTGGAATCTAGTCAGCTCGCTGCAGACTCCCTGCCTCCAGCTCCCGTGATTCTCCTGCCCCGGCCTGCGGGCTGCCTGGGATTTCCAGCGTGCGCCACCACCGCTGCCTGCTTTTTCTCCTTTGGCTGGAGGCGCGGTTTCGCCATGTTGGCCATGCTGGTCTCCAGCTCCTGACCCCGAGTGCTCTGCCTGCCTCGGCCTCCTGAGTTGCTGGGACTGCAGACGGAGTCTCGCTCACTCGGTGCTCGGTGTTGCCCGGGCTGGAGTGCGGTGGCTTGGTCTTGGCTCGCTGCAGCCTCCACCTCCCAGCCACCTGCCTTGGCCTCCCAGGGTGCTGGGATTGCAGCCCCTGCCCGGCCGCCGCCCCGTCTGGGAAGTGGGGAGCGTCTCTGCCCGGCTGCCTCGTCTGGGAAGTGAGGAGCGCCTCTGCCCGGCCACCCATCTTCTGGGAAGTGAGGAGCGCCTCTGCCCGGCCACCCATCTTCTGGGAAGTGAGGAGCGCCTTTGCCCGGCCACCCGTCGTCTGGGAATTGAGGAGCACCTCTGCCCAGCTGCCCCATCTGGGAAGTCAGGAGCGCCTCTGCCCGGCCGCCCCATCTGGGAAGAAGTGAGGAGCGCCTCTGCCCGGCCGCCCTGTCTGGGAAGTGAGGAGCACCTCTGCCCGGCCGCCCCATCTGGGAAGTCAGGAGCGCCTCTGCCCGGCCGCCCCATCTGGGAAGAAGTGAGGAGCGCCTCTGCCCGGCCGCCCCGTCTGGGAAGTGAGGAGCACTTCAGCCTGGCCGCCCCATCTGGGAAGAAGTGAGGAGCGCCTCTGCCCGGCCGCCCTGTCTGGGAAGTGAGGAGCACCTCTGCCCAGCCACCCCATCTGGGAAGTCAGGAGCGCCTCTGCCCGGCTGCCCCATCTGGGAAGAAGTGAGGAGCGCCTCTGCCCAGCCGCCCCGTCTGGGAAGTGAGGAGCGCCTCTGCCCCGTCACCCATCGTCAGGGAAGTGAGGAGTGCCTCTGCCCAGCCACCCATCGTCTGGGAAGTGAGGAGCACCTCTGCCCGGCCACCCATCATCTGGGAAGTGAGGAGTGCCTCTGCCAGGCCTCCCCATCTGGGAAGTGAGATGTGCCTCTGCCCGGCCGCCCATCTTCTGGGAAGTGAGGAGCGCCTCTGCCCGGGCACCCATCGTCTGGGAAGTGAGAAGCGCCTTTGCCCGGCCACCCGTCGTCTGGGAAGTGAGGAGCACCTCTGCCCAGCCGCCCCATCTGGGAAATCAGGAGCGCCTCTGCCCAGCCACCCCGTCTGGGAAGAAGTGAGGAGTGCCTCTGCCCGGCCACCCCATCTGGGAAGAAGTGAGGAGCGCCTCTGCCCGGCCGCCCCGTCTGGGATGTGAGGAGCGCCTCTGCCCAGCCGCCCCCTCTGGGAAGTGAGGAGCGCCTCTGCCCAGCCACTCATTGTCTGGGAAGTGAGGAGCACATCTGCCCGGCCGCCCCGTCTGGGAAGAAGTGAGGAGCACCTCTGTCCGGCCACCCCGTCTGGGAAGAAGTGAGGAGCGTCTCTGTCCAGCCGCCCCGTCTGGGAAGTGAGGAGCGCCTCTGCCCGGCTGCCCCGTCTGGGATGTGGGGAGCGCCTCTGCCCGACCGCCCCATCTGGGAGGTCTACCATGGAGGCCAGAAGCAATGTGGGGGCTGGACGTGGTGGCTCACGCCTGTAGTCCCAGCACTCTGGGAGGCCGAGGCGGGTTAATCACTTCACGCTAGGAGTTCGAGACCAGCCTGGTCAACATGGCGAAACATATGAAAAATACAACAGACAGACCAACCAACTAACCCAGTGACAACAAAACAGGTCTACCCTGGAGTCATACTCTAATTTTTTCTATTTTCCTCCCTTTCTGATCCTTTATCCCTCTTTCTTTTTCTTCCTCTTCCTTCTCCTTCTTCTTTGTCAAATATAGGATTGAGTTATTATCATTGATCCATATAAAGTCCCTCTCTCATTTATTTCCTTTAATTCCCACTCCCCATTTGTATTCCCCGTCTTCCCATGTGCAACCTTCCTAATATGTTTAATATGCATCTTTTTGTTTGTATGTATTTTTAGAAAATGTTTATTATTTTGTGTGCAAAAAAAAAAGTTTCTGAAGACTTCTATGTAGAAATTATACTTTGACAAACTATTTAAGCTACAGTTTTCCTTAAATTTCATCAATTATTTAAATATTGACAAGTTTAGAATTAATAAAAGCTACAGTAATTATAAAAAAATAAGAAAGTTTTTCTGGCTCTGAAAAACAAAATAAAACTTAGCAATGTTTTAAGTGAAAGTTAAAAACATTGCTTTAGTTTTCTATTAGCTAAATCCATTCTATTAACTTGGTTCTGCTTGATATCCATAAACATTTTAGCTCTTTGTGAGTTCTGTACTTTTATCTGTTATCAGAAGCCTGCGTTTGAGAGCACCCGTTAAAGTTCCACAGCAGATTATAAACCATTTTTTAAGAGGATTAAAACAAGAAACTTGTCTGCCAATGACAAAATGTCCAGGGTTACAGTTAGAAACATGATTGACAAAAAAATTTGGTTATCTTTGTAGTTTACAATAACCCAACATGACAACCTTAATTTTGATTGATAGCCCATATTTAGACATTAGAATTTAGACACCCCATATGGTTTTGGAACATATTTATTTATTTATTTTTTATTTTCTTTTTGAGAGGGAGTTTCACTCTTGTTGCCCAGGCTGGAGTGCAATGGCATGATCTTGGCTCATCGCAATCTCTGCCTCCTGGGTTCAAGCGATTCTCCCCCCTCAGCTTCCCGAGTAGCTGGGATTACAGGCATGCGCCATCACACCCAGCTAATTTTGTATTTTTAGTAGAGACGGGGTTTCTCCATGTTGGTCAGGCTGGTCTCGAACTCCTGACCTCAGGTGATCTACCCGCCTCAGCCTCCCAAAGTGCTGGGATTACAGGCATGAGCCACTGTGACTAGCTGGTTTTGGAACATATGTTAATATTATATACTCAAATATAAACTGAAAGAAATTAGACATCGTTTTGACAATCCCATGTTCCTAAACATATTAAATAATTCTGTTTGCCTTTCTTTTGAATGCTTTAGGGACTCTTTGTAGCACCAAAAAGCCGGGACTCAGAAAAGACAACCTTGAGATGGAAGTTTGATTTTGGGGAGCTTGTTAAATATGTTACAGGTATAAAACAGTTAATCTTACAGAATAGAATTTTAGATTATCATAAGTTATTTGTTTAGCCAACATGAAGAATTAAAAATTTGAAAAAGCAAAAACCTTTTATTAGCCCTTACTATTACATAAAAATCCTGTTACAAAGAGAAAGCCAAATTTTACCCTTGCGTTAGTTTACTATTAATGTTAACCGCAATTTTAATGACATTATAGACAATTCTATTTACTCTTAACCAGTTTGACCACGAAGTGAGATTTTTACAAATCTTTTTAATTATCATTATTATACTTTAGGGTATATGTACACAACATGCAGGTTTGATACATATATGTACATGTGCCATGTTGGTTTGCTGCACCTATCAACTCATCATTTACATTAGCTATTTCTCCTAATGCTATCTCTCCCCCAGGGCCCTACCCCCCAACAGGCCCCAGTGTGTGATGTTCCCCACCCTGTGTTCAAGTGTTCTCATTGTTCAATTCCCAGCTATGAGTGAGAACATGCTGTGTTTGGTTTTCTGTCTTTGTGATAGTTTGCCGAGAATTATGGTTTCCAGCTTCATCCATGTCCCTGCAAAGGACATGGACTCATCATTTTTTATGGCTGCATAGTGTTCTATGGTGTGTATGTGCCACATTTTCTTAATCCAGTCTATCACTGATGGACATTTAGTTGCTTCCAAGTCTTTGCTATTGTGAATAGTGCTGCAATAAACATATGTATGCATGTGTCTTTATAGTAGCATGATTTATAATCTTTTTATATACCCAGTAATGGGATGGCTGGGTCAAATGGTATTTCTAGTTGTAGATCCTTGAGGAATCACCACAATGTCTTCCACAATGGTTGAACTAATTTACACTCCCATCAACAGTGTAAAAGTGTTCCTATTTCTCCACATCCTCTCCAGCATCTGTTGTTTCCTGACTTTTTAATGATCACCATTCTGATTGGCTTGAGATGGTATCTCATTGTGGGTTTGATTTGCATTTCTCTGAGGACAAGTGATGATGAGCATTTTTTCATGTGTCTGTTGGCTGCATAAATGTCTTCTTTTGAGAGGTGTCTGTTCATATCCTTTGCCCACTTTCAGATGGGGTTGTTTGCTTTTTTCTTGTAAATTTGTTTGAGTTCTTTGTAGATTCTGGTTGTTAGCCCTTTGTCAGATGGGTAGATTGTGAAAATTTTCTCCCATTCTGTAGGTTGCCTTTTCACTCTGATGGTAGTTTCTTTTGCCGTGCAGAAGCTCTTTAGTTTATTAGATCCCATTTGTCTATTTTGGCTTTTGCTGCCATTGCTTTTGGTGTTTTAGTCATGAAGTCCTTGGCCATGCCTATGTCCTGAATGGTACTGCCTAGGTTTTCTTATAGTGTTTTTATGGTTTTTTGTCTAACATTTAAGTCTTTAATTCATCTTGAATTAATTTTTGTATAAGGTATAAGGAAGGGATCCGGTTTCAGCTTTCTACATATGGCTAGCCAGTTTTCCCAGCACCCTTTATTAAATAAGGAATCCTTTCCCCATTTCTTGTTTTTGTCAGATTTGTCAAAGATCAGATGATTGTAGATGTGTGGCATTATTTCTGAGGCCTCCGTTCTGCTCCATTGGTCTATATATCTGTTTGGTACCAGTACCATGCTGTTTTGGTTATTGTAGCCTTGAAGTATAGTTTGAAGTCAGGTAGCGTGATGCCTCCAGCTTTGTTCTTTTTGGTTAGGATTGTGTTGGCAATATGGGCTCTTTTTTGGTTCCATGTGAACTTTAAAGTAGTTTTTTTCAATTCTGTGAAGAAAGTCAGTGGTAGCTTGATTGGGATGGCATTGAATCTATATATTACCTTGGGCAGTATGGCCATTTTCACGATATTGATTCTTCCTATCCATGAGCATGGAACATTCTTCCATTTGTTTGTGTCTTCTTTTATTTCATTGAGCAGTGGTTTGTAGTTCTCCTTGAAGAGGTCCTTCACATTCCTTGACAGTTATATTCCTGGGTATTTTATTCTATTGTAGCAATTGTGAATGGGAGTTCACTGATGATTTGGCTTTCTGTTTATTTGTTGCTGGTGTATAGGAATGGTTGTGATTTTTGCACATTGATTTTGTATCCTGAGACTTTGCTGAAGTTGCTTATCAGCTTAAGGAGATTTTGGGCTGAGACAATGGGGTTTTCTAAATATGCAATCATGTCGTCTGCAAACAGGGACAATTTGACTTCCTCTTTTCCTAATTGAATACAATTTATTTCTTTCTCTTGCCTGATTGACCTGGCCAGAACGTTCAACACTATGTTGAATAGGAGTGGTGAGAGAGGGCATTCCTGCCTTATGCCAGTTTTCAAAGGGAATGCTTCCAGTTTTTGCCCATTCAGTATGATACTGGCTGTGGGTTTGTCATAAATAGCTCTTATTATTTTGAGAAACATTCCATCAATACCTACTTTATTGAGAGTTTTTAGCATGAGGGGCTGTTGAATATTGTTGAAGGTCTTTGCTGCATTTGTTAACATAATCATGTGGTTTTTGTCATTGTTTCTGTTTATGTGATGGATTACACTTATTGATTTGTGTATATTGAACCAGCCTTGCAACCCAGGGATGAAGCTGACTTGATCATGGTGGATAAGCTTTTCAATGTGCTGCTGGATTCAGTTTGCTAGTATTTTATTGAGGATTTTCACATCGATGTTTATCATGGGTATTGTTTTAAAATTCTCTTTTTTTCTTGTGTCTTTGCCAAGCTTTGGTATCAGGATGATGCTGGCCTCATACAATGACTTAGGGAGGCTTCCCTCTTTTTCTATTGATTGGAATAGTTTCAAAAGGAATGGTACCATCTCCTCTTTGTACCTCTGGTAGAATTCTGTGGTGAATCTATCTGGTCCTGGACTTTTTTTGGTTGGTAGGCTATTAATTATTGCCTCAATTTCAGAACATGTTATTGGTCTATTCAGAGATTCAACTTCTTCCTGGTTTAGTCTTGGGAGGGTGTATGTGTCCAGGAATTTATCCAATTCTTCTAGATTTCTAGTTTATTTGTGTAGAGGCATTTATAGTATTCTCTGATGGTAGTTTGTATTTCTGTGGGATCGGTGGTGATATCCCCTTTATCATTTTTTATTGCATCTATTTGATTCTTCTCTCTTTTTTTCTTTATTAGTCTTGCTAGTGGTCTATCAATTTTATTGATCCTTCAAAACACAGCTCCTGGATTTGCTGATTTTTTGAAGGGTTTTTTGTGTCTCCATCTCTTTCTGTTCTGCTCTGATCTTAGTTATTTCTTGCCTTCTGCTAGTTTTTGAATTTGCTTGCTCTTGCTTCTCTAGTTCTTTTAATTTTGATTGTAGGATGTTAATTTTAGATCTTTCCTGATTTCTCTGTGGGCATATAGTGCTATAAATTTCCCTCTACACACTGCTTTAAATATGTCCCAGAGATTCTGGTATGTTGTGTCTTTGTTCCCATTGGATTCAAAGGAAATCTTTATTTCTGCCTTCATTTTGTTATTTACCTAGTAGTCATTCAGGAGCAGGTTGTTCAGTTTCCATGTTGTGTTGTTTTGAGTGAGTTTCTTAATCCTGAGTTCTAATTTGATTGCACTGTGGCCTGAGAGATAGTTTTTTGTGATTTCTGTTCATTTACATTTGCTGAGGAGTGTTTTACTTCCTATTATGTGGTCAATGTTAGAATAAGTGCAATGTGGTGCTGAGAAGAATGTATATTCTCTTGATTTGGGATGGATAGTTCTGTAGATGTCTACTAGGTCTGCTTGCTGCAGAGCTAAGTTCAAGTCCTGGATATCCTTGTTAGCTTTCTATCTCGATCTGTCTGATATTGACACTGTGGCATTAAAATCTACCATTATTATTGTGTGGGAGTCTAAGTCTCTTTATAGGTCTCTGATGACTTGCTTTATGAATGTGGGTGCTCCTGTATTGGGTGCATATATATTTAGAATAGTTAGCTCTTCTTGTTGCATTGATCCCTTTACCATTATACAATGGCCTTCTTTGTCTCTTTTAATCTTTGTTGGTTTAAAGTCTGTTTTATCAGAGACTAGGATTGCAACCCCTGCTTTTTTTCCTTTCCATTTGCTTGGTAGATCTTCCTCCATCTCTTTATTCTGAGCCTCTCTGTGTCTTTGCATGTAAGATAGGTCTCCTGAATACAGCACACAGATGGGTCTTGACTCTTTATCCAGTTTGCCAGTCTGTGTCTTTTATTTGGAGCATTTAGCCCATTTACATTTAAGGTTAATATTGTTATGTGCGAATTTGATCCTGTCGTTATGATGTTAGCTGGTTATTTTGCCTGTTAATTGATGATTTCTTCATAGCATTGATGGTCTTTACAATTTGACATGTTTTTGCAGTGGCTGATACCAGTTGTTTCTTTCCATTTTTAGTGCTTCCTTCAGGAGCTCTTGTAAGCCAGGCCTGGTGGTAACAAAATCTCTCAGCATTTGCTTGTCTGTAAGGGATTTTCTTTCTCCTTCACTTATGAAGCTTAGTTTGGCTGGATATTAAATTCTGGGTTGAAAATTCTTTCCTTTAAGATTGTTGAATATTGGCCCCCACTCTCTTCTGGCTTGTAGGATTTCTGCCGAGAGATCCACTGTTAGTCTGACGGGCTTCCCTTTGTAGGTAACCTGACCTTTGTCTTTGGCTACTCTTAACATTTTTTCCTTAATTTCAACCTTGGTGAATCTGACAATTATGTGTCTTGTGGTTGCTCTTCTCAAGGATTATCTTTGTGGTGTTCTCTATATTTCCTGAATTTGAATGTTGGCCTGCCTTGCTAGGTTGGGGAAGTTCTCCTGGATAATATCCTAAAGAGTGTTTTCCAACTTGGTTCCATTCTCCCCATCACTTTTAGGTACATCTATCAAATGTAGATTTGGTCTTTTCACATAGTCCCATATTTCTTGGAGGCTTTGTTCATTTCTTTTTACTCTTTTTTCTCTAACCTTTTCTTCTCACTTTATTTCATTAATTTGATCTTTAGTCACTGACACCCTTTCTTCTACTTGATCAAATTGGCTATTGAAGCTTGTGCATGCATCACAAAGTTCTTGTGCCATGGTTTTCAGCTCCATCAGGTCATTTAAGATCTTCTCTTCACTGTTTATTCTAGTTAGCCATTCATCTCCCCTTTTTTCGAGGTTTTTAGCTTCTTTGTGATGCGTTTGAACATGCTCCTTTAGCTCAGAGAAGTTTGTTACTACCGACCTTCTGAAGCCTACTTCTGTCAACTCATCAAAGTCATTCTCCATTCAACATTGTTCCATTGCTGGTGAGGAGCTGCAATCCTTTGGAGGAGAAAGGGTGCCCTGGTTTTTAGAATTTTCAGCTTTTCTGCTCTGGTTTCTCCCCATCTTTGTGGTTTTATCTACCTTTGGCCTTTGATGTTGGTGACCTACAGATGGGGTTTTGGTGTGGATGTCCTTTTTGTTGATGTTGCTTTTATTCCTTTCTGTTTGTTGGTTTTCTTTCTGTCAGGTCCCTCAGCTGCAGGCCCGTTGCAATTTGCTGGAGGTCTACTCCAGACACTACTTTCCTGGGTATCACCAGTGGAGGCTGCAGAATGGCAATTATTGCAGAAGAGCAAATGTTGCTGCTTGATCCTTCCTCTGGAAGCTTCGTCCCAGAGGGGCACCCAACTATATGAGGTGTCTGTCAGCCCCTACTAGGAAATGTCTCCCAGTTAGGCTACATGGGTGTCAGGCATCGACTTGAGAAGGCAGTCTGTCCATTCTCAGAGCTCAAATGCCATGCTTGGAGAACCACTGCTGTTTTCAGGGCTGTGAGGCAGGGATGTTTAAATCTGCAGAAACTGTCTGCTGCCTTTTGTTCAACTATGCCCTGCCCACAAAAGTGGAGTCTATAGAGGCAGTAGGCCTTGCTGAGCTGCAGTGGGCTCTGCCAAGTTCGAGCTTCCTGGCCACTTTGTTTAGCTACTCAAGCCTCAGCAGTGGTGGACACACCTCCCCCAACCAGGCTGCCACCTTGCTGTTTGATCTCAGACTGCTGTGCTAGCAGTGGGCAAGGCTCTTTGGGCTTGGGACCCACTAAGCCAGGCACGGGAGAGAATCTCCTTGTCTGCTGGTTGCTAAAACCTTGGGAAAAGCACAGTATTTGGGTGAGAGTGTCCCGTTTTTCCAACAGTCTGTCCCGGCTTCCCTTAGCTAGGAAAGGCAAATTCCCCAATCTCTTTTGCTTCCTGGGTGAGGCAACACCCTGCTCTGCTTTGGCTCACCCTCTGTGGGCTGCACCCACTGTCCAACAAGTCCCAATGAGATGAGCCATGTACCTCAGTTGGAAATGCAGAAATCATCCGCCTTCTGCCTCGATCATGCTGGGAGCTGCAGACCAGATCTCTTCCTATTCAGCCATCTTGGAATGGATCTCCGATTTTTGCAAAACTTTTATATAATCTTTTAGAAATTTTGATATAGAGCAGATTAGCATCTTAAGAAAACCTTATTGTGCTTTCATTTAAATGATTAATTTAAAGAAAAACCATATGGTATTCCTTTGAATTTAGCTAATATGTTTACACAGAGGTTTTCTTTTGCAAAATTAATTTTTATGGTATTTTAAAAATTTGCTTGAAACTTTCACTTCATTTAATTTAAGACAATCTTTTATTCCTAGGAAAAGTGTAGATTTTTATGCCTTCTTATAATTTTTTATTAAATTTTAACACACATGGCTTGCAAATCCATTTTTAGTAGTCTCAATTACATGTTATAGTGGTAACTTTTTGTAATTTTAACTTTAATGTAAAACGTAGTAAGTTGTTTTAATTATGTGCTAGGAACAGAGAAAGTCTGACTTCTTCCAGTATAGTTAGGGGCATGGTTAGTTTTATACGTCACCAGGCCTTACTATTTATGAAGCTGGCAGGTTGACAGTTCTTAAAGGCCAAAGAAGCAGTTTACAACATTAAAACATTTAGCAAAGCTACTATTTGTCCTGCATAATTTAGACCACCTATTTACATTTGTAAGATATTTGTATTCTACAAGAATATTTTTATTTATTAAAGTTACATGAATGAAGAAGCACTAGAGACTTTAATTTTGTCTTAATATTTTATCTAAGTGCTTATTTGTAGACCAATTAATTAGAGGTTTTTTTATAGACATCACACAAAACATGTATATAACCATCTAGACAAACAGAAGAAGATTCAGTAACTATAAGATTTTTTGTTTGCCAATTTTCTAATTGGATTATTGGTCTCTGGTTGGGGACTTTTATGAACAGAGCTAGGGGCCAGGCATGGTGGCTTATGCCTGTAATCCCAGCACTTTGGGAGTCCGAGGTGGGTGGATCACCTGAGGTCAGGAGTTTGAGACCAGCCTGGCCAACGTGGTGAAACTCTGTCTCTACTAAAAATACAAAAAAATTAGCTGGGCCTGGTGGCAGGTACCTGTAATCCCTTCTACTAGGGAGGCTGAGGCAGGAGAATTGCTTGAACCCAGGAGGTGGAGATTGCAGTGAGCCAAGATTGCACCATTGCACTCCAGCCTAGGTGACAGAGGGAGACTCTGTCCCCAGTAAAAATAAAAAAAAAGAACAGGGCTAGGAATACAGTTTCCAGGGCCTAATAAACAAGCATACCTAGAAGAAAAAGAGATTTTGAGAGGGACTTATTTACTTTTAATTCTAGGAGTTTCATGAAAAAAAGCAGAGATTTCTTTTAAAATGCAATTTTTGGTGGCTTTTTTGTTTTCTTGAGGAGTCCCAGGCCACCAGAGGTTATTTTAGGGCCTTCTATGCTTTCATCAACAGTGACAAGTAAGAGTGGAGAAAAGTAATTTAGTTGAGTGAGAAAAAATTACTCTTCCAGGAAAACAGGTTTTATAAAGATAAAAATAGAAAGGCTTTTTTAATATACTTATAGGTTGGATATTCACTTTTCGTTAAGGTGAGTGCACTTTAGAAAAGGTTTTTTTAATTAATTAAAACTTCACAGAGAATATAAACAGTGATTCTTATTTCCTTTACCAGTTTACACCACTGCCTGTTTACAATCCTGTTTAGGCTCTTTAGTTTCCTCTGCGAGAAAGTGTCTGGGTTCAGGCAAGGTCACATTTTCAACTGGACTGCAGATCACTTTAGCAGCAAAGCTTGATATTTGAGGAGGTGATTATCAGCCAGAGGCTTTCCTGAGAGGACAGCAGTCCAATGTGGGAATGCAGAGAGTTAAGTTATTTCCCATTGTTAACCTCATGGCCTTTGGTACCAGCAAGCCACCACCAGAACTGTTCAGAGGCAGGCTGGCCATCCTCTAGCTGTCAAGTCAGGTTTCTTGCTTAGGTAACCCACTAGTTGTTTAGCTGGACCTTAAACCTTGGTTAAAACTCCCAGGGTCATTCATTTTATTTTTGATACATAGAGATTAAATGCCTTCCTTATGGGAAGACTGAGGTTTGGCGCTTTAAGTAAGGCTGCCTTTAGTTGGTTAAAGGCTTTTTAGTTTTGGCTTCACAAGTTAGTAAGTGAGTTTTTAGGTGCTTCAGTTTTTTTTAATAAGACGATATAAGAGATTAGCTATTTCACCATTCCCAGGTACCCAGATTTTGCAAAAACCAGTAATGTCTAAGATCCCCCCAACTGTTTAAGAGTTTTGGGAAAGGAAAAGGAGAAAATGAGTTTAATTATTTCTTTACCTGGCGTTCTGGTACCTTCTGACTAGACCTATCTACTTTACTGCATTTTGACAGAGCTGAGCTTTAAATTTTGAAAGCATATATTCCCTTTCAGCTAAAAAATTGAGGAAAGCCTTAGTGCCTTCCTGAGACCTCCCCAGTTGGGGCACAGAGAACAGTGTCATTTAAATACTGCAAAATTTCAACTTGAGGATGACAAAACCTAGAAAGATGTTTGAACAGGGCCTGTTTCAGCAACTTCCTTCTGATATTAGTGTCTGCCTAAGTAATAAACCTTTTTTATTGTATCAGAGCACAGGGAGGTATGTTTTACTAAAGTTTTTCTCAGCCTTTTCAAAAAGTCCATGGGATTTTTATCTGGTTTCTGATTTAACAAGGACAGGTTAATTAACATGCTTGATTGTGGTTCTTTGCAAGCTTTCTAATATGCACATTGGAAAGTGTCTTGTTTTCCACTTTTCTATAGGATCGCAAGGGCTCCAATTATGATAGTTAAGGGGCATTTTTATTATTCTTATTGCGAATGGGGATTCTGTCACTTTTTTTCCCTTTTGACTGAGTTTCTTTTCTGACTGACTCTAGGAAACCTACTGTTTGTTTTTCAGTTTTTTTGCTGCCTGTAAGGCTGCTTCTTTCTTAACAGTTAGGGTTTAGCTTAAAAGCAGCATAGCACCTCTCCATGTAACATTAAACACTTTGGTTAAATTTTGGAAAGCCTTTGTATATGTATCAGGGTTATTACAGAATTTGCCTGGGGCTCACTTTATTTTCTTAAGGTCCTGCAATGAGAAAGGAACTTGAATCCTAGTAACACCATGTCTATTGGGCATTTTCTGCAGAGGCGACAGCAATGTTGTGGGTTTCTTGAGTGGCACAACCGGAGGAGCTGATGATATATGGGTGTTGGGGGCCCAAAATATGGAAGGCTGGTAGGGCACCCAAAAGTTGCCTTTGAGGGTTCCCCAAGGGCTTGTATCTCAACTTTTGGTAATTATATTTTGTAGGTTTTTCTGATATGGCTGCCAAGAGGGCAGATTTAATTTTACAATGCTTACAAAAATCTGGGTTGTCTCACAGGGCAAAGAAATATCTATTTGCTGGATAGTGTTGAAATTAATGTTTCCATTAGAAAGCCAGGCCTCCTGTCTCTAAGATGGCCATGGACTTGTGCAATAGAATATAAGCCATTTTTTCTTTTGAGTTTCAGGGTTAAAGAAGTTCCAGTGTTTCAGAATGCATTAGAGGGGAATGCAGACTGTACATGGTTTGTTACCTATCTAGAAGAAGAGGAGAGACGAGGCGTTCCTCAGTCCCCTTTCTCTTTTCAGTGTGGCCTAGGGTGGAAGGAAAGAGAAAAATGGCATACCACTTCTCGACCTTCCTTTTTTTCCTCTGGGTCCCAGCAACCATCATAGATGTTACCCATGGATGCAAGTATGACCTTCACCCATGGGTCCGGAGGAGTTTGTCAGCAGGACAAGTTATGCTCACCTTCTCACCTAGCTTTCCATTCTGCTGGTTTTCTAGGCCCCCTCAGCCCAAAAGGCTCTCAAGGTACTCCAGTGGCTGGGGAGAGATTATGCAGTAGTTGGATTTGGGCAAGATACTTTTATAGAGGGAATGCCCTAATACCATTTTTGGCTTCCCTTGCTATGGCCCCAGGAAGAGATCAGAATCCCAGAGAATGGGACCAATTTACTTTCAAACATAAAATTCCTTTTCTGTTTAAATTCCAATGTTGAGGAACAGCTGCCTTAAAAATGTGTAAAAATTGAAGATTTGTTTTGTTAGCATGGCTTTCTTCCACCTGTTGAAAGTTGAATTTTTCTGTTTACAAATGGGGCATGAGGCCTTATCACTGATAAAGGGATGTAAAAGGGAAAATAATTGGGGAACTGTAAGTTTTGGACAGAGCATTGACAAGGCTTCCCATGGAGAACAATCCCATGCCACTAGGCTTGCTGTAAAATTAGAAATGCTAGGTAAAAACTCCAACTTTGTATTTTTAGGCAAAAGTTAGAAAGAGTTTTGTGGTTTGATAGGCTGTTCCTATAGCATATGCTCCAGAACAAAAAAATGAACTTGTCTCATAAAGGAACTGTTTAGATTGCTTGGACAGTGCGGAGCTTTCACATGGAGAGAAAAAAACAAACCAAATGCAAAGGAGGGTATTTACTCAGGGTGAAATATTCTCTCATACAGTGCCATGAATGTTTATTACTAGGGGACAGAAAGGCCCTTACTGAGTAAAAATTTGGAGAGATTTTGAAATCTCCCTGTTGCTAGGAAATTACAAAACAACAACTCTGAGTTACATACCTGATTACTAAGACACTGACAGACTTTACTTAGTATGATTATATCCATAGGCTGTAAAAACGTTCACAACATTGCATTCAAAGAATGGATAGGAGAAATGATAGCCACAAAAAAAGAAGAAGAAAATTAAATGAAAAAAAAAACTAGAAGTGCTCATGCCAACGCCCTCATTGGCTGTTGGGGACTGGAGTTAGTCCGAGGGCTTTTAGGCAACACTGAGGTATAGACTCAGCCAGGAAACTTCAGTTGCCCTAGGACCTCCTTTCAATTCCACACAGTGAGTAGGCCCTTTGTGAAAGGAAACTGGATTAGAACAGAGGCAATATTTTCAAGGTTGTTTTTGAGAGAAAAAAACTTAGGACAAGAAGCCTTGGAAAGTAACTGAGGACAAGGAGCCTCACTCCTAATCACCCTTCTGATGAATTCCTTTCTCCCTGGCCAACACACCAAAATATGTTGTAGTTTTTCCAATGCACCATGGTGTAACAACCTCTGTTGTTTGAGATAATACCAAGAATTCTTTGTGCTACATTCAAGATTTAGGAGTGTGGGCACAAGGGTGAGGTTGGAGCAAAAGTTTAATATGCAAAGAGAAGAAAGCCCTACTCCAGCAGAGAGGGAGCCCTCAATGGGTTGCCCACTATAAGGCTGGGATCCAGGGTTTTTATAAACTGGAATGGGAAAAAAATTGTGCTTAGTTTATGAGCTGTCTTAGGGAATGTGTGACTCAGCTTTGACTGGCGCCTTGGCCTGGGACCAATCAGGGGCTGAAGTATGATTCATAAAGGCTGCTCAGGTTGGCCCAGAACATATTAGAAGCTGAAGCCAGAGCTAAGCCGAAGACCTTTCCCCACGACCAATCAAGAGCTGAAGTAATAATTTATAAAGACCAGACTCACAGTTAAAAAAGAAAAGAAAGTGTCCACTGGAACCCATCAAAGCCTACTGTGTTCATGCCCACAATAAAAAGAGAAACTTTTTTCTGGGAGCCCACTGACTATGCAAAGAGCAAAGACATTTCTATGTCAGGCCTTGCTCCCTTATCTAAGTAAGCCAGAGGTGTGTGCAAATTTTTATCTAAATGGGCTTTAGGTTCTCCTACTTGTGCATCCAAGGGCATGAGTCTAGGCACAAACCCCTGTGCTAGCTCCCTTAATAGTGCCTGGAGCTTCTTTTTTTTCCAAGCTGCTTTTTCTGTTATGTGAGGATAAGGCACTAACCTGCAGATTGGGGGCTCTCCATAAACCCTTCCCTTGCTATCTACCTAAGGCATGCTAGCTAACTTCTCTCAATGCTAGTAAGGTTAAGTTCCTTAAAACTTTGAAAATATGCTTTAGTTTTACCTTAGTTTGGAAAGCCAAATTTGGTCAAAAGTAAATATAACAATGTACTTCCATATAAATCATTTTGGAATTGAATTCAAATTATTAAATAAAATATTAAATTTGATATATGCATTTGACCATCAAATTTTTTAACAAGTTGAATGGAAAGTGTGGTGAGGGTGAAACGTGAGACATATACATGCTTTTATTATAAATTATTTTGTGGTCATTTAAATTTTCAATTTAGCAGTGTTGACTGTGTTTAAAATGTGAATATTGACATATCTGAGAAAAAATTTTTGACAATAAAAAATACAAAACAAAGCATGATAGTGTTAATGGCTTTTATGAAACCTCAGTTGTTGTCTTAGTTTCAAAAAAATTTAAACAAGAGGCAAACAACAAAGAAGATGCAGCATAGAGTAATTTATTGCAAAGGAGTAAGACTATTTTAAAAGTTAGGTGCAGAATACCCAGTACACCTTGAGAGAGAAGGGATTCAGAGCGGGTTGCTTACAAGAATGAGAAAGCAAAGACTGGAACTAGGGACTTTTTTATGGGAGTCTTATATAATTATTTATAAAGAGGTGGAAAGTGGTGTTATTAGTAAGCATGTTCTGGGTGGCCCTCTTGATGCACAGACACAGTAGCTGTACATGCTTGTTCATATTTCACATCTCACTAGCATCTTAAATCTCCACTCACAGGTTTGCTTTTCACTATTACAATGAATAAAAGGTCAGTTTGAGGAAAGGTAAAATCAAAATCTTCGTGCTCTTTACAGGGGAGTTCCTCTGTTGGAGAGAGCTTTGCTTAAATAAGCTGGAATACAACGTGAATGCTGGGGCTTATTGTGTTGGCAATATGCAGCCACTGTACAATGGCCATGTTTGCTGCATCCCAAAGACATAGTCACTTTCTTGACTACCCATCCTCCCTCGATAGTACTTGTCTTGATTTATTCCAAACTACCAGCTCTGAGACTAAAATTTAGCTGTTATGTCAATATTGTCAACAGTGGGAAAATTAAAATTTTTAAATCAAGCATATTTCAGCTTGATTTGGGTAATTAGCTGTGTGCCCAGGAAAAAATACTTTACATCATTGGAGCTTCGATCTTCATTATTAACTAAAAATACTATTTTCCCACAGCTGTCTTAATTCATACATGGTAGCTATAAGTATTTTTTACTGAAAGTCTTGTCTAAATAATATATATTTAAGGACAAGAATAAAACCATATATATTTCAAAATATTTTATTATAAGTGAGTGGGTATATTTTGTCATATGTAATGTAATTATTTTTTCTAAAAATGCCAAAATAAGAATTTGATGATTTGTTCTGGAAAAACAGGTTGAGGGTTTCTACATTGTGACTTTGCTAATTTTTGCATATGGTTTTGACAACTACTGTTGAATTTAGGTTGAATTTTAAATCCACTGTTGTGTCACTTGTGTGGTTTGTGGTTCATTTGGGGAACAAAATGTATTAGGCATGGACTGTTTGGGGTAACTTGGCTTCATTTCTGCTCTCTTTCTATTATTACATATGGGACTTTAGAAATGACTAGGATTCAAATAAGGTTGGTTTGGAAACAAGCAACCAAAAATCCCAGAAAAGACTGAGGGAAATAGCTACTGAATAGTGCCTTTTAGTGATATTTATACATGAAACAGAGTTCAATGAAATGCATAAAATTATTGGAAGTTTCTTAAATTTAGAAACTAACTCCAAACAACACATTAGACACTTGTTTAGTTTGTCAGTGGCATCTGTAGCTTGGGGAAGCTGACATTACAGACAAAAGCACTGCTGCTGCAACAAGATATGGACCAAATACTAATGTGTTTGTAAATATTCCCTTTAATAACCCTTAGATACCTGTCATTCCAGCTCAATACTTTTAGCACAACTGTGTATAATTCTAGAGAGTCTATTCCACCAAATTAAAGTCATGGTGTTTTCAGCTTTTTATGTTTATTTTTATCCAGTAAGATTCATTGTTGATATCATTATATTGAGGTCCCCCAGACAATTGCTGAGCCTTAGAAATGACCATCCTATCTCATTTTTTTTTGTTTCACATGTTCTGTTATTGAGTCCCTCTCACTCCATATTTAAGCCATAATCAGGCTTCAGTTTGGAAGAAACAGAGGAATGGGTTGCAATATATGTTTAGTTGAGAATCAGGATCCTCTTGAGTACAAAGACTTTTACATTTATTATTCATAGTACAAGCAGTATTTTAAGTGGACATGTTAATTCAAATTAAATATAAATAATTTTTTGGGGGGGACAGAGTCTTGCTGTGTCGCCCAGGCTGGAGTGCAGTGGCCCCACCTCTGCTCACTGCAAGCTCCACCTCCCGGGTTCATGTCATTCTCCTGCCTCAGCCTCCCATGTAGCTGGGACTACAGGTGCCCGCCACCATGCCCAGCTAATTTTTTTTTGTATTTTTAGCAGAGATTGGGTTTCACCTTGTTGGCCAGGATGGTCTTGATCTCCTGACCTCGTGATCCACCCACCTCGGCCTCCCAAAGTGCTGGGATTACAGGCGTGAGCCACTGCACCCAGCCCAATATAAATAATTTTTATTAGTATGTCAGTGTGCAAAATAACTGTATAAAGTTCACACAATGATCTGTTTCATACTCTCCCAAAACAAGGATCAATATGTCTGCACTGCTGGGTCTTAGTTGTGTTTTTTTGGTGTAGGATTTTTTGTTTATTTACATTTTTAAAGTTGTTTTTTCCTAATTATGATAATGTTAAGCTACAGAAAGCTTACCAAAAGCTCTATTTTACTACATTTTTTAAACCAAAATTCCAAATACTCAAACATTGAAAGTGGCATTCTCGATTACCATTTTTCATTTGATGTATCTACACTTATTACTAGTACATATCTTTTACCAACTCTTGGAATTGCTAGACATAATTTTTTGACAAAATGGTTAATTAGAAACATCTTATTTATAGCTTTATTCCATAGTTACTAATGAAGTTAGCATTTTTCATAACTTTGTGCTTTAAGACTTGCCATCTGTCCTATTTTTAATGTTTTCCATTTCCTTGTTTATTCATACATATTCTGAAATATGTATTTTCTAAATACTAATTTTTTGTACTATGTGTTTTTAAACTATTTTCCCCCAGTTATGGTTTGGCTTTTCACCATCTTTAGTAAAACGTGTTTTATGTTTTTGATAATCAAAAATTCTTAAAATTGGTATAGTCTAATTCATAAATATTTTAATGCTTTTTTTTTTTTTTTTTTTTAGATAAAGTCTCATTGTATCACCCAGGGTGGAGTGCAATGGTGCAATCTCAGCTCACTGCAATCTTTGCCTCCTGGGTTCAAGTGCTCTTCATGCCTCAGCCTCCCGAATAGGTGGGATAACAAACATGCGCAGCACACCCTGCTGATTTTTGTGTTTTTAATTGAGACGGGGTTTTACCATGTTGGTCAGGCTGGTCTGGAACTCCCGACTTGAAGTGATCTGCCTGCCTGGGCCTCAAAGAATGCTGGGATTACAGGCGCAAGCCATCACTCCCAGCCTATGCATAATTTTTATATTGTGTGATGTCTAAGAAGTTTTTTTCCCCACAGTTATAATAACAATATTCTTCTTCATGTTCTCCTAGAAGTTTTATTTTGTGTTTTGTTTTGTTTTTTGTTTTTGAGACAGAGTCTCGCTCTGTCACCCAGGCTGGAATGTGATGGAGTGATCTAGGCTCACTTCAACCTCCGCCACCCAGGTTCAAGCGATTCATCTGCTTCAGCCTCCCAAGGAGTGCACCACTAGTCCCAGCTAATGTTTGTATTATTAGTAGAGACAGGGTTTCACCATATTGACCAGGCTGTTCTTGAACTCCCCACCTCGTGATCTGCCACCTCGGCTTCCCAAAGTGTTAGAATTACAGGCATGAGCCACCCTGCTGGGCCTCTCCTAGAAGTTTTAAATGCTCAATATATATGAACAATTTTTGTGTTAGTAGCTTTGTAAGGATCCAATCTACCTAGGTAGAACCAATAGTTTAGCCATCAGTATATTGACTAGTTCTGCTTTGCTGGTATAATAGTATAACTGATTTCTCATTTTAACCTGTTGGCTGAAACCATGGATGTGATGTTTAATAAAAATCTTGAATACCAGCATAATTATTGTTTATGACATTAAAAGACAAGCTTTCAGTAGTTTATTATGCACATTTGCTGTACTTTATTTCAAATACCTTGTATATTTAGAAAATAAAATATTCTTTTATTTCTAGTTATGTTACCAAGCTCTTATTCTGTGCCTATTTTATGTAGACATATAGATTATACAAGATTCAACTTATCCTGTACTCTTGAGATAAACTTATTGTTGGTTTTATTTATTTTATACAGAGAGTCACTTTATTTGTAATTGGTTTAAAAAATTTTTGTCTTGACCGGGTGCGGTGGTTCATGCCTGTAATCCCAGCACTTTGGGAGGCTGAGGCTGGTGGATTATGAGGTCAGGAGGTTGAGACCAGCCTGACCAACATGGTAAAACCCCATCTCTCCTAAAAATACAAAAATTAGCCGGGCATGCTGGCATGTACCTGTAATCCCAGCTACTCAGTAGGGTGAGGAAGGAGAATTGCTTGAATCCAGGAGGTGGAGGTTGCAGTGAGCTGAGATTGGGCCATTGCATTCCAGCCTGGACAACAGAGCGAGACACAGTCTCAAAAAAAAAAAATTTGTCTTTATGAATGAGATTGTTTATAGTTCTCCTTGTTTTGTCTCTGTCAAGCTTTGATATTAACTCAGGAATTGAGTTGTGCAGTGTTTTTACCTATTCTATTTTTGAGAAAAATTAGGTACTATCAACCTTATGCTTTTCAGTTTTAAATTTTGAATGCTTGGAATACTTACCAGACATTTTTCTGAGACTGATATTTGTAGCATATGTGTTAATTTCTACTGATTAGCATCTAGTTAACTGGTTCTGTCTTGTACACATAAGTTCAAATGCGGTGAGTTTTTATTTTAGTTATTGTATTATTCATTTTACAACTTATTTTTAGAATATGTAGTTTCTTCTTTCCTGCAGATACTTTCATTTGTCTTTTTTAGATATGGTAAGCATAGTTGTTTTTTATTTTTTGTGTCTGATAATTCTAATATTGGATGTCTTTGCAGATTTGCTTCTGTTATGTTTTTCTCTGGTGTCTTTCACATGTTCTTATTTATTGTGAACTTTGTCATATTTGCTTGCTTGCTAGTCATTGCACATAATGGAAAATTGTTTGCAAGGTTCATCAAGGTCTGGAATAGATGTGACTTTCTTTGGGAGAGTTTGCTTTTGCTTCTTTCTGTTTCCTGGGGATTCTACAATTTGAAGGAATTATTTGTACTTCAGGTAACATAGTTCATTCAGAATTAATATAATTGATGGAGAAATACGTGTAAGACCAATGTGTAGAAACAAGTTTGCAGATTTTTTTTCTCTTTTTTTTATTTGTCTTTATGACCTGTCCTCAACTTGAAGACAGCCTTGTATGCCATTCCTTGGTGTGGGGAAGAAAACAACTGTTTGGGCCATACATATTCTTTGGAGTCCCACGTTAATTTCGAGAAGGTTTTTATAATATATCACACGTGCTAAACATCTAAAAGTACTTAATACATGTTAGAAAACGTCATTAGACTAGTAATTCTTAAGACAAATTGTAAGAAATTAAGGTGCATTACTAGGTTCTATAAAGAGAACGTTTTTGTTTAGAATATTTTTGATAGATTATGTTTTATGAAATGTGAATACATTTTTAATATGTATAAGGGAAAGAATGAGATGTTTGGATTCAAAGATGCATAAGATCAAACACTGAAGAAACTTTCTGTGTAGTTGGGGAGAAAAAATATCAAAAAGCCAATGCAGCCCATGGATTGCAAGTTTCTGCCTGCTGCCCTCACCTTACCTGGCTGTGCCTGGCTGCCAGACACCAAGAGTTGTTTTTAATCATTGAAGAAAAAGCCACCCAAAGTGATGATATTACAGGCGTGAGCCACTGTGCCCAGCTATTTTTTTCTGTTTTTAGTTGAGATGAGGTCTCACTACGCTGCCCAGGCTTGTCTTAAACTCCTGAACTCAAACAATCTTTTCCCCTTGGCCTCCCAAAATGTTGTGATTACAGGCATGTGGAGCACGCTTGACCCAATAAGTACTTTTAAAAATATGACAGAGACCACTTTGGGAGCCTGAAGCAGGAGGATTGCTTGAGCTGAGGAGATTGAGATCAGCCTAATATAGCAAGGCCTTATCTCTACAAAAACAACAAAACAATAAAAACAGAGAAGGCTTCTTCCATGTGACCTTCTACACCCTCAACCAGTGACTTTTCTGCAGGTAAACACTGTGTAAGTTCATTTTATCTTTACACAGATTTGCATGTGTATAACCTGATTTTATGGACCTTTAGAAATAGTATTGCATATATGTTTCCTGGATGACACCACATGTTCAATGGTTAGAAGAGCAGGCTCAGAGTACCTGTGTAACCTTAGGCAGGTTTCTCAACTTCTCTGACTCATTTGTTACTCAAGAATAATAACATGTGAGTAAAATCAGTGCTGTTCTTTGAATGTAATAATAAAGTAGATAAACAATTTCAAGGGGAATAAAAATTTTACAAAAGACAAAAGAGGATATTTAGAGATACATTCAAGATTCAAACACAGGATTTTTTTAAATGTCATGACATTAAACTTGAAAATTTAGATGAAATTATCTATTTTCCAGAAAAGTATGTGACAAAAATTGATTGTGGAAGAAATATGAGATAAATAGAAAAATCAAAAATTATGTTTTTAATTTTACATGCATAAAAAGCACATATATTATAAAATAACAGCTTTATAAATTTTTACAAAATGCATATACCATGAACCCAGCACCCAGTAATGGACAAGTGTGAACAACAGAATTTCAACCGTGGACTGCATCCACATGCCATATACAGGACCTAGTCAGTGGTCTCTGTTCATGTGTAAGAGGGACAGTCCTCACTGTTGGCTGGGTATGCCTATGAGAATCACAATTTTAACTTTGTGCTGGGATCTGTTATGACACTCTCTGTACTACCCAAGGGGTCATACAATATGCATGAGTTTTGTAATCTTCTGTGACCTTCATACAAGTAGAAAGCCCAGAACCTTACCCATTGCTTTAAGGCTACCTAGGAGAGTCAGCATATCTCCTATTGGCTAGATATGGGTATGCAAGTCATCACTGTGCCTCTGAGCTGAGTCTGAGAATCAGTCACTATTCAACCTGTTCTCAGATCCATATATGACAAGCAGAATTTTAACTGTGGACTGCACCTGCATGTGAGGTTCAGGACCTCACCAGTGTGCTACTGTCATGTTTGGAAGTGATGATCCTAACTGTTGGCTTGGTATGCCTATGAGAGTCACAATCTCACTATGTGCTGGGCCCTTATTATACTGTCTGTATTACTCAAAGTATTTATAGAATATGCATACATTTTATCAACTTCTGTTACCCTTCTTTTTTTTTTTTTCTTTTTTTTTGAGACAGAGTCTCGCTGTATCGCCCAGGCTGGAGTGCAATGGTGCAATCTCGGCTCACTGCAAGCTCCACCTCCCGGGTTCACGCCATTCTCCTGCCTCAGCCCCTCCGAGTAGCTGGGACTACAGGCGCCCGCCACCACGCCCGGCTAATTTTTTGTATTTTTATTAGAGACGGGGTTTCACTGTGGTCTCGATCTCCTGACCTTGTGATCCGCCCGCCTAGGCCTCCCAAAGTGCTGGGATTACAAGCGTGAGCCACCGCGCCCAGCCAACTTCTGTTACCCTTCTAAATGTAGGAGACTTAGGACTTTACCCACTACTCAAAGTCTAGCTAACAGAGTCAAAATCACTCCTAGTGGCTGGTTTTCTATATAAGCTTGGTCATAATGCCTGTGAGCTGGGAAAAAAACATAGGTTGAAATTTAACCTGTGAGAAGGGAACAGGCAAGATAATCAGATCACCTGAATGCTGGACCAAAAAGATGTCAACATCCACTCTCTGGGCAGGGTCATGGCAGTAAAGTCCCATAACCTGGAAACTGGGCCTAACAGTATGTCACAAAGCCTCCTGTGGGCAGGGTTCAGGCAGAAAAGGTACATTACCTGTGTGCAGGGCAAAGTAATATGTCACAATCCACCCTGTGTACAGGGCCCAAGCAGAAAAGGAGAGTCATAATACCCAGTTGATGGGCCCACTGATATGTCTCAATGCCTCATATTGGAAGGGCCAAGGCAGGAGAGTCATATCATTTGAGTGCAGGGCTCAGTGATATGTCACAGCTCACACTGAGGCAGGGCCCAGGCAGAAAAGTAGAGTCACATTACTTAAGTGATGGGTCTACTTATATGCCACAACTCTCTCTGTTGGCAGTGCCCAGGCAAAAGAAGGTAATCATCTAACCTAGGTGATGGGCCCAGTGAGGTATCACAGTCTCCCCTGAGGACCTATGCAGGAGAGTAAAATACCTTCCATGGAGAGCTCAGGTATATGGCACAATTCCACCTGTGGGCTTTTCCCCAGTGGGAGGGCCAAATAATTCAGGCGCTGGACAAAGGTATATGTCACAATCACACCCACAAAATGGTCCAGAAATAAAATTTAAACTTTCACACATTTTCTGGCTCCAGGTATGAGAGTCAAGACATCCTGTGAGTTGCGTCTGAGTTCATGAGTCACAGTCTTCATAGTGGACTGTATCCCTGCATGAGAGCCACAATTCTAAACATAAATTTTTCAGTATATGAGTCACAGCCTCACAAGCATGCTGAATCCTGGTCTTTGAGTCACTATCTTACCTGTGGACCAGATGTATTCATGACAGTCAAAATTCCAACTTTCAACTACCTGCACATGTGAGGTTCACAGCCTCAACAGTGGACAGTTTCCATGTGGGAGGGTGACAATGTTTACTGTTGGCTGAGTGTGCATAAGAAAGTCACAATTTCACCTGTGTCCTGGGTCCTGTTATGACACACTATGTACCAACCAAGGGCTTTGTATGGTATGAGTAACAGTCACAATCTGTTTTGAGACCTTCATGCTGGTATGAACCAATGATCTATTAACAGGTATGTGTCAACATCTCTCTTATTGCTCGGATATATTTATGACAGTCATCACAGTGCTTGTAAGCCACCTCCAAAAATAAGTCACCATATCAGCTATCTCAGGACACATATGAAAGTCACAAATCCAATTGTGGACTGTGCCTGTAAGATTCAGGACCTCACCAGTGGACTCTGTCCATGTGTGAGGGTGACAATCCTAATTGTCATCTGGGTTTGCCTACGAGAGTAATAATTTCACCTGGGTACTGGATCCTGTAACTAAACTCTAAATGTCACACAAGGGCTTTAGAGTATATGCTTGAGTGCATAATCTTATGTGACCATTCCTCACCCATAACTTTATGCTTTTTCACCCAGAACCTCATCCATTGCCCTAAGCCTAGAAAAGAGAAGCCAAATCTCCCCTACTGACTGGGTCCATTTATGAGGGCTATCATTACACACACCTCTAAACTTGGCCTAGATATATGTCACAATAGCACCTGTGAGCAGAAATCAGAGAGTAACATCACTTTGGTGCTTGCCCAAAGATATGTCACAATTCCACTCTGAAACAGGACCCAGGAAGAAGATGTGTCACAAATGGCCACTGTAGGCAGGAGTCAAATCACTTGAGTGGTTGGCCCAGCTGTATGTCACAATCTATTCTGTTGGCAGAACACAGGCAGGAAATGAGAGTCACATCACCCAGGTGCTGGGCCTAGTTATATGTCACAATCCTCCTGCAAGGAGGGTCAAAGCAGAACACAAAAGTCATATCACAGAAATGACGGGCCCAGTGACATGTCACAATCCCCACTGAGGGCGGGGCCCAGGGGGAAAAAAAAGAGTCCAATCACCTAGGTGATGGGTTCAGGTATGTCGCAATGCCTTTTTTGGGAGCAGCCTAGGCAGGATTGGAGAGGCACATAACCTACATATATGGCCCGGAATTATGTCACAATCCCCCTTGAGGGCAGAGCCCAGGCAGGAGCATCACATATTCTAGGTACTTGGCCAAGGTGTATGTCAAAATCTCAACCATAGAATGGGCTTCTGCAGGAGAGCAAAATTCATCAGTTCTCTGCCAAAGATATATGTAACAATCACCCCGCGGGAAGGTCCAGACATAAGATTTACAATCTCGCACTTGTCCCACCTTCAGGTATGAGAGTCAACTACTCCTGTGAGTTGTGTTCAAGAATCTGAATCACATTTTTAACCATGGACTTTATCAGCACCTGAGAAAGCCAACCCCAACTCTGGACAGTGTTTCAGTGGGGGCAGTCACTGCCTCATAGGTGTGATAAATTTTGGCCTGAGGATACAATCCTAACTGTATCCTACCTGTCACCATCCCACCTGTGAATCAAATCCACCTATGAGAATCACAATTCCAACTTTTGAATACTCCTGAATGTGAGATTCAGAAACTCAACAGTGGGCTGTGTCCATGTGAGAGGGTGACAGTTCTTACTCTTGGCTGCATGTGCATACAAGTGTCTCAATCCCACTTGTGCTGAGCCCTGTTATGACACAATCCATACCACTCCAGGGCTTTATGCAGTATGCATAAGAATTGAAATTTCCTATAAGACCTTAGTGCTGATATAAGCTCATGATCTTACGCATTGCCCTAAGCCTGAGAGTCAACATATCTCCTGTTGGCTGGGTCCAGGTATGAGAGTCATCCCTGTGACTGTGAGCTGGGTTCAAAAATGTGTCAACACCTAACTTGTGGCCAGATCCACATATGACATTCATAATTCCGATTGTGGACCATGTTTCCATTTTAAATTCCAGACCTCACCAGTAGGCTCTGTTCCTGTTTGAGGGTGACAATTCTAACTGTTGGCTGGGTGTGTTTAAGAGAGCTACAATCTCACCTGTGTGCTGGGTCCTGCTATGACACTCTCTGTACCATCCAAGGGCTTTATATTATAAGCATGTTTGTAATCCTCTGTGACCCTCATACAAGTAGGGGAACCAGGACCTTACCAATTGCCCAAGTCTAGCTATGTGAATGAATATCTCTTCTTTTTGCTGATTCCAGATGTAAGATTCATCATCACGCCTGTGAACTGGGTCCAATAATGAGTCACCATCCTACCTGTGGCCAAATGCATACATGACAGTTACAACTCTAACTGCAGACTGCATCTGCATGTAAAATTTAGGTCACCAGTGGGCTCTCTCCATGTTTGAATATGATGATTCTAATGGTCAGCTAGGTGTGCATAGGAGAGTCACAATCTCGCTTTCAGGTGAGCCTTGTATCAGCACTCTCTGTACTCTCTTAAGACTATATGACATATGGGTGAGCTAAAAATGCTCTGTGACCTTTGAACAAGTAAGAGACACAAGACCTTATTTGTTGCCCTATGCCTCACTATGTGAGTAAAAAATCACTTCTTTTGGTTGGGTTTATGTATGAGGGTCATCATCATGCTTTTGAGCAGGGCTCTTGTATATGTCCCAAGGCCCACTGTGAACAGGGCCCAGGAAAAAGAGTAGAGGCACATTACCTAGGTGCTAGGCCCAGTGATATAATTTTGTTCTGTGGATAGGGCCAAGACAGTAGAGAAATGTCACATCACTGGGTTCTGAAATTAGTGATAAGTAACAATTATCCCTGACGGCAGGGCCCAAAAAAAAGTCACACTACCTAGGTGCTTGGCCCAGGTATATGTTAAGGTCCTAACTGTATGCCAGGCTCAGGCAAGAGAGTTAAATTACTCAGGTGCTGGGCAAAGCTGTATATCACCATCACACCTGCAGAAATGTTAAGTGATAAGATTTACAATCCCACACATGTTCCAGCTCTATGTATCAGAGTGAACTCCTCCTGTGAACTGGGTCTCAGTAAGTGAGTCACAATCTCAAAGGTGGACCGGATTTGTGCATGAAAGCCACAATCACACCTGCAGACTGCATCTCGGTAGAGGAGTCACAGCCTCCAGGTGAGCTGCCTCCTGGTTTGAGGTCATCATCTCAGCTGTGGACCACATCCACCTATGAGAGTCACAGTTCCAGACTGCTTCTGGTTGTGAGATTCAGAATTTCAACAGTGGGCTGTGTCCATGTAGGAGGTTGACAATCCTTACTCTTTGCCTGTGTGCATATCAGAGTCACAGTCTCACCTGTGTGCCAGACCCTGTTATGACCTTCTCAGGACCAATGGGGGACTTTGTACAATATGTGTAGTGTCATAATCCTCTGCTACCTTTATGCAAGCAGGAGACCCAGAACATTATGTGCTCCCTTAAACCTAGTTAACAGAGTCAACATCTCTCCATTTGGCTGAGTCCAGGTGAAAGAGCCATCACTGTTTTCTAAGCTGGATCCAGAAATGAGTCACCATCTCACCTGTGATCAGATTGAAATATCACAGTCACAATCCCAACTGTGAACTGTGTCAGTTTGTGAAATTTAGGACCTCACCAGTGGGCTCTGTTTATATATGAGGGTGATGGTACTGTCAGCGGTGTCTGCATAACAAAGTCATAATCTCACCTGTGTGCTGGGCCCTGTGATGAATCTGTACCACCAGAGGGCTTTATACAATATGCATGAGTGTCATAATCTTCTGTGACTTTCATACAGGTAGGAGACCCAGGACCCTATTAGTTTCCTTAAGCCTAGCTGTAAGAGTCAACATCTCTTTTATTGGCTGGGTCAAAGGATGAGAGTTATCACTGCGCCTGTGAGCTAACTCCATAAATAGGTCAACATCATACCTGTGGCTGGATCTACACGTGACAGTCAAAATTCTAACTGTGGACTGTGTCCGTGTACAAGATTCAGGACCTCATCAGACTTCTCTGTTCATGTGCAATGATGACACTCATAACTGTTGGCTGGATGAGCATACAAGAGTCACAATTTCACCTGTGTGCTGGGTGCAGTTATATGTGAAATTCTCACCTGTGGAAAAGAAACCAGCTAGGAAGGTCACATATTTTAAGTGCTGGGCTAAAGATATGTTAAAATATCCCCTATGGGCAGGGCCCAGGAAGGAGAGTTAAATTACCTGTGTGCTGTGACCAGTGATATGTCACAAAGCCTTCTATGGGAATGGCCTAGGCAGGAGTTTTTAATTACCTTTGTGCTGGTCCAAAAATATGTCACAATCCCCCTCAACTGGCATGGCCTAGAGAGAATGGAAGAGTCACGGCACCTAAATTATGGCCACAGAGATACACCACAATACCTCCTGTGGGTAGGCCTACGATAGAGGGTCACGTCACCTGCAATCTGGGCTCAGTAAAATGATTCAATCTCTCCTATGGCTAGTGCCCAGGCAGAAGAGGAGAATCATATCACCTAAGTGCTAAGACCTGTGGTACGTCACAGTCCATTTTGTGGGGACAGAATGCGGGCAAAAGAGGAGAGTCACATCACCTAGGTAATGAGTTCAGAGGTATATCACAATACCTACTGTGGGCAGGGCCCAGGCCATACAGTGACATCGCTGAGGTGCTGGGCTCAGTGGTATTTCACAATGGCTTTGTGGGCAGGGCTCTGGCTGAAAATAAGAGTCATATGACCTAAGTGCTGGGCCCAGTGATATTTTACAACACCCTCTGTGGGTAGGGCTCAAGCATGAGAGTCACATCACCCAGGTGTTTGACCCACGTATCTGTCACAATCCCCTCTGAGGGCTGGGCCCAGGCAGGGGAATAAAATTACTCAGATGCTAGGCAAAATATATGTCACAACACTTGTGGGAAGGTCCAAGGCTAAGATGCACAATTCCACACATGTCCCAGCTTCAAGTAGGAGAGTCAACACCTCCTGTGAGTTGCATACAAGTACATGAGTCACAATCTCAATGATGGACTGAATCCATGCATGAGAGTCCCAATTCCACCTGCAGACCATGTCCTGGTATTAGAGTCAAAGCCTCACCAGTGTGATGAACCCTGATCCTAGTGTCATCATCTACCTGTGGACAAAATCCACAAATGAGAATCACAACTCCACTTTTCAACTGCATCCAGATGTAAAATCAGAAGCTCAACAGTGGTCTCTATTCATGTGGGAGGGTGACACTTTTTACTGTGGGCTGGAAGTGCATATAAGAATCACAATTTCAGTTGTGTTCTGGGTCCTCTTATGACACTCTCTTTACCTCCATAGGGCTTTACATTGTTTGGGTGAGAGTCACAATCCCCTCTGAGAGTTTAGTGCTGTATAAACTCACAATCTTACCTCTTTTCCTAAGTCCAGGTATGAGAGTCAACACCTCTCATATTGGCTGCATCCAGGCATGAAAATCATGACTGTGCCTCTTAGTTGAGTTCAGAAATGAGTCACCCTCTTACCTGTGGCTGAATCCACACATCACATTAAAAATTCAAACTGTGGACTCATCTTAGAGTGAGATTCAAGACCTCACCAGTGGGTTCTGTCTATGTGTTTGGATCACAATTCTTATTCTTGGCTGGGCGTGCATTTGAAAGTCACAATCTCCACTTTGTGCTGAGTTATGTAATGACACTCTCTGTACAACCCAAGGGCATTATACAACATGAGTGAATTTGATAATTTTCTGTGACCTTCATACAAGTGAGAAACCCAAAACCTTGCTTCTTGCCCTAAGCCTAAGAGTCCACACATCTTCTATTAGCTGGGTTCATTGTGCAAGTGAGTTGGGTTCAGAAATTTGTCACCATCCAACCTGTGGCTGAATCCATATATGACAGTACAATTTCAATGGTGGAATAGGTTCATGTGTGAGATTCAGGACTTCACCAATGGGCTCGGTCTATATGTGAGGGTGGCAATTCAAACTGTTGGCTAAGTGCGTATAGGAGAGTTACAATCTCACCTGTGGACTGGGCCCTGTAATGACACTCTGTATTCCCCAAGAGCTTTATACCATATGTGTAAGTGTCATAATCTTCTGTTACCTTCTTACAAGTAAAAGACCCAGACCCCTAAGCCTAGCTACCAGAGCCAACATCTCTCTTATCGGCTTCGTCCAGGTATGAGAGTTATCACCATTCCTGTGAGCTGAATCCAGAAATAAGTCACCATCCCACTTCTGGCAAGAAATACATATGACAGTCACAATTCCAACTGTTGATGTGTTCACATATAAGATTCAGGACCTCAACAGTGGTCTTTATTCATGTGTTATGGTGACAATAGCACCTTTTGGCTGGGTTTGCATACAAAAGGAAAAATTTCATCTGTGTGCTGGGCTGAGTAATATGTCACAATCTTACCTGCAGGAAAGGCTGAGAAATGAGAGTGACATCACCTGAATTCTTCACCCGGAAAATATCTCAATCCCCTCTATAAGCAAGGCCCAGGCAGGGGAGTAACATCATTTATGTGCAGGGCCCAGTGACATATCATAATATTTTCTCTAGGTAGAGTCCAGGCAGGAGAGTCACAACATTCAGGTGCTGGGCCCAGAGACATGTCACAGTCCCCTTTGGGGGCATTTCTCAGGCAGCAGTGAAGAGGCACATTATGTAGGAAATTGGTTCAGAGATATTTCACAATGTCCCTTTTGGGTGGTGCACAGGCAGGTGAAGAGAGACACATCACCTACATAATAGACCCAGCAATATGTCACAATACTCTCTGATGGAAGGGCAAAGACAAGAAAGTCACATAACCTAGGTGAGAAAACCAAAGATATGTCACAATGCATGCTATGAGTAGGAATCATGAAAAAGAGGAGAGCCACAAAACCTAGGGGCTGCAGCCAGATATATGTCACAATTACCCCAGAGAGTAGGACCTAACCATAAGAGGAGAGTCAAATAACATAAATGCTGTACCAAGCAATATATCAAAATCCCCTCTGTGGACATGTCCCTTCCCACCCAAAAAAGAGTCACATTATGTACATTTTGGAACCACAGATATGTATCAATGATGCTTGTGGGCAGAGAGCAGGAAGAAGAACCACATCACTGTATGCTGGCTCCTGATAAGTCACTCTTATCTGTAGTCATGGCCCAGACAGAAGAGGCAAGTCAAATTAGCTGGGAGCAGAGCCCAGAGATATATCACAATGTCTACTATAGGCAAAGCCCAGGAAAGAGAGGAGATTCAGATCAAATAGTCGATGGGCCCAGAGATATATCACAATGCCCCCTGTAAGCAGGGTCCAGGCAAAGGACTCAAATCTCTTTCGTGTTGGGCCCAGCAATATGTCACCATGCCTTTTGAGGGTAGGGCCGAAGTGAAAGAGTAACAGCTCCTTGGTGTTGGGCCCAGCAATAAGTCAATATATTTTGCGTGAGCAGAACATAGAAAAAAAAGAAGAGTCACATCAACTGGGTGCTAAGCCCAGGGATATGTCCCAATTCCTCCCGTGAGCAGAAACCATACAGGAGAAGAAAGTCAAAACACATAAGTGATGGGCACAGAGATATTTTATAATGTCCCCTGTTGGAACAGCCCAGGTGGAAAAGTAACATCACCTGGTGTTGGACAGTGCAATATGTCAAAATAGCCAGTGTGGTCAAGGCACAGGCAGAAATCACATAACCTGGGTGCAGAGCCTGGCAATGCATCACAATGCCTTCTGTGGGCAGAGCCAAGGCAGGAGAATAGGTTACATCAGCTAATTGCTGGACCAAGTGATATGTCATAATCTCTGTTGAAGGCTGGACCCAGGCAGGAGAATCACTCAGATTCTGGGCAGAGGCATATGTCAGATTCACACCTATAGGAAGGTCCAGGGATTAGATTAATCCCACACACATTCCATTTCCAGGTATGAGAGTCAACACCTGCAGGTTTGGGCTAAGTATGTGAGTCACAATCTCAACAGGGGACTGAATTTGTACACAAGAGACTAAATCTCTCCTGAAAACTGTGTTCCCTTAGTGAAGTCACAACCTCACTGTTGTTGGGAGTCTTAGTCTGAGAGTCACCAACTCACCTATGGATCAGATCCATGTATGAGAGTTAATTCTCCAACTTTCCACTGCCTCTGGGTGGGAGATTCAGAACCTCAACAGTGGGCTGTATTCATGTGGAAGAATGATAGTCTTTACTATTGGCCACCTGTGCGTAGGATAATCACAACGTTACCTGTGTGTTGGGCCTTGTGGGGACACTCTCTCTACCATTCAAGGTATTTATATGATATGCATAAGAGTCAAAATCTGCTCTGAGACCTGTGTGCTGGTATGCACCCATGATTGTACCTGTGGCCCTAAGCACATTCATGAGAGTCAACATCTCTTCAATTGATTTGGTCCAGATAGAAGTTTCTCAACTGTCTATGAGCTGGGTTTAGAAATGAATCACCATCCCAATAGTGGCTGGATGTTCACATATGAAAGTAACAATTCCAACTGAACTCCATCCACATATGAGGTTGAAGACCTCACCAGTGAACTGTATCCATGTGTGAATGCCTTTTAGTTCTTGTGACATAAGTAATCTTTGGGAAATAAAAATGGCTTTACATGCAAGGTGTGTAAGAAAAATAGAATGTGCTTTCAGTATAAGATTATAAAAAGGCATAAGGATGTTAATTTTGGGGCCTAGGTTAGAGATCTAAAGGGTTGTTTTAAGTTAGAATAAACCTGAAGGTTTGAGCAAGTTGTGGAAGGTTTTTAAAAATTTAATCCCATAAAAAAATTCTGTGTGTGAACATACTGGCTAAAGTTAAATAGATATTATTCAGCTTTTCCATAAGTTGAACATTGGAATAAAATAACAACAGGTTTTTTTAGAGCACACATTTGCCCTTTAACAAAAATTTTAAAGGGTTGTAAAAGATTTCTGAGAATCTTACCTTATAGTCAAACTAATTAAGATTTGATATGTTGTATATAAGATTTTATTAACAACTTTGGCATCATTACTATACTAACACAAAGGTGAAATATAGGCTTCCATTCTTGAACAAGATTTTCATGTTATATTTAAAAAATGAAAGACTTTTGTCTTTTGAATAAAGTACAGGAAAACAGACGAGACAGACTGTTTGGAAAGCTAAGTCTTTCCTCTATTAATAAGTAAAGGTTTTGGGCTTTTAAAAAATTTTTAAAAAGAAAAGTTACTGTTTTGGCTAAATGAATGACATAGGTGACCTGGGATTTGATTTTATAATATAAAATGTTTTAAACCTTTGTTTGAAAAACTTTCCAAAATTAAATTATAAATTTTGTCTTTTCTGACCTAATTAATCTTATAGATACTAGGTCATCTAAAGTCCAAAAATGACATATTCTATTTATTTGGTATAAAAGTTATACAGAAAGTATTGTCAAATATGAAATAGTATTTGGCTTTCTTAGGGTTGTATTTGTATAAATATGTCATTGGTGAGTGTTCTGAAATTATAGAAAACTCCTGTAAGTCTGATATAACTTAGTGTATAGTACGCTACTAATGGTTATAATTGTTATGTAAAATTGTTTATTCCACAAGAGTAACCAATATTTCTAGTCAATTGTGGCTTTAATAATGGCTGTCTGAAGACCTTTTTTGTCACCCACAGATAATTGTCTTTTTTTAATCCTTTTCAAAAGATAATTTATAGTCTGCTATGGAACATTAATGGGTGCTTTCAAATGCAAATTTCTGATAACTTTGAAGACTGCAAAATTAGAACAGGAGAAAAACTTTCAAGACTCTCATGGAAAGCTGAAATATTAATAAATATCAAGCAGAACAAGAGTTTACTGCATGAACTGAATAAAAGATGGAAGTAATATATTTTGGCTTTTTCTTAAAATGTTGTGGATCCTTTGTTTTTCAGAGTCAAGAGCACTTTTGAGTTATTTACAGCTTTTAACAATTGAGGAAAATAGACTCCTATAAACATAATTTGGAGTATATTTGTTTCTCTCTCCCTGATTTCTCCAGAATGTACAAAGATATTGGTGAGTATTCTTAATTTATGGCAATATAGTTATTTGCATAAGTGCAATAAGCATGTTTTCATTTGCAACAGGACACAATGGGAGACACAGGTTATTTTACCAAGGCTTTGACTAGAATCATGGTCTTTGAGAAATCACACTTGATTTGTAGAGCCAGTAGAAGCCCTTTGGGAAAATTGGCCTTCTATCTTGTCTATACAGTCCCTGTGCAGGGTTACTGACCTGTGCAAGTAAGGAATGTCACATTCTGACAGGCCCAAGAGCCCCAAGTTATCTTGAGACCTCAAAAAGAAAGGAATTAACCCAATTCCTGTGCTCCCAGAAGATTAGGCATTCTATGTCACAGGATAAGACAAGAAGTCAGCACAAGGTACCATTCACAAAGACCTTGCTGATAAAAGACAATGCAGTACAAAAGACAGCAAAAACCCACCAAAAGAAAAAGGCAATGAAAGTGACCTCTGGTTGTCCTCACTGCTCATTATGCGCCAAATATAATGCATCAGTATGCTAAAAGACACTCCCAACAGCACCATGACACTTTACAAATGTCATGGCGATGCTAGGAAGGTATCATATATGGTCTAAAAAGGGAAGGCACCCTGAGTTCTGGAAATTGTCCATCCCTTCCCTGGAAAACTCACAAATAATTCATCCCTTGTTTAGTATGTAATCAAGAAATAACCATAAAAGGAGCCAACGAGCAGCCTTCAGGGCTTCTCTATCTATGGAGTAACCATTCTTTTATTTACTTCTCTAATAAACTTGCTTTCACTTTAAAAAAATAAGTCACATCAAATAGTTGATAGGTCTAAAGATATGTTACAATGCCATTTGTGGGCAAAGTGCAGGCACGAGACTCTATCACCTTGGTGCTGGGCCCAGGAATATGTCACAACGCCTTCTGAGTACAGTTCAAAAATGAAAGTGTAACATCACCTTAGTTTGAGGCCCAGTGATATGTCACAATCTCCCCTGTGGGTAAAAACTAGAAAGGAGATTCACATCAGTTAGTTGCTGAGTTCAGCAATATGTCATAATGCCCCCTGTGAGCAGGGACCAGGCAAAAAAAAGAGAGTCACATAACCTGGGTTATTGGCACAGAGATTTGTGACAATGTCGCCTGCTGGCAGGGCCTAGGCATGAGAGTTACATCACCTGGGTGTTGGACCCAGCAATATTTCATGATAATTTGTGGACAGGGCACAGGCAGGAGAGTCATGTAACATGGGTACATACCCCAGAGATATGTCAAAATATCTTTTGTGTACAGTGCCAAGGCAGAAAAATTGAGTCGCATCACCTAGGTGCTGGGTACAACAACACATCACAATCCCATCTGTGGGCTAGGCCATGGCAAGAGTCATATCACTCAGATGCCAAAGAGAGGAATATGTCAGAATCACTCTGCAGGAAAGTCTGAGGAAAAGATGAACAATCTTACACATGTCCCAGTTCTAGGTATAGGAGTCAACACTTTCTATCTGTTGGGTCTAAGTAAATGAGTCATAATCTCAGTGGTGGGCTGAATTTGTGCATGACAGTCTCAATTTGTTCTGTGAATTCTGTTTTCTTAGTGGAGTGATGGCCTCATAACTGTGCTGAATTTTGGTCTGAGAGTCACCAACCCCACTGTGTACTGGGTCCACAAAAGAGAGACAATGTTTTAATTTTCAACTGCCTTTGGTTATGAGATTCAAAACCTGAACAGTGGGCTGTAATCATGAGGAAAGATGGCAATTTTTACTGTCAGTTGGGTGTGGATATCACTATCACAATCTCACCTATGTGCTGAACCCCATTAGGACATTCTCTGTACTACCCAACATCACTGTAGAATAGGAATGAGAGCCACAATTTGCCCTGAAACGTTTATGCTGCTCCCTAAGCCCAGGTAGCAAAGTTATTTCTCAAATTAACTGCGCCCAGACAGAGAAGTCCTCACTTGTTTATGAGCTGGGTCTAGAAATGAGTCACCATCCCAACTTTGGACACGTCTGCATGTGAGACACAAGACCTCACCAATGGGCTGTATCCAGGTGTTAGGGTGATAATCCTAACAGGTGGCTGGGTGTGTATATAAGACATACAATATCCCCTTTGTTTTGGGACATGTGAACACTCTCTGTACCATTCAAGAGCTTTATACCATATACAAGCGTGTGGTAGTTCTCTATGACCTTCATACAAAGAGGAGACACAGGTATTTTACCAGTTTTCCTAAGCCTAGCTGTGAGAAACAGTATCTCTTCTATTGGCTTGTTTGAGGTATAAGAATTGGCATCACACCTGTGAGCTGGGCCAGGATATATGTAATAAATTATCCCCTGAATAGGGTGTAAGCAGGGAAGTCACATTACCTGGGTTTGGGGCTGAAGATATGTCACAATCTTCTCTGAGGAGGGACAAGGCAGGAGAGTCAAATCACATGAGTTCTTAGCCAGGGATATATTACAATCCTCTCTTGAATGTTGGAAACAGGCAGCAGAGTCACATCACCTGGGTGCTGGGCCCAGTGATATGTCACAATTGTGACTGTGTTTGACTGTGGGCCAACCCCAGTCAGAAGAGACACATTACTAGGTTGCTTAGTTCAGCAATATGCCACAATCTTCCCTGAGGGCAAGGTGCAGGCGGAAAAAGACAGTCACATTTTTAAAGTCACCTATCTTTTCTTTTAAAAAAGTCATGAGGCCCCCTTGGGCTGAGTCCAGACAGAAGTTTTGCTACCCATAGCTGTTGGTCACAGAAGTATGTCACAATAACAATATGTGACACCCGAGCAAGAGAGGAGAGTCACATCATCAAGGTGCTCAGTCCAGTGATATGTCACAATCTCTTCTTTTTGCATGGCTCAGGAAAAAGAGTACAGTCACATCACCGAGGTGATGAACAAAATGGTATGTCATAATATTCCTATGGACAGAGATCATGCAGGAAAGTCACATCACCCAGGTGTTTAACCTAGCTATATATTACAATACACATGTATGCAGTGCCCAGGCAAAAGAGGAGAGTCATATCACCTAGGTGCTGGGTCCAGCAATATTTCACAATATCCCTTGAGCGGAGGTCCCAGGAAGTAGATTCACATCACCAAGGTGAATGGCCCAGAGATATGTCCTAATGCGTCTTGTGGGTAGGGCTCAGGAAAAAGAGGAGAATCACATAACCTAGTGACTGGGCCCAGCTCTATGTCACAACCCACCCAGCAGATAAGGTCTAGGCACGAGAAAAGAGTCACACCATGTAGGTGCTAAGCCAAGTGATATTTCACAATCCACACTGTGCATAAGTTTCAGAAAAAAAAGGAGTGTCACATCATCTAGGTAATGGGCCTAATGATATATCATAGTAACTCCTGTGGAAAGAGACTAGGAAGAAGTATTACATCACCTGTGTTCTGGGCCTAGCAATAAGTGACTCTCCCTATCTCCCACTATCCTGAAGGCATGGCCCAGGCAGGAGAGGAGAGTCACATCAACTGAGTGATGAGCACAGAAATATGTAACAATGCCCTCTGTAGATAGAACCCAGTCATAAAAGTTACATCACCTGGGTACACACATATCGGACCCTGCAATATGTCACAATGGCCAATGTTGTCTGGACACAGGCAGGAGAGTCACATAACCTGTCTACAGAGCACTTTGACATGTCACAATACTCTCTGTGGGTGGTGCAACAGCAAAAGAATAAAGTCACATCACCTAGGTGCTGGGTCCAAGGATGTGTCATATTTTCATCTGTTGTCTGTTGTCTGACCCCAAGCAAGAGAATCAAATTACTAAGGTCCTGGGCAGAGGCTTATGTCACAATCACACCTAGGATGGTCCAGGGATGTGATTGACAATCTTGAACCCATCTAGGTTTTATTTATGAGAGTCAACACCTCCTGTATGTTGGCTCTAAAAACAGGAGTCACACAATCTCAATGAGAGAGTAGATCCATATATGACAGCCTCAATCCCTCCTGCAAACTGTGTCCTCTTTGTGGAGTCACAGCCTCACATGTGTGCTGAATGTTTGCGATTAACCAACCCATCTGTGGATTGGATCCATGGATGATAGTCAATTTTCCAACTTTCCACTGCCACAGGGTGTGAAATTAAGAACTTCAAAAGAGGGCTGTGTTCATGTGGGAGGATGACAATAGTTACTATCAGCTGGGTTACAATCTCATCTGATTGCTGGGCCCTGTTAGGACACTCTTTGTACCACACAAGAGTTTTATGTGGTATGCACGAGTGTCACAATCTGTTCTGAAACCTTCATACTAGTATGGATTCATGATTTTACCTGTGGCTTTACACCCAGATATGAGGGTCAACATCTCTTCGATTGGTGGGTTCCAGATAGAAAAGTCTTTCCCTACCAATGATTTGGGTTTAGAAATGAATCACTATCTTAACAGAGGCTGAATGTAATGTCACAATTGCAACTGTAGATCGCATCTGCATTTGGGGTTCAGGACACCCCAGTGGGCTCAGTCTATGTGTGAGGGTGATGATTTTAATGACTACCACAGTGTAAATATATAAAACACAACTTCAATTGTGTGCTGTTCCCTGTGTTGACACTCTCAGTACCAGCTGAGTGCATTATAGCACATGCAATAGAGTGATAAACCTCCATGATATTTGTACAAAGAGGAGACCAAGGACTTTGCCCATTTTTCTAAGCCTACCTACAAAAGACAGTATTTCTCCTATTGGCAGGTTTGAGGAATGAGGGTCATTATCACATGTGTTACCTGAGTAAAGATATATGTCACAATCCCACCTGTGCATAGTGAATGAGCAGGAGAGTCACACCATGTGGGTTTGGATCTAGAGATATTTCTCAACATTCCCTAAGGACAGAGACCAGGCAGGAGAGCCACATCACCTGGGTGCTGCTCCTAGCAATATATCACAATTTCTCCTATGGGTAGGGTGCAAGCAGAAGAAAGTTGCATCTCCTAGGTAATGTATGCAGAGTTATGTCACAAGGCTTTCTGTGAGTAAGGTTTAGGCAAGAGCCTCCCATACTCTAGGTGATGGGCCTAGCAATATGTTACAATACTTAAAATATGAGAGGCCCAGGTAAAAGAGAAGACTTACATTACCTAGGTGGTGGGTCTAGGGCTTTATACAGTTTGAATGAGAGTCACAATCCAGTCTGAGACTTTCTTGCTGGCATGAACCTACAATTGTATCTGTGTCCCTAAACCTAGGTAGGATTGTATCTGTGTCCCTAAACTTAGGTAGGAGAGTCAACATCTCTCCAATGTTCTGGGTCCAGATAGGAGAGCCCTCATCTTCTTATGAGCTGCATTTAAAGATGTTTCACTATCTCAAATCTGGCTGGATGCTCACATATGACAGTCACAAATCCAACTGTGAACTGCATCCATGTGTAAGATTCACAAGTGAGGTCTGTCCATCTGTGAGGGTTACAATTTTAACAGTTGATGGATTGTGCATATGTGCAAGTCAACCTCACCTGTAGACTGGGCTCTGTGGTGACATATTGTGTACAATTCAATGGCTTTATACCATATATGAGAGAGTGGTAATCCCCTCTGACCTGCGTAAAAATAGGAGATCCAGAATCATACCCATTTTCCTAAGCCTAGCTATGGGAGACAGTATCTCAACAATTGGCTGGTTCAAGATATGAAAGTCATCATATTACTTGTGAGCCATATTACATGTATATATGTAACAAATCCACATGTGTGCATAGGTAGTGAGCAAGAGAGTCACATCACCTGGGTGCTGGGCCAGAGATGTGTACAATATTCCCTGAGGGAAATGACCAGGCAGAAGAGTAACATGACCTGGGTGCTGAGCCCAGTGATACGTGATAATTCTCCCTGTGGACAAGGTTCAGGCAAAAGAGACACATCATTTGGTTTCTAGGCCCAGCAACATGTCACTATTTTCCCTGTAAGCAGGGTGAAGGTGGAAGAGGACAGTCACATCTTTCAGTTAATGGATGCAGAGATTTGTCACAAGGCCTTCTGTGAGCAGGGTCCATGCATGTGCCCCACATCCACTACGTGTTGAGCCCAGTGATATTAAAACAATACCCAAATATGCAGGGCTCAGGCAAAATAAGTATGTTACCTTACCTGGGTTCTTGTTCCAGTGATTTGTTACAATCCCCTTTTTTGGCAGGGCCCAGGCAGAAGAGAAGAGGCACATCACTTAGGGGATGAATGAAAAAATATGTCATAATACCCCTGTGGACAGAGCCCATGCAGGAGAGTTGCATCAACTCGGTGATAAACCCAGACATATGTCACAATACCCAATGTAGGCAGGGCACAAGCATAAGAGGAGAGTCACATCATCTGGGTGCTGGGGATAGTGATACATCAAAATCTCTCCTTGGGTAGAGTCTAAGCAGTGAGGAGAGTCACATCCCCTATGTGCTGGGCCCAGCAGGGTGTCACAATACCCCTGAGGAAAGAGCCCAGGCAGTATTTTCACATCACCTGGGTGCTGGGCCAGGGAGATGTCACAGTCTTTTCTGAAAGCAAGGACCAAGCAGGAGAGTCACATCACCTGCATGCTTGGCCAGCGATATGTTACAATTCCCTTCTAAAAGCAGGGCGTGGTCAATATAGTCACACCAAACAGCTTCTGGAACCAGCAATATGTCACAATGCTCCTTGGTGGGCTAGGTCCAGACTAGAAAGACATATCACTTGGTTGCTAAACTCAGCGTTATGTCACAATCTTCCCTGAAGGCAAAGCACAAACAGAAGAAAGACACATCCACTAAGTGATAGATGCAGAGAAATATCAAAAAGCCCCCTATAGTCAGGGCTGACGGAAAAGTCTCTCATCCTCTAGGTGTTGGACTTAGCAATATGTCATAATACTGAAAATACGCAAGGCCCAGGTAAAAGAGGACAGTCACATCACTTAAGTGCTGGATCCAGTGATAAGTCACTATTCTTTTTTGCAGGGCTCAGGCAGAAAAAGTGAATCATATCACCTAGGTGACTAACAAAATGATAGGTAATAATCCCCCTGTGGTCAGGGCTCATACAGGAGAATCAATTTACCTAGACATTGCACTCAGCGATATGTCAATATAGCAATGTATGTACAGCCCAGGCAGGGGAGGAGAGTCACAGAACCTAGGTGCTGGGCCCAGTGATACATCACAATTTCTTATTGGGCAGATCTCAAGCAGTAGAGAAGAGTAGAGGAGAGTCACATCACTTTGGTGCTAGGCCAGGTATATGTCACAATTTTCCCTGAAGGCAGACACTAGGCAGAAGGGTCACATCACCTGGGTGCTTGGCCAGCGATATGTTACAATCCTGTTCTAACAGCAGGTCACAGAGTCATAGCACCTGGGTACTGGTCCCAGTGACATGTCACAATGCTCCCTGTGAGCAAGGCCCAGGGAAAAAAACACATCACCCTGTTTCTGGGCCAAATGTTGTTATGGTCTTCCCTGTGGGCAGAGTGCAGGCAGCAGGGAAGAGTCACATCTCCTAGATGATGAATGCAGAGATATGTCATGAGGCTCTTGAGAGTGGTAGGGCTAAAGCCCTGTTTGCAGGGCATAGACGGGCACTTCCCATGTTCTAGGTGTTTGGCCCAGTGATAGGTTACAGTTCTCAAAATTTGTGGGGCTGATGCAAAAGACAAGAGTCACATTACCTAGGTGTTAGGTCCAGTGATATTTAACCATCCCGCACCTGGCAGAAATAGAACACATCGCCTAAATCATAAATGTAAAAGTATATTATAGCCAGGTGTGATGGCTTATGCCTGTAATTCCAATGCTTTGGGAGGCTGAGGCGGGCAGATTTTTTGTAACCAGAAGTTTGAGGCCAGCCTGGAAGACATGGAAAAACCCCATCTCTACTAAAACACACAAACACACAAAAAAAAAGAAAGAAAAAAAAAGAAGAAAGAAAGAAAAGAATGAAGGAAGGAAGGGAGAGAGAGAGAAAGAGGAAAGAAAGAAAGAAGGAAAGAAGAAAGAAAGAGAAAGAAAAAAGAAAGAAGAAAGGAAAGAAAGAAAGAAAGAAAGAAAGAAAGAAAGAAAGAAAGAAAAGAAAGAAGAAAGAAAGAAAGAAAGAAAGAAAGAAAGAAAGAAAGAAAGAAAGAAAGAAAGAAAGAAAGAAAGAAAGAAAGAAAGAAAGAAAGAAAGAAAGAAAGAAAGAAAGAAAGGAAAGAAAGGAAAGAAAGAAAGAGAAAGAGAAAGAGAAAGAGAAAGAAAAAATACATGTGTGGTGGTGCACACGTGTAATCCAAGCTACACAGGAGGCTGAGGCACTAAAATCACTTGAACATGGGAGGTGGAGTTAGCAATGAGCTGAGATCGTGCTGCTGTACTCCAGCCTGGGTGACAGAGTGAGACTCTCTATATACATGCAGAAGAGTAACAATGAAGCAGCTTTATTGTCTGGTGTGATACCCAAGTATTTTTTGTCTCACACTGAGAAAAATCATGGATGCAGACACACAAGAGTAAGGTCAAGAGCGGAAGTTTAATAGGCAAAAGAAAGCGAAGAGCTCTCTGCAGTAGAGAGGGGTCCCACAGAGATTGGTTGCTGGTTCCATGGTGAAATGCAGGACATTTTATAGATAAGCTTGAGGAGGTGGTGTCCGATTTACATAGGGTGCAAAAGATTGGTCAGCCCAGGTGTGCCATTTACATAGGGAACAAAAAGCTTGCTGCCACACTCTAATCTTTTATTATGCATGTTGGTTCTTTGCCTGAGGGGCACCATGTTGCCCATTTCTTTACTGTATACATGGTCACAAAGAAGGAAAGATGGAGCCTCCATGTTGGATATGCCCAGCCCCCAGCTTGCCCTTTTCTATTAGCACAGCTCCTGGCATTCCCCCATTTAAGCTTCCAGCTTGCTTATCTATTTTTGCAGCTCAATTTTTCAGGCTGCTGTTTGAAAAAGAAAATTTCTTGGGCTGCTTTTTGTTAGAAGAAAAATTCTGCTGAGGACTCTTTTACCCTCACTATCAGCCTAAATAATTCCTTTCTAACTCCTGCACCAACATTACACAATGCTTGCAGTGTTAAAGTAGGTAGCTAGTAAGGCATGAGCAGGGCAAGAGAGGACTTCCCCCCTCAACACACACACCAGGAGTGTCAGTTGACCATCAGGTGATGGTCAGGCAGTTGTTAACTGTCTCTCTAAAGTAATAATTGGTTACAGCTGGCACCAGGAAACGGCAGTCTCCTAAATAGAAAGCACACGAAACTGGTGATCAGCAGCTTCCCAATAAGGTCTCAGGAGTTGGGTGAGGAGGGAAAAGTAACACAAGACCCCAAAAGTATGCCAACATATAAAACCCAAAGTCAAAAAGTCAAACCGCTCACTTGCCTTTCAACTCACCTGTTTGGTCCCCTTCCAAGTGTACTTTCCTTCCTTTTTTTCCTGTTCTAAAGCTTTTTAATAAACTTTCACTACTGCTCTAAAACTTGCCTCAGTCTCTCTTTATGCCTTAAGCCCCTCAGTCAATTTTTTCTTTTGAGGAGGCAAGAATTGAGGTTGCTACAGACCCGTATTGCTGGTAACATGTTTTGGTGCCATGTGACTTGGTGCCTTTTGCTGCTAACACGCTTTTGTGTGCATGACTCAGGTATGTCCCCTAGTGGTGAAAGACCTTTATGCCTCACATTCATTGGCTAGAAGCAGTCAACCCCTGTACATGATTTTCTTTTCCCTTTCACTCTATGGCTTACTAACCAGCTCCCAGAATGATTCCTCTCAACCACAAGTGGCTCTGTTTCCACCAGCTAATTTCTCTACTCACCCAGACAGGTGGTTTGCAGGGGTAGGAAGAACCTTGGTGTCCACACTGAGTAGAACTGAAGCACTTATGGCCCTCCTGGACAAGAGACTCTCAGGAGTAATAGGGCTAAAGCTGAACACCATGAAATGTCTCAGTGTTCCTCTGCTTTTTTAACTAAAATTGGCTCTTTCCCCAAAACCTGCACTGTGTATTCTCCTGTTTTCTCTATGTGTGTTCAGAAATGGCCTTATTCACCTGCTGGACTATCTGCTTCTGGGGCACATCTGCCTCTTTGCTTTCATTTGACATGCCATTTGACTTCTTAAACACAATCTCCCTGTTATTTAAGCACCCGTGGCTTTTACTGCATTTGCATGGCAGCAAAGACACTGGCTCCCTTGTGGATATCCCCTGAGATTTATACTTGTTCTTACCCTACCAGCTCAGATGACCTCCAACTCTTCCCCTGTCTGCTGGCACATTGTCAGGACAGACACTAATTTGAACTCAGGCTCTGCCAATTTCTTATGGCTTACTGTATATGTTTTATTCCTGTTATGCCCCAGAACCGAGTTTTCCAGTGACATCTGAAGCAGTTTGCCCACCTGATTCACATAAACATTGCCTCTTGATGAGGACAGGAAAAATTAGGGGTACATGGTAAGACTCGTTCATTCCAGAATCCCAAGGATGAACAGGGGACCTATTGTTAACTTCAGTATCTCCTCTCTTCTCAAGTGGATTTACCTAAATCCACTTGATAATTAATCCACTTGGATTACCTAAAACTGATAATCAGCAACTTCCCAATAAGATCTCAGGAGTTGGGCAATGGGGAGAATTAATGCAAGACCCCAGTAGTATGCCAACATAGAAAACCCCAGGTCAAATGTCAAACCGTGCCCTTGCCTTTTTAGTCACCCACTTGGCCCTCTTCCAAGTGTACTTTTCTTCACTTGTTTCTGCTCTACAGCTGTCACTCCTGCTCTAAAACTTGCCTCTGTCTCTCTTTCTGCCTTATGCCCCTAAGTTGAGTTTTTTCTTCTTAGGAGGCAAGAATTAAGGTTGATGCAGATCCATGCCCATATGGATTTGCTGCCAGTAACAGGTAACAGGTAGGAGAGAAGTGTAACATCACCTAGGTGCTGGGTCCAGAAATATGTCACAGTACCCTCTTAGGGGAGTGCCCAGAAAAAAGTGTCACATTTCCTAGTTTAAGAGCTTAGAGATGTGTCACAATGCCCCCTGTGAGAAGTACTCAGGAGGAAGAGAAGAGTCACATAACCTAGAAGCTGTGCCCAGTTATATGTCACAATCAGCCCAATGAGAAGGGCCAAGGCATAAGATGAAGGTCACATCATGTAGATGCTGGATCAACTGATATGTCACAATGCCCTCTGTGGACAGGTCTCAGGAAAAAGAAGAGACTCACATCATCTAGTAGAAGAACCCAAAAATGTGTACAATGATTATTGTGGACAAGGATCAAGGCAGTAAAATAACATGACCTGTGTGCTGGCCCAGTGATAAGTCACTCTTTCTTCTGCAGGCATGGCCCCAGCAGGAGAGCAGAGTTACATCAACTAGGTGCTGGGCCCAGAGGTATGTTACCATCTCTCCTATAGGCAAAGAGCAGGTATAAGAATATAATCACATCAAAGAGTTAAGCTTTCAGAAATATATCATGATGGCTCCTGTGGTCAGGGTCCATGTAAGAGACTCACATCACCTTGGTTCTGGGCCCAACAATATGTCACAATGTGTCACAAGAGTAACATCACTTTGGTATTGAGCCCAGTGATATGTTACAATCTCCCCTGTGAGCCCAACTCAGAAGAAGGAGAGATACATCCCCTAGGTACAGAGCCCAGCAATATGTTACTATCTACCACATGAGCAGAGACAAGGCAAGAGAAGAGAATCCATCATCTTAGTTATGAGCCCAGACATATGTCATAAAGCCCCAAGTAGACAGTGCCAAGGCAGGAGAATAATGTCACATCACCAAGGTGCTGAGTCCAGCGATATGCCACAATCCCATCTGTCAGCTGGGCCCTGACAAGAAAGTCAAATCACTCAGGGGCTGGGAGAGGCATATGTCACAATAACATCTGCAGAAAGATCCAGGGGTGAGATTAACAATTCTACACATGTCCCAGTTCTACGTGTAAGAGTCAACACCTCCTGAATGTTGAGTCTTACATGAGTCACAATCTCAACAGTGGACTGCATGAGGGCCTCAATTCCTCTTGTCACCTGTGTCTTCTTAGCGAAGTCACTGCCTCACTGCTGTGCTGAATCATGTGTGAAAGTCACCAACCAACCTGTGGACCAGATCTATGTATACGAGTCAATTTTCTAACTTTTGACTGCCTACAGGTGTAGGATTCAGAACCTCAACCATGGGCTGTGTTTATGTGACAGCATAAAAATATTTACTGTTGGCTGGGTGTGCACATGAATGTCACAATTTCATTTGTGTTCTGGGCCTTGTTAGTACAATCTCTGTATCACCTGTGGCCTTTATGTGATATGTATGAGAGTCTCAATCTGCTTTGAGACCTCATCTTGATATGAACCAAAGATTGGGCCTGTTTTAGTACAGCTATGAGAGTCAATATCTCTCTAACTGGCTGGAACCAGATTGGAAAGCCCTCACCTGCCTATGAGCTGGGTTTAAAAGTGAGTCACCATTCCAACTGTGGAGAGATATTCACATATGACAGTCACAAATTCAACTGTAGATTTACTCCATGTGTGGAATTCAAATCACCACCAGTGAGCTCTGTCTATATGTGAGGGTGACAATCCTAATGGTTGGTGAGTTGTACACACAGAAAACACAATCCCGTGTATGTGCTGGGCCCTGTAATGTTCCTGTCTGTGTTATCAGAGGGATTTTCACAAAATGCAAGAGAGTGGTCATTCTTTGTGACACTCGAACAAAGACTGTTTCTTAATCTTTTTCTTATGATTGGCTATGAGAGACAGTATCTCTTTTATTAGCTGTTCAAGGTATGAGAGTCATTATTGTACCTGTTACCTGGGCCATAATATATACTACAATTTTATCTGCAAATAAGTAGGGAGCGGAAGAGTCACACCACTTGTTTGCTGGGCCAGAAATATGTCACAATATTGCCTGAAAATAGGGACCAAGTAGGAGAGACACAGCACCTGAGTGCTTGGCCAGTGATATGTTAAAATTTCCTCTTGAAAGCAGGGCACAGGAAACACAGTAACATCGCCTGCATGCTGGTGCCTTCCTTATTTCACCATGCTTTCTGTTGGCAAGGCCCAGGCAAGAGAGGTAAGTCACCTGGGCCTAGTAATGTGTCACAGATTTTTCTGTTGGCTGGTTCAGGTGGAATAGGAGAGTAGCATTTTCTAGGTTATTGATGCAGAGAATGTTGCAAGGCCCTCCCTGGGCAGGGCTGAGCCAGGAGCCTTCTTTCCCCTAGGTGTTGGGCCCAGTGACATGTCACAATACCCAATATATCTTATGAACAGGTAAAAAAGGAGTCACATCACCTAGATGCTGAGTCCAGTCATATATAGCAATTCCCACTTTTGTTGAGGCCATGGCAGAAGAGGAATGTTACATCACCTAGGTGATTAGTGAAAATATCTTTCATAATGCCCCTGTAGGCAGGCCCCATTCAGGAGAGTCACATCAACTAGGTGTCAGGCCCAGCAATATGTCACAATATGCAATGAATGCAGGGCATAGCCTAAAAAGAAGAGTCACATTACTGAGGTGTTTGGAACAGCAAAACATCACCATCTGTCATTGGCAGAGTAAAAGCAGTTGAGGAGAGTAACATCACCTAAGTGCTCAGTCCAGAAATATGTCACAAAGCCCACTGAAAGGAGGACTTGTGATGAGGGCTACATCACCTAGGTGAGGGGCCCAGGGATGTTTCACAATGCCCATTGTGGGTAGGACTCAGGAAAAAAAGGAGAGTCACAAAATCAAGGAAAGGGACCAGCTATATGTAATAATCTCTTCAATGGGCAGGGCACAGACATGAAAAGAGACTCACATTGTTTACATACTGTACCAATCTATATGTCACAATCATCACTGCAGACAGGTATCAGGAAGAAGAGGAGAGTCACATCACCTAGAATACTGTCCTGAAAATATGTCACCATGAGCCCTGCTGACAGGGGTCATTGCAACACATCTATTTGTGTGATATGCCCATTGTGTGAGGGGTTCAGCAGTAAGTCACCCTCCCTTCTGTGAGCATGGATCAAGCAGAAGAAGAGAGTCACACTACCTCACCATGAGCCCAAAAATATGTCAGAATATCTCCTAAAGAAGGAGTCAAAATAAGAGATAAGGGTCACATCAAATAGTTGATGGGCACAGAGATATTTTGCAATTCTTCCTGTGTGTAGGGTCAAGGCAGAGACTCACATCAACTTGGTGCTAGACAAATATGCAACAATGTCTTCACAGGGAATGGCCTAGAAAAAAGAGTACCTTCATCTAAGTATTGGGCTCAGTAATTCACCGCAATCTTCCCTGTGGGCAGAACCTGGGAAGGACAGAAGAGTCACATCAGCTAAGTGCTGAACTCAGTGATAGGTAAAAATCTCCTCTGTGAGCAGACACCAGACAAGAAGAGTCCTGAGTGATGGACACAGAGATATGTGATAATACCCCTGTTCCCCTGGCCCAGGCGAGAGAGTCACATAACCTGGGTGTTGGGCCTTGCAATATGTCACAATGACCCATGAGGGCAGAGCACAAGCAGGAGAATCAAGTAACCCTTGTGGGGCAGTGCCAAGGCAGGAAAAGAGACTCACATCACCTGGATGTAAGGGCCAGTGATATGGCATATTGCCCTCTGTGGGTACCACCGAGACAGGAGGATAGAGTCACATAACCAAATGCTGGGCCCAGCAGTATGTCACAATCTCCCCTGTGAGGGACAACAAGAAAAACCAAAAGACTCACATTACCCGGGTGATTGGCAAAGAGATATGTCACAATGTTCCCTGTAGGCAAGGACCAGACAGGAGAGTGGCTTCACCTAGGTGAAAGACTAGGCAATATGTCACAATTGCCCATGTGGGCAGGGGACAGAAAGGGTCACATAACCTGGGTGCATGGCCAAGAAGTATGTCACAATGCCCCCTATGGGCAGCACCAAGGCAGGAGTATAGAGTTACATAAGGTAGGGGCTGCGTCCAGCAAAAATGTCACAATCCTGCTTGTGAGCAGGAATCAGGCAGAAAAGAGTCACATCACCAAGGTGATGGGCACAGAGATATGTCGCAATGCTCCCTGTAGAGAAGACTCAGGCAGAATAGTTACATCACCTGAGTGTTTGACTCAGCCATATGTCACAATAAGTGTGCCAGGCCACAAAAGATTCATATAAACCTTAGTGTGGGGCCCAGCAATATGTTAGAATGCCCTCTGTAAAAATTACCAAGACAGGGCTGGGCGCGGTGGCTCACGCCTGTAATCCCAGCACTTTGGGAGGCCGAGGTGGGCAAATCACCTGAGATTGGGAGTTCAAGACTAGCCTGATCAACATGGAGAAACCCCATCTGGGCATGATGGCTCATGCCTGTAATCCCAGCTACTAGGGAGGCTGAGGCAGGAGAATCGCTGGAACCCAGGAGGCGGAGGTTGCTGTGAGCTGAGATTGCACCATTTCACTCCAGCCTGGGCAACAAGAGCGAAACTCCATCTCAGAAAAGAAAAAAAAAAGTACAAGACAGAAAAGGAGTCTTACATAACCTGTGTGCAAAACCCAGCGTTATGTCACAATGCCCCCTGTGTGCAGCTCAAGGCAGGAGAAGTCACATGGGGTGCTGGTTCAGCTATATGTAACAATCCCATCTGAAGGCTGGGCCAAGGAACAAGAGTCAAATTACTTCAACGTTTGTTAAAGGCATATGTCCCAATCACACACACAGGGAGGTTCAGTAAAACAATGAACAATTCTGCACATGTCCTGGTTCTAGGTACGACAGCAAGCACTTTCTGTATGTTGGGTGTAAGTATACAAGTCATTCATGTATTAATCCAGGACCTCATGAGTGGGCTCTGTGGGTGAAGGTGACATTCACAGTGGTTGAAAAGTGTGCAAGCAGAAAACACAGTCTCACCTGGGTGCTGAAACACTGTATGCCACTAAAGAGATTTATTCCATATTTAAAAGAGTTGAATACCTCTATAACATTTGTGCAAAGAGGAGACCCAGGATCCTACCCATTTCCCTGTGCCTAATGACAAGAGACAGTTTCTCTTCTATTTGCTGGTTTGAGGTATGAGAGTCATCATTACACCTGTGAGCCTGGCCAAGATATATGTCACAAACCGAACTGTGAGTAGTGAGCCAGCAGGAGAGTCATATTACCTGGGTGTTGGGCCAGGGATATATTAGTCTTCCCTAAGAACAGGGACCAGGCAAGAGTGTCACATAACCTGGGTACTCAGCCAGGGTTATGTTGCAATCCCCTCCTGAAAGCAGAGGACAGGCAACAGGGTAACATCTGTGTGCTTGGCTCAGGGGTATGTCACAATGCTCTCTGTTGACGAAGCCAAAGCAGGAGAGATACATCACGTCGTTGCTGGACCCATCAATATGTCACAATCTTTCTTACTGGCAAAACGCAGGCAGAAAAGAAGAGTCACATCTCTTATGTACTGTGTTTCACGCCCAAGAGAAATGTGTCACAGGCCTCCTGTAGGCAGAGCCCTGGCAGAAACCTCCCATATTCTAGGTGTTGGGCCAAGTGATATGTTACGCTACCAACAATATGCAAGCCTCAGACAAAAGAGAAGTGTTACATCACCTAGGTGCCGGGTTAAGTGAAATATCACAATGCCCTTATTTGGCAAGACTCAGGACCCATTATGTGATGGAAACAGTCACGTAGTGTCGGTGATAAATAAAAAGATGCTACTGGGTTTAATCACCTAGGTGTTGAACCCAGAAATATGTAACAATACATAATACATGCAGAGTTCAGGAAGGGGAAGGGAGTTGCATTACATAGGGGCTCGATACAGTCATATGTTCCAATATTCCCTGAGTGAAGGGTCAAAAACACAGACTCACAACACCTAGGTGAGAGACTGATATGGTTTGATTCTGTGTCTTCACCCAAATCTTATCTTTTTTTTTTTTATTATTATACTTTAGCTTTTAGGGTACATGCGCACAATGTGCAGGTTTGTTACATATGTATCCATGTGCCATGTTGTTTTGCTGCACCCATTAACTCATCATTTAGCATTAGGTATATCTCCTAATGCTGTCCCTCCCCCCTCCCCCAACCCCACAACAGTCCCTGGAGTGTGATGTTCCCCTTCCTGTGTCCATGTGTTCTCATTGTTCAATTCCCACCTATGAGTGAAAACATGTGGTGTTTGGTTTTTCGTCCTTGCCATAGTTTGCTGAGAATGATGTTTTCCAGTTTCATCCATGTTCCTACAAAGGACATGAACTCATCATTTTTTATGGCTGCATAGTATTCCATGGTGTCTATGTACCACATTTTCTTCATCCAGTCTATCGTTGTTGGACATTTGGGTTGGTTCCAAGCCTTTGCTATTGTGAATAGTGCCGCAGTAAACATACGTGTGCATGTGTCTTTATAGCAGCATGATTTATAGTCCTTTGGGTATATACCCAGTAATGGGATGGCTGGGTCAAATGGTATTTCTAGTTCTAGATCCCTGAGGAATCGCCACACTGACTTCCACAATGGTTGAACTAGTTTACAGTCCCACCAACAGTGTAAAACTGTTCCGATTTCTCCATATCCTCTCCAGCACCTGTTGTTTCCTGACTTTTTAATGATGGCCATTCTAACTGGTGTGAGATGGTATCTCACTGTGGTTTTGATTTGCATTTCTCTGATGGCCAGTGATGATGAGCATTTCTTCATGTGTTTTTTGGCTGCGTAAATGTCTTCTTTTGTTAAGTGTCTGTTCATGTCCTTTGCCCACTTTTGGATGGGGTTGTTTGTTTTTTTCTTGTAAATTTGTTTGAGTTCATTGTAGATTCTGGCTATTAGCCCTTTGTCAGATGAGTATGTTGCAAAAATTTTCTCCCATTCTGTAGGTTGCCTGTTCACTCTGATGGTAGTTTCTTTTGCTGTGCAGAAGCTCTTTAGTTTAATGAGATCCCATTTGTCAATTTTGGCTTTTGTTGCCATTGCTTTTGGTGTTTTAGACATGAAGTCCTTGCCCACGCCTATGTCCTGAATGGTATTGCCCAGGTTTTTTTGTAGGATTTTAATGGTTTTAGGTCTAACATGTAAGTCTTTAATCCATCTTGAATTAATTTTTGTATAAGGTGTAAGGAAGGGATCCAGTTTCAGATTTCCACATATGGCTAGCCAGTTTTTCCAGCACCATTTATTAAATAGGGAATCCTTTCCCCATTTCTTGTTTTTGTCAGGTTTGTCAAAGATCAGATAGTTGTAGATATGCGGCATCATTTCTGAGGGCTCTGTTCTGTTCCATTGATCTATGTCTCTGTTGTGGTACCAGTACCATGCTGTTTTGGTTACTGTAGCCTTGTAGTATAGTTTGAAGTCAGGTAGCGTGATGCCTCCAGCTTTGTTCTTTTGGCTTAGGATTGACTTGGCGATGCAGGCTCTTTTTTGGTTCCATATGAACTTTAAAGTAGTTTTTTCCAATTCTGTGAAGAAAGTCATTGGTAGCTTGATGGGGATGGCATTGAATCTATAAATTACCTTGGGCAGTATGGCCATTTTCATGATATTGATTCTTCCAACCCATGAGCATGGAATGTTCTTCCATTTGTTTGTATCCACTTTGATTTCATTGAGCAGTGGTTTGTAGTTCTCCTTGAAGAGGTCCTTCACATCCCTTGTAAGTTGGATTCCTAGGTATTTTATTCTCTTTGAAGCAATTGTGAATGGGAGTTCACTCATGATTTGGCTCTCTGTTTGTCTGTGATTGGTGTACAAGAATGCTTGTGATTTTTGTACATTGATTTTGTATCCTGAGACTTTGCTGAAGTTGCTAATCAGCTTAAGGAGATTTTGGGCTGAGACGATGGGGTTTTCTAGGTATACAATCATGTCATCTGCAAACAGGGACAATTTGATTTCCTCTTTTCCTAATTGAATACCCTTTATTTCCTTCTCCTGCCTGATTGCTCTGGCCAGAACTTCCAGCCCTATGTTGAATAGGAGTGGTGAGAGAGGGCATCCCTGTCTTGTGCCAGTTTTCAAAGGGAATCCTTCCAGTTTTTGCCCATTCAGTATGATATTGGCTGTGGGTTTGTCATAGATAGCTCTTATTATTTTGAGATACATCCCATCAATACCTAATTTATTGAGAGTTTTTAGCATGAAGAGTTGTTGAATTTTGTCAAAGGCCTTTTCTGCATCTATTGAGATAATCATGTGGTTTTTGTCTTTGGTTCTGTTTATACGCTGGATTACATTTATTGATTTGCGTATGTTGAACTAGCCTTGCATCCCAGGGATGAACCCCACTTGATCATGGTGGATAAGCTTTTTGATGTGCTGCTGGATTCAGTTTGCCAGTATTTTATTGAGGATTTTTGCATCAATGTTCATCAAGGATATTGGTCTGAAATTCTCTTTTTTGGTCATGTCTCTGCCGGGCTTTGGTATCAGGACGATGCTGGCTTCATAAAATGTGTTAGGGAGGATTCCCTCTTTTTCTATCAATTGGAATAGTTTCAGAAGGAATGGTACCAGTTCCTCCTTGTACCTCTGGTAGAATTCGGCTGTGAGTCTGTCAGGTCCTGGACTCTTTTTGGTTGGTAAGCTGTTGATTATTGCCACAATTTCAGAACCTGTTATTGGTCTATTCAGAGATTCAACTTCTTCCTGGTTTAGTCTTGGGAGGGTGTATTTGTTGAGGAATTTATCCATTTCTTCTAGATTTTCTAGGTTATTTGCGTAGAAGTGTTTGTAGTATTCTCTGATGGTAGATTGTATTTCTGTGGGATCGGTGGTGATATCCCCTTTTTCGTTTTTTATTGCATCTATTTGATTCTTCTCTCTTTTCTTCTTTATTAGTCTTGCTAGCGGTCTATCAATTTTGTTGATCTTTTCAAAAAACCAGCTCCTAGATTCATTAATTTTTTGAAGGGTTTTTTGTGTCTCTATTTCCTTCAGTTCTGCTCTGATTTTAGTTATTTCTAGCCTTCTGCTAGCTTTTGAATGTGTTTGCTCTTGCTTTTCTAGTTCTTTTAATTGTGATGTTAGGGTGTCAATTTGGATCTTTCCTGCTTTCTCTTGTGGGCATTTAGTGCTATAAATTTCCCTCTACACACTGCTTTGAATGTGTCCCAGAGATTCTGGTATGTTGTGTCTTTGTTCTCGCTGGTTTCAAAGAACATCTTTATTTCTGCCTTCATTTCATTATGTACCCAATAGTCATTCAGGAGCAGGTTGTTCAGTTTCCATGTAGTTGAGTGGTTTTGAGTGAGTTTCTTAATCCTGAGTTCTAGTTTGTTTGCACTGTGGTCTAAGAGACAGTTTGTTATAATTTCTGTCCTTTTACATTTGCTGAGGAGAGCTTTACTTCCAACTATGTGGTCAATTTTGGAATAGGTGTGGTGTGGTGCTGAAAAAAATGTATATTCTGTTGATTTGGGGTGGAGAGTTCTGTAGATGTGTATTAGGTCCACTTTGTGCAGAGCTGAGTTCAATTCCTGAATATCCTTGTTAACTTTCTGTCTTGTTGATCTGTCTAATTTTGACAGTGGGGTGTTAAAATCTCCCATTATTATTGTGTGGGAGTTTAAGTCCCTTTGTGGGTCACTCAGGACTTGCTTTATGAATCTGGGTGCTCCTGTGTTGGGTGCATATATATTTAGGATAGTTAGCTCTTCTTGTTGAATTGATTGCTTTACCATTATGTAATGGCCTTCTTTGTCTCTTTTGACCTTTGTTGGTTTAAAGTCTGTTTTATCAGAGACTAGGATTGCAACCCCTGCCTTTTTTTGTTTTCCATTTCCTTGACAGATCTTCCTCCATCCCTTTATTTTGAGTCTATATGTGTCTCTGCACGTGAGATGGGTTTCCTGAATACAGCACACTGATGGGTCCTGACTCCTTATCCAGTTTGCCAGTCTGTGTCTTTTGATTGGAGCATTTAGCCCATTTACATTTAACGTTAATATTGTTATGTGTGAATCTGATCCTGTCATTATGATGTTAGTTGGTTATTTTGCTCGATAGTTGCTATAGTTTCTTCCTAGCCTCGATGGTCTTTACAATTTGGCATGTTTTTGCAGTGGCTGGTACCGGTTGTTCCTTTCCATGTTTAGTGCTTCCTTCAGGAGCTCTTTTAGGGCAGGCCTGATGGTGACAAAATCACTCAGTGTTTGCTTGTCTGTAAAGTATTTTATTTCTCCTTCACTTATGAAGCTTAGTTTGGCTGGATATGAAATTCTGGGTTGAAAATTCTTTTCTTTAAGAATGCTGAATATCAGCCCCCACTCTCTTCTGGCTTGTAGAGTTTCTGCCGAGAGATCAGCTGTTAGTCTGATGGGCTTCCCTAACCCAACCTTTCTCTCTGGCTGCCCTTAACATTTTTTCCTTCATTTCAACTTTGGTGAATCTGACCATTATGTGTCTTGGATTTGCTCTTCTCGAGGAGTATCTTTGTGGCATTCTCTGTATTTCTTGAATCTGAATGTTGGCCTGCCTTGCTAGATTGGGGAAGTTCTCCTGGATAATATATTGCAGAGTGTTTTCCAACTTGGTTCCATTCTCCCCGTCATTTTCAGGTACACCAATCAGACATAGGTTTGGTCTTTTCACATAGTCCCAAATTTCTTGATGGCTTTGTTTGTTTCCTTTTATTCTTTTTTCTCTAAACTTCCCTTCTCACTTCATTTCATTCATTTCATCTTACATCAGCGATACCCTTTCTTCCAGTTGATCGCATCTGCTACCGAGGCTTCTGCAATCTTCGCGTAGTTCTCGACACTTGGCTTTCAGCTCCATCAGCTCCTTTAAGCCCTTCTCTCCATTGGTTATTCTAGTTATCCATTCGTCTAATTTTTTTTCAAAGTTTTTAACTTCTTTGCTATTGTTTTGAATTTCCTCCCGTAGCTCAGAGTAGTTTGATCATCTGAAGCCTTCTTCTCTCAACTCATCAAAGTCATCCTCCGTCCAGCTTTGTTCTGTTGCTGGTGAGGAACTGCGTTCCTTTGGAGGAGGAGAGGTGCTCTGCTTTTTAGAGTTTCCAGTTTTTCTGCTCTGTTTTTTCCCAATCTTTGTGGTTTTATGTACATTTGGTCTTTGATGATGGTGATGTACAGATGGGTTTTTGGTGTGGATGTCCTTTCTGTTTGTTAGTTTTCCTTCTACCAGACAGGACCCTCAGCTGCAGGTCTGTTGGAGTTTACTAGAGGTCCACTCCAGACCCTGTTTGGCTGGGTATCAGCGGCGGTGGCTGCAGAGCAGCAGATTTTCATGAGACCGCAAATTCAGCTGTCTGATAGTTCCTCTGGAAGTTTTGTCTCAGAGGAGTATCCGGCCGAGTGAGGTGTCAGTTTGTCCCTACTGGGGGAGTGCCTCCCATTTAGGCTGCTCGGGGGTGAGGGACCCACTTTAGGAGGCAGTCTGTCCGTTCTCAGATCTCCAGCTGCCTGCTGGGAGAACCACTATTCTCTTCAAAGCTGTCAGTCAGACAGGGACATTTAAGTCTGTGGAGGTTCCTGCTGAGTTTTTGTTTGTCTGTGCCCTGCCCCCAGAGGTGGAGCCTACAGAGGCAGGTAGGCCTCCTTGAGCTGTGGTGGGCTCTACCCAGTTCGAGCTTCCTGGCTGCTTTGTTTACCTAAGCAAGCCTGGGCAATGGCGGGCGCCCCTCCCCCAGCCTCACTGCTGCCTTGCAGTTTGATCTCAGACTGCTGTGCTAGCAATCAGCCAGACTCCATGGGCATAGGACCCTCCGAGCCAGGTGTGGGACACAATCTCCTAGTGTGCCGTTTTCCAGGCCCGTTGGAAAAGCGCAGTATTAGGGTGGGACTGACCCGATTTTCCAGGTGCCATCTGTTACCCCTTTCTTTGACTAGGAAAGGGAACTCCCTGACCCCTTGTGCTTCCCAAGTGAGGGAATGCCTCGGCCTGCTTCGGCTCGTGCACAGTGCGCTTCACCAACTGTCCTGCACCCACCGTTTGGCACTCCCTAGTGAGATGAAACCGGTACCTCAAACAGAAATGCAGAAATCACCCATCTTCTCTGTAGCTCAGGCTGGGAGCAGTAGACTGGAGCTGTTCCTATTTGGCCATCTTGGCTCCACCCCTTCCCTCCCAAATCTTATCTTGAAATGTAATCCCCATGTGTCAAGAAAGGGATCTGGTGAGAGGTGACTGGGTCATGAGGGTGGTTTCCCCCATGCTCTTCTCGTAATAGTGAGTGAGTTTTTATGAGATCTGATAGCTTAAAAGTGTTTGGAAGTTCTCCCCTCACTGGCTTTCTCTCCTTCTGCCATGTAAGACGTGCCTTGCTTCCCCTTCGCCTTCTGCCATGATTGTAAGTCTCCTGAGGCCTCCACAGCTATGCAAAATTGTGAGTCAATTAAACCCTTTTCCTTTATAAATTACTCAGTCATAGGTAGTATCTTTATAGCAGTGTAAAATTGTTCTAATACAGAGAATTGGTACCAGCAGAGAGAAGTACTGCTATAAAGATAACCTGAAAATGTAGAAGCAACTTTGGAACTGGGTAACAGGCAGAGGTTGGAAGTTTGGAGGGCTCCAAGAAGACAGGAAGATGTAGGAAAGTTTGGAACTTCTGTGAAATGTTTTGAATGGTTTTGACAAAAATGCTTATAGTGATATGGATGATGAAGTCCTGGCTGAGGTGGTCTCAGATGGAAATGAGGAAATTACTGAGGACTGAAGCAAAGGTCATTTTTGCTATGCTTTAGCTAAGAGACTGGCAGCATTTTGCCCCTGCCCTAGAGATTTGTGGAACTTTGAACTTGAGAGAGAGAATCTAAAATTGGAACTTATGTTTAAAAGGAAAGTAGAGCATAAAATTTTGGAAAATTTGCAGCCTGACCATGCAGTAGAAATTAAAAACCATTATGGTGGCTTATGCTTATAATCCCAGAATTTTGGGAGGCCAAGATTGGCAGATCACTTGAGGCAAGAAGTTTGAGACCAGCCTGGCCAATGTGGCAGAACCCTGTCTCTAATAAAATTACAAAATTTAGCTGTGTCTAGTGGTTCACGCCTCTAATCCCAGCTACTCCAGAAGCTGAGGCACAACAATCACTTGAACCCAGGAGGCAAAGGGTTCAGTGAGCTGAGATTGTGCCACTGCACTCTGGCCTGGGTGATAGGGTGAGACTCCATCTCAAGGAAAAAGGAAAGAAGGAAAGGATAGGAGAGGAGAGGAGAGGAGTGGAGAGGAGAGAAAAGCAACCATTTTCTGGAGAGAAATTCAAGCTGGCTGCAGAAATTTGCATGAAGTAACAAGCAGCCAAATGTTAAGAGCCAGGATAATGGGAAAAATGTCTCCAGGACATTTTAGAGATATTTACAGCAGCTGTTCCCATCAAAGGCCCAGAGGGCTAGGAGGCAAAAATAGTTTCATGAGTGGGTCCCAGGCTTCTTCCGCTCTGTGACTTACTGCCATGTGTCTCAGCTCTTCCAGCTCCAGCCATGGCTAAAAAGGGCCAACTTACAGCTCAGACAATTGCTTCAGACAGTGCAAGCCCCAAGCCTTGGTGGCTTCCACGTGGTATTGGGCCTGTGGGTGCCCAGAAGACAAGAGTTGAGATTTGGTAACTTTTGCCTAGATTTTAGAGGATGTATAAAAACACCTGAATGTCCAGACATAAGTCTTTTGCATGGGTGAAGCCCTCACGGAGAACCTCTACTAAGGCAATGCAGAGAGGAAATGTAGAGTTACAGCCCCCACACAGAGTCTGCACCGGGGCACTGCCTGGTGGAGCTGTTAGAACAAGACCACCATCCTCCAGACCCCAGAATGGTAGATCCACCAACAGTTTCCCTGTGTGCTTATAAACAGCACAGGCACTCAACACCAGGCCATGAAAGCAGCCACAGGTGCTGTACCCTGCAGAGTCACAGAAGTGGAGCTGCCCAAGGCCTTGGAAGCCCACCTCTTTCATTAGTATGCCATAGATGTGTGAAATGGAGACAAAGAAGATAATTTTGAAGCTTTAAGATTTAATGACTGCCCTGCTTGATTTTGAACTTGCATGGGACCTGTAGCTACTTTGTTGTGACCAATTTCTCCCATTTGAAAGAGAAACATTTGCTCAATGCCTGTACTCTCATTTTATCTTGGAAGTAACTAACTTTCTTTTGATTTTATAGGCACATAAGTGGAAGAGACTTGCTTTCTTTCAGATGAGACTTTGTGAACTTTTGAGTTAATGCTGAAATAAGTTAAGACTTAAAAGGACTGCTGGGAAGGCATGATTGTGTTTTAAAATGTGAAAAGGTCATGAGATTTGGGAGGGGCAAGAGTCAGAATAATATGATTTGGCACTGTGTCCCCATCTGAATCTCATCTCTAATTGTAATCCCCATGTGTCAAGGGAGGGACCTGGTGGGAGGTGATCAGATGATGGATCAGTTTCTTTTATGCTGTTCTCATGGATAGTGAGTGAGTTCTCATGAGATCTAATGGTTTAAAAATGTTTGACTATTCCCCTCTGACTGGCTTGCTCTCTCTCCTTCCACCATGTAAGATGTGTCTTGCTTTCTCTTTGCTTTCCTCCATGCTTGTAAGTTTCCTGAGGCCTCCCCAGCCATGTGGAACTGAGTCAATTAAACCTCTTTTCTTTATAAACAACCCAGTCTCAGGCAGTATCTTTATAGAAGTGTGAAATTGGACTAAGACAGGGGCTCAAGAAAAAGAAGAGATTCATGTAGCCTGGGGGCTGAGCCCAGCTATATGTCACAATTACCTCAGTGGGCAAGGCCCAGGCATGAGAGCTGAGTCACATCACCTAGATGCTGGGCCAAATGACACATCACAATGCCCACTGTGGAGAGGTCCCAGAACAAAGAGCACAGTCAAATCATATACATGATGGGGCCAGAGATATGTCACAGAGAATTCAGTGTGTAGAAATCAGGCAGGAAAATCACATCACTAGTGTGCTGGTCCAAGAAATAAGTCACTCTCTCATCTGTGGGCATGACTCTGGCAGAAGACAGTTCCATCGCCTAGGTGCTGGGCCCACAGATATGTTTTATTTAAAAAAAAAAAAACTCCGGTAAAAAGAGAGTCACATCAAATAGTTGATGAGCTCAGAGATATGCAGCAATGCCCTCTGTGGGCAGGCTCCAGGCAGGAGACTCACATTGCCTTGCTTCTGGACCTAGCAATATGTCCAGTTCCTTCTGAGAGCAGGGCCAAAGGAAAATAGCAATATTATTAATACCTTGGAATTAAACCCCATGATATGTCACTATCTTTCTTGTTGGCAGAAAGCTGTAAAAAGACAAGAGTCAAATTAGCTAGGTCCTGGGCCCAGGGATCTGTCACAATCCCCTCTGTGAGCAGAGACCAGGCAGGAGAAGTGAATCACATCAACAGGGTGATGGGCAGAGAAATATGTCACAATGCATAGGCAGGGACCAGGCAGGAGAGTTACATCACCAAAGTGTTAGACCCAGCAATATGTTACAATGGTCTATCTGGGCAGGGCACAGGCAAGAGAGTCACATAACCCTTTTTCAGGGCCCAGCAATATGTCACAATGTCCCCTTTAAAAAAAAAAAAAAGAAAAGAAGACTCATATCACCTGATTGCAAGGCCCAGTGATATGTCAAAATGTCTGTTACGGCCAGCGCCAAGTAAAGAGAATGAGTCACATCACCTAGGTGCTACATTCACTGATACGTCACAATCCCATTGGGCTGGGCCCAGGCAAAAGAGTCAAATCACTCAGGAGCTAGAAAAAGGCACATGTCACTATCACTCCTGCAGGAAGGTCCAGAGATTAAATTAATCCAGCACATGTCCCAGTTCTAGGTAAAAGAGTCAACATGCCCTTTGTTTTGTGTCTAAGTACATGAGTCACAATCTTAACACTGAACTGAATCTGTGTATGAGAGCACAATCCCTCTTGTGAAATGTATTTCTATAGTGGAGTCACAGTCTCACAGGTGTGCTGAATCTTGATCTTACAGTCACTCACCCTTCTGTGGAACAGAGGCACATATGAAAGTCAATTTTCAAACTTTCCACTGCCTCCGGGTGTGAGACTCAGAACCTCAACAGTGGGCTTTGTTCATGTAAGAGGATTGCCGTCTTTACTCTCAGTTGTGTGTGCATACAAGCTTCACAATCACACTTGTGTCCTGCACCTTGTTAAAACACTCTGTACCACCGAGGGCTTTATAAGGTATGCAAAGGAGTTGCAATTTTCTCTGGGACCTTTATGCTAACATAAATCCATAATTATACCTGTGACCCTAAGCCCAAGCAGCAGAGTCAACATCCCTTCTACTGGCTGGGTCCAGATAAAAGAGTCCTCAACTGCCTGTGAGCTGGGTTTAGACATGTATCACCATCTCACTTCTGGCAGAATGTTCTCATATGACCATCACGATTCCAACTGTGGGCCTCATAGGTGTGTGATTAAGATGCTCATCAGTGGGCTCTTTCTATGTGTGAAGGTGATAATCTTAATGGTTGATGGGGTGTGCATACAAGAAACACAATTTCACTTGCGTGCTAGGCCCTGTGATGGCACTCTCCATACTGCCGGAGAGCTTTGTAAGATAAATGAAAGGTGTGGTAAGCCTTTATGACCATCATACAAAGAGGAGACCCAGGATCTTACCCATTTCCCTAAGCCTCGCTAAGAGAAAAAATACCTTCCCATTGGCTGGTTCAAGGTATGAGAGTCATCATTGCATCTGTGATCTGTGCCAAGATATATGTGACAATCTTTCCTGAGGGCAGCACCAGGTAGGACAGTCACATCACCTGGATGCTCAGCAATAAATACATTAAAATCTCCTCCAGAAAGAAGGGTACAGGCAGCATTGTTTAATCACAAAAAAATTCTGGGCCTAGTGATATGTCACAATGTCCCCTGTGGGCAGCACCAAAGCAGGAGAATAAAATCACATCACATAGGTACTGGATCCAGTAATATGTCACAATCTCATTTGCGAGCTAAAGTCAGGCAGGAGAGTTAAATTACTCAGGTGCTTGGAAGAGGTGTATGTCACAATCACACCTGAAGGAAGGTCCAGGGGTGAGATTAGGAATTTCATACATTTCCTAGTTCTTGGTATGGGAGTCAAAACCTATTATAGGTTGGATATAAGTGCATGAGTCACAATCTGAACTGTGGGATAGATATGTGGATGACAGCCTCAATGTTTCCTGCAGACTCTGCCCCCTCAAAGGAGTCACAGCCTTCCAGGTGTGCTGAATCTTGGTCTGAAAAATCATCAAACTATCTCTGGAATGAATCTACATATGAGAGTCAATTTTCAAACTTTCAACTGCCTCCTAATGTGAGATTCAGAATCTCAAGAGTTGGCTGTGTGTATATGGAAAGATGACAATTTTTACTGACTTCTAGGTGTGCATATGTGTCACAATGTCACCTGTGTGCTGACCTCTGTAAAAACACAGTGCTATCCAAGGGTTTTGTATAGTATGCATGAGAGTTGCAATTCACTCTATGATCTTCATGGTGCTATGGTCTCCCATCTGTGGTCATGGCTAAAGAAAGAGAAGAGAATCATATCACATAGGTGCTGAGCCCAAAAATATGTCAAAATCTCCTCCACAGAAAAAGCTCCAGCCGGGCATGGTGGCTCATGCTTGTAATCCCAGCACTTTGGGAGGCCGAGGCAGGCAGATCACAAGGTCAGGAGTTAGAGACCAGCCTGGTCAATATGGCAAAACCCCGTCTCTACTAAAAATACAAAAATTAGCCGAGCGTGATGGCGGGCACCTGTACTCCCAGCTACTTGGGAGGCTGAGGCAGGAGAATTGCTTGACCCCGGGAGGCAGAGGTTGCAGTGAGACGAGATCACACCACTGCACTCCAGCCTGGGTGAGAACGAGACTCTGTCTCAAAAAAAATGAAAAAATAAAAATAAAAAGCTCCAGTAAAACAAGAGCCATATCATACAATTGATGGGCCCAGAGATGTGTCATAACGCTCCTTGTGGGTAGATTTTAGGCAGAAAACTCATATCATCTTGGTTCTGGTCTCCACAATATGTTATGATGCCTTCTGAAAGCAAAGTCAAGGCAAAAGAGTAATGTCACCTTGGAGTTGGGCCCAGAGATATGTCACTATCTTTTCTGCCGGCAGAACTTAGAAAATTCACATTAACTAGGCACTGAGCTTAGCGTTACATCAAAATCCCCACCGTGAGCAGAGACCAGGCAAAAGAAGAGAGTCAAATTACCAGAATGATGGGCGCAGCGATTTTTCACAATGCTCCCTGTAGGCAGGCCTCAAGTGAGAGAGTTACATTACATGGTGTTAGACCCAGCAATATGTCACAATAGTCCCTGTAGACAGGGAACAGACAGGAGAGCCACATAATCTGGGTGAAGAGTTAGCAATATGTTACAATGTCTTTTGTGGGCAGCCCCACAGCAGGAGAGGAGACTCACATCACCTGGATGTGATGCCCAGCAACATGTCACAGTGCCCCCTATTGGCAGCACCAGGGCAGACAAATGGAGTCATCACCTAAATGCTGGCTCCAGTCATATATCACAATCCCATCTGTTGGCTGGTCCCAGGCAGAAGCGTCAAATAACTCAGATGATGGGAAGAGACATATGTCACAATCACACCTGAGGAAAGGTTCACAGATGAGATAAACACTCCTGGACACGTCCTGGTTTTCAATATGAGAGTAAATACCACCTGTATGTTGATTCTAAGTACAGGAGTCAAAATCTCAATGGTGGACTCCATTCATGCATTGGAGCCTAGGCTTTTTGTGCAGAATGTGTTCTTTTAGTGGAGTCACAGGCTCACAGGTGTGTTGAATGTTGGTCTGACAGACATTAACACACCTGTGGATGGGATCTACATATGAGAGTCAATTGTCCAACTTTGGACTCTGGATTTGAGATTCCAAACCTCAACGGGGGGCTGTGTTGATGTGTGAGGCTTTTGCCTGGGCCCTGTGTTTAATCTTTCCTGTTGGCTGGGTGTGCATACAAGTGGCACAATGTCATCTGTGTGCCGGGTCCTTTCAGGACACTCACTGTATCATCTGAGAACTTTATACAGTATGCATGAGAGATGCAAATTCACTCGGAGACCTTCTTACTGGTATGGACCCACATTTGAACCTGTGGCACCAAGCGAAGGTATAAGAGTCAACACCTCTACCATTGGCTGGGTCAAGATAGGAGAGTCTTCACCTGCCTATGATCTGGGTTTAGAAATGAGTAACAATCCCAACTTTAGCTGGATAGTCAAATATGACAGTCACTATTCCAACTGCGGAACACCCACGTGTGAGATTAAGGACCTCACCAGTGGGTTCTTTCCATATTTAAGGGTGACAATTGTAACAATTGGTGAAGTGTGCATATGAGAAACACAATCTCATATTTTTGATGGGCCCTGTGATGACACTGTCTGTACCAAATGAAGGTTTTATACAATATACAAAACAGTGGTAATCCTCTCTGACCTTAGTACAAAGAGAAGACCCAGAATTTTACCTGTGTCCTTAAGCTTACCTCAGATAGATGGTATCACTCTTATTGGCTGGGTCAAGGTATGAGAGTCATCATTGCACATGTAAGCTGAGCTAGGATATTTGTCACAGTCCCACCTGTGGGCAGAAAGCAAGCAGAAGAGACACATTAACTGAATTCTCCACCAGGGATATGTCACAATGTTCCCTGAAAGGAGAGACCATGCAGGAGAGTCCCATCACCCGGGTGCTTGGCCAAAGATATGTTGCGGTCCACTCTTGAAAGCAGGGCACTGGCAGAAGAGTCAAATCCCCTGGGCACTGGGCCCAGCAATAAGTTCCAGTGCTCCCCGTGGGCAAGACCAGGTGAGAAGAGACACATCACCTGGTTGCTGAGCCCTGCAGTGTGTCACAATCTTTCCTTCGGGCAGCGTGCAGGAAGAAAAGGGGAATCACATTCCCTAGGTGCTGGATACATGCATATGTCACAAGAGCTGCTTTGGGCAGGGCCCAGGTAAAAGCCCATCATTGCTTGGGTGTTGGGCTCAGGAATATGTCACAATACCCAAAATATGAAAGTCACAGGCAAAAAAGAAGAGCACCTAGGTGCTAAATCCAGTGCTATGTCACAATCTTCTTTTGAGGTGGGGCCCAGGCAAATAAAGTCACTTCTCCTAGGTAATAAATGAAAAGATATGTCATAACATCCCTTTGGGCAGGGCCCATGCAAAAATGTCTCATTGCCTAGGTGTTAAACCCAGCTACATGCTGAAATACACAATGTATGCAGGGCAAAAGCATGAAAAAAGAGTCATATCACTTAGGTGCTAGGCTCAGCAACACATCACAGTCCCACTCTGGGCAGAGCGCTAGCAGTAGTGGAGAGACACATCAGCTAGGTGCTTGGTCCAGCAATACATAACAATAGCTCCTGAGGGAAGGGTCCAGGCAGCAGTCACATCACTTAGGTGAAAAGCCCAGAAATACGTTGAAATGCCCCCTGTGGGTGTTAGGCTCAGGAAAAAAAAGGAGATTCACATAAACTAGAGGCTGGGCCCACCTATATGTTCCAATCACCCTAGCCAGCAGGGCTGAGGCATAAGAGGAAAGTCATTATACATAAGCGCTGGCCCAAGCAATGTGTTACAATCTTCACTGTGGACAAGTCTCAGGAAGAAGAAGAGACCCACATTATTTGGTGATGGCCCTGAGATACGTCACAATGGCCCCTTGGGCAGGGACCAGATTAAATAATCACGTCATCTGTGTCCTGGGCTCAGTGACAAATCACTCTTTTGTGGACATAATTCAGAAAAAAGAGAACAGTCACATCATATCACATAGGTGCTGGGTTCAGAGACATGTCAAGATCTCTCCTATGGAAAAAGTCAAAGTAAGAGAGAAGACTCCCACCAAATTGTTAATTGGTCCAGATATGTGTCATAATGCCTCCTTTTGGAAAGGAGCAAGCAGGAGGTTCACATAATCTTAATGCTGGAATCATAAATCTGTCACAATGCTTTCTAAGGGCAGAGCCAAGGCAAAAGTGTAACATCATCTTAATGTTGGGTCCAGCGATGTGTCACAATCTCTTTTGTGGGCAGAATCGAAAAGAGAGAGAGAGAAATAGGGTGTGAGAGAGAGAGAGAGAGAGAGAAGAGCCACATCAGCTAGGTGCTGGGCCCAGTGATATGTCACAGTTTTTCCTGCGAGCAGAAATGAGGCAAAAGAAGAGCATCAGATCACGTGGGTGATGGGTGCAGAGATGTGTCCCAAAGCCTTATGTAAACAGGGCCCAGGCAAAAGGGTTACATTACCTGGGTGCTAGACCCAGCATTATGTGACAAATGGCGCGTGTGGGTAGGGTGTGGGCAGGAGTCATATAATCTGGATGTGAGGCCAAGTGATTTGTCACAATGCCCCCTGTGGAATGCATCATGGCAGGAGAGGTGACTCACATCACCTGAATGCACAGCCCAGCAATATGTCAAACTACCCACTGTGTGCAGCTCCAAGAAAAGAGAATAGAGTTGCATCATCTAGGTGCTTGGTCCAGCAATATGTCACATTTTTTTCTGGGGACTAGGCCCAGGTAGAAGGATCCAATTACTCAAGTGCTGGGAAGAGGCATATGTTACAATCACACCTGCAGGATGATTTGGAGATGAGATTAACAATCTCACACATGTCTTGGTTGCAGGTATGAAAGTCAATACTTTGTATGTTGGGTCAAAGCAGATGAGTCCCAGTCTCAATCATGTACTTAATCCGTGCACGAAAGCCTCAATCCTTCCTGCTTACTGTGTCTTTTTAGTAGAGTCACAGCCTTAAAGCTGTGCTGAATATTGGCCTGAGAGTCGCCAATTTACTTGTGGACTGGATTCACACATGGGAGACAACTTTTTAACTTTTGACTGCTTCTGGGTTTTAGATTCAGAACCTCAACAGTGAGCAGAGTTCATGTACAAGAATGGCGATGATTACTGTAGGCTGCTTGTGCATACAAGTGTCACAATTGTCCTTGTGTGCTGGGCTTTATAGGATACTCTCTATACCACGTGAGGGCTTCATATAATATGCATGGGAATCTCTATTCTCTCTGAGATTTTCTTGCTGGTAGAAACCCATAATCATATTTGTAGTCCTAAGTCCAGGAATGAAAGTCAACATGTCTCTAACTGGTTGTGTCCAGATAGGAGAGTTCTCACCTGCTTATGATGTGGCTTTTAGAAATAATTCACCATCCTAATTGTTACCAGATGTTCACATATGACAGTCACAATTCCAACTGTGACCTGCATCCGCATGAGTAATTAAGAATCTTACCAGTTGGTTCTTTCCATGTATGAGAGTGATAATCCTAACAGTTGGCAGAATGTGCATACAAGAAACACAATCTCAGCTGTGCACTGCACCCTGTGATGGCACCCTCTGTACCACCTGAAGGCTTTATATGGCATGTTAGAGAGTGGTTGATCCTTTATGACATTCATACACTAAGAAAGCACAGAATCCAATTCATTTCTCTAATCCTAGCTATGGGAGACAATATCTCTGATATTGGCTGGTTCAAAATATGAGAGTCATCATCCCATTTGTAAGCTGGGCCAAGATATATGTCACAATATCACTGTGGGTAGGGAGCGAGCAGGAGAGTCACATCACCTGGGCAATAAGCCAATGATATGTTACAATCTTCCCAAGGGCAGGGACCAGGCAGAAGGGTCAAATCATCCTGGTTCTTGGCCAGGGGCATGTTATAATTCTATCTTGAAAGCAAGTCACAGGCAGCAGAGTCAAGTCACCTGAATTCTAGGCCAAATAACATGTCACAATGCTCTCTACGGGCAAGGCCCAGGCAGTAAGAACATATCATCTGGTTGCTGGGCCCAGCAATATGTCACAGTCTTTTTTGTGTCAAATGTTTTAGGTGATGAATGCAGAGATATGTCACAAGGTACACTGTAGGCAAGGCCTATGCAGCAGCCTCTCATCCCCCAGGTGTTGGGCCCAGTGCTAAGTCACAATGCCCAAAATACGACAGGCCCAGGCAAAAAAGGAAAGTGACATTATCGAGATGCTGGGTCCAGTGACACGTCACAATCCTCTCTACTGACAGGGTGCAAACAGAAGAGGAGAGTCACATTACTTGGGAAATCAATGAAAATATATGTCACAATACCCTCGCGGGCAGGACCCATGCAGGGGAGTTGCGCCAAGTAGGTCTTAGACTCAGCCACATGCTACACTACACAAAGTATGCAGGGCCCAGGCAGAAAAGGAGAGAGACATCACCTCGATGCTGTGCCCAGCGATACTAAAGTGCCTAACCGTGCTTTTACTTTAACCTGTTACTTTGAATTTTGTCCTGCCTGTCTCTTTAAATCACCTAGCCTTGCTTCTCATGTAAATAAGACTCTCTCTAGCTAGAAAAGCCGGACAAACTCCAATTGACCCCTTAATTTACAAGACACTAGGGCTCCTCATCCAACCCCCTTTTGTGAGGAGTTGACTTGGGTAAACAGACCCTCAGCATTTCAAAGGAGCCCAATTAACTGATAAGGCACCAACACCAACTATGTATGAAGTTTCCCAGGAACTTTCTCCAAGAGATAACAATATAAAACCTTGAGTTTGTGTCCGGCATAGACCCTATATCTAAGTATAATGAAAGATTTAAAACCTTGCACCTGGTACCATGGCTCTCCTTGTAACCATTTGTCTTTTAAGTTGTTTATCACTATGTAACCATTTTGATTCTTTTGATTCTTGCATGTTTTTACTTCTGTAGAATTATTACTTTCGAGTCCCCCTCCCCTTCCTAAACCTAGGTATAAAAGTATATCGAGCCCCTGCCTCGGGGCCGAGAGAATTTTGAGCATTAGCTGTCTCTTTGGCCGCCGGCTTAATAAAGGACTCTTAATTAGTCTCAAAGTGTGGCGTATTAATTAAACTCGCTGGTTACAACAATACATCACATTGCCTTTTTAAGCAGAGCCCAAGCAGTGGAGGAGAGCACATCACAGAGGGCCTGGGATCAGCAATCTGCCACAATCACCCCGGTGGGCAGGGCCTATGCAGGAGAGTCGCATTACCTGCATGCTGGGCCCGGTGATACATCGCAATTCCTCCTGTGGGAAGGAACCCAGCAGCAGGGAAGAGTCACATCACCTAGGTACTGGGTCAAGCAAATTGTCACATTACCCCTGGGTGGCAGGCGGTTGGTCCAGGTAGAAGGCTCACGTCACCTAGGTAGAAAAACTAAATGTATGTCACAATGCCCCCTGTGCACAGGGCTCAAATAGAAGTGGAAAGTTGCATAACTTAGATGCTGGTTTCAGCTGTATGTCACCAGGAATGTGAAAAGAGTCACACATTTAGGTGCTGAGTCAAGTGATATGTCACAATATTCACTGTGTACAGGGCCCAGGCAGAAAAGGAGAGCAATGTCAACTAGGAGATGGGTCCAGGAGTATGTCTGCTGTGGGGAGACCAGGCAGAAGGATCACATCACCTGTGTGCTGGACCCAGTGATAAGTTACTCTCCTTCTCATGGGCATGGTTGAGGCAAGAGAGAAGAGTCACATCACCTAGGTTCTGGGCCCAGAGGTTTATCACAATCTGCCCTATGGGCAAAGCCAAGGTCAGAGAAGAGAGTCACATCAAATAGTTAATTATCACAGAGATATGTCACAAAGCCCTCTGTGAGAAGGCTCGAAGCAGGATACTCACATCACCTTCAAGTTGGGCCCGCCAGTATATCACAATGCCTTTTGCGGGCAGGACCCAGGCAAAAGAGCAACATCAAGTTGGTTTTGGGACCAGCAATATGTCACAATCTTCCCTGCAGGCAGAACCTAGGAAAAAAAGAAGAGTCAAATCAGCTAGCTGCTGGGCTCAGTGATATGTGATAATCTCATTTTGTTTTTTGGGGGCTTTTTTTGTTTTTTGTTTTTTGCTTTTTGAGACAGAGTTTCACTCTCGTTGCCCAGGCTGGAGTGCAATGGCATGATCTCAGCTCACTGCAACCTCTGCCTCAAGGGTTCAAGTGATTCTCCTGCCTCAGCCTCCCAAGTAGCTGGGATTACAAGTGTGCACCAGCACACCTGGCTAATTTTTGTATTTTTAGTAGAGATGGGGTTTCACCATGTTGGCCAGGCTGGCCTCGAACTCCTGACCTCAGATGATCCCCTTGACTCAGCCTCCCAAAGTGCTGGGATTACAGGCATGAGCCACTGCACCCAGCCACAATCCCATTTTGGAAGAGAGTCACATCACCTTTGTGATGTTCACAGAGGTGTGTCACAATGTCCTTTGCAGGCAGGGGGCAAGGCAGAAGAGTAACATTACCTGGGTTGTAGAGCAAGAAATATGTCACAATGGCCACTATGCGCAGGGCCCAGGCATGGAAGTTACATAGCCCGGGTGTAGAGCCCAGCGATATATGTCACAATGCCCCCTGTGCACAGTGCCAAGGCAGGAGAAGAGAGTCATCACCTGAGTGCAAAGACAAGTAATGTGTTATTTGCCTTATTTGGACAATGCCAAGGCAGGAGAATAGAGTCACATTACCTAGTTGTTGGGTCTAGCAATGTCACAATCCCATCTGTGGACTGGGCTCTCACAGAAAAGTAAAATAACTCAAATACTGGGCAGAGGCATATTTCACAATCACACCTGCATGAAAGGCCAGGGATGAGATTAACAATCCTGCACATTTCTCAATTGCAGGTATGAGAGGAAACACTTCCTGTATGTTGGGTCTACAGACTTGATTCACAATCTCAACAGTGGACTGAAGCCACACACGAAAGCCTCAGTCCATCCTACAGACTATCTCCTCAGCGGAGTCACAGTCTCACGAGTGTGCTGAGTCTTGGTCTGAGAGTCACCAACACACCTGTGGACTGGATTCACATATGAGAGTCAATTTTCCAACTTTCAACTGCTTCTGGGGGTGAGATCCAGGACCTCAGCAATGAGCTGTGTTAGTGTTAATGGATGACAATCTTTACTGTCATCTGGGCATGTGTACAGCAGTCACAATCTCACCTGTGTGCTGGGTCCTGTTAGGATACTCTCTGTACCAGTTGAGGGCTCTTTATGGTATGTGTGAAAGTCACAATCGGCTCTGATACCTTCAGGCTGGTATGGGCCCATGATCTTACCTGTGGCCATAAGCCCACGTCAACATCTCTCCAATTGGCTGGGTCCAGATGTGAGAGTGCTCAATGAACCTACAAGCTTAGTTTAGAAATGAGTCACTATCCCAATTCTAGCTGGATATTCGCATGTGACTGTCACAATTCTAACTGTGGACTGCATCTTTTCATGAGATTTAGGACCTCATGAGTGGTCTCTGTCCACGTGCAAGGGTGACCACCTTAACTGTTGGCAAAGTTTGCATATGAGAGGCACAATCTCACCTCTATGCTGGGCCCCTTTATGACACTCTGTACCACCCAAGGGCTTTATGTGATAGGCAAGAGCATGATAATCCCCTGTGATTTTTGTAAAAGGAAATAACCCAGACTCTTACTGTTTTGCTAAGCCAAGCTACAAAAGACAGTGTCTGCTCTACTAGCTGGTTCAAAGTATGAGAGTAATCATCACACCTGTGAACTTGGACAAGCTATATGTCACAACACCACCTGTGCATAGAGAGTGAGCAGGGACGTCAAATCCCGAGTGCTGGTCCAGTGGTATGTCACAATTTTCACTGTGGGCAGGGTGCAGGCAGGAAAAAAAAAGTTACAACACCTGGATGCTTGGCCAAAGATATATTACAATCTTCTGAAAGCAGGGCACAAGCAGCAGAGTCATATCACCTGGGTGTTGGGCACAGGGATATGTCCCAATTTACTCTGTGAGCAGGGTGCAGGCAAAAAGAATCACATTACCTGGGTGCTGGGCCCAGAGACAGGTCACAATGACCCCTGTGGAAAAGGCCAAGGCAGGAGAGGCCAAGGCTAGCAACATTACCTAGTTGCTAAGCCCAGCGATATGTCACAATCCTTCTTGTTGGCAGGGTGCAGGTAGAAAAGAAGAGTCACAACATCTAGGTGATGCATGCAGAGATATGTCACAAGTCTCCCTGTGGGCAAGGCCCAGGCAGGAGTGTACTATCCCATGGATGTTGAGCCCAACAACATGTTAAAATACTCAAAGTATATGGGGACCAGGCAAAAGAAGAGTCACATCACCTAGGTGCTGGTACAGGGATATGTCACAATCCCCTTTTTTAGCATGTCCCAGGCAGAAGAGGAAGGTCACATCACCAAGGTGATGAATCAAAGATATGCCATAATACTCCTGGTGTCAGGGCCCATGCAGGATGGTCACATCACCTAACTGTCGGACCCAGTGATATGTCACAATGCACAATGTATCCAGGGATCAGGCAGGATAGGAGAGTGACATCACCTAGGTGTGGCTCTCAGCTATAAATTAAAATCTATATTGTGGGCAGAACCCAAGCAGTGTAGAAAAGTCAGATCACCTAGGTGCTGTGTTTAGTAACAGGTCACAATACCCCCTGAGGAAAGGGTTCAGAAAGAAGCGTCAAATCACCTAGGAGGGGCTCAGAGATGTTACAATACCTTTGTGGGTAGAGCTCAGGAAGAAGAGAGTGGCATAATATAGAGGCTGGGTCTAGCTATCTATTCAATCACTCACATAGGCAGGGCCCGGGCATGAGAGGAAGTTCCATCGCCTAGGTGCTGGGAGAAGCAATATGTCACAATCCCCACTAAGGAGAGGGACCAGGCGAAAGAGGAGAGTGACACTGCCTAGGGCGTGGTCCCAGAGTTATATCACAATGAACATGTGGACAGGGCCAACGCAGAAGTATTAAATGACCTGTGTGCTGGGCTCAGTGATAATCACTCTCCCTTCTGTGGACAAAGCCCAGGCAGGAGAGTAGAGTCATGTCACCTAAGTGCTGGGCCCAGAGATATGTCACAATTACTTTAATGGCCAAAGCCCACATCAGATAAAAGAGTCATCTCAAATATGTTGTAAGTTGATGAGCCCTGAGATATGTCACAAAGTCCCCCCTGAACAGAGTCAAGGCAGGGGATTCACATCACCTCAGTGCTGAGCCCAGTAAAATGGCACAGTGCCTCCTGAGTGCAGGGCCAAGGCGAAAGAGCAACACCAACTTGGTGTTGAGCCCAACCGTATGCCACAATCCACTCTGGGAGCAGGTGTCAGGCAGGAGAAAAAAGTCACAACACCTGGGTTATGGCCTACTACGTATGTCGCAATCTTGCCCACGGGCAAAGCCCAGGTTAGACAGGAGAGTCACATCAAATAGTTGATAGGTTCAACGATATGTCACAATCCCCCCAATGGGAGTGCCCAGGCTGGAGTGTCACATTGCCCAGGTTCCTTTCCTCAGCTGTTTCCTCCTAGGTTGAGTCCTGTGACTTGATTAGAATTAAGTGCAATGAAATCCTGCAAGCATCGCTTCTCAGTAGCACCTGAGCTTTTAGAAACCTATTCCATTCACTAGGTAGTGCCATTTACAACCTTCCATTAGAGGTGGACAGAAGAAAACTGTTTAACTGGCAGAGAGATATGTTTAGCCCAGAGATACGGAAACATTCCCCCTGTAGGTTGGGCTCAGGAAGAAGAAGTTACATAACATAGGAGCTGGGCTCAGCTTTATGTCACAATAACCCCTGTAGGAAGGGCCCAGGCATAATAGGAGAGTCACATCACTTAGGTGCTGAGCCAAGCCATATGTCACAATCTTCACTGTGGACAGGGTCCAGACATAAGAGGACAGTCACACCTCTGATGGGCCCAGGGATATGTCACAATGACTTCTGTGAGCAAGGCCCAGGCCAAAGAATCAGACAATTAGTTCAGCAAACTTGGATTCAATCCAACAATTATCTAAATAGTGACTGCAGATACATCAAGTCAGGTCCAAAAGAGTGGAAGTGACAGCACATTCCTACACTGAGAAGGTAGGCAGGTTCTTGAAATGCTAATCTGGTCATAAAGCATTAAATTGCTATACCATCAGCTTAATTCAAAGACCTCACCTTTGAAAGTGAAGCTTTGTTTAAGTTTACATAAACGACATTGTACGACAGAGTGCAATTCTGGTTTTGTATTGTGGCATAGAGTAGGGTAGTAAGTCCATATCCACATCCTGATTATATACTAAGGTATTGAAAATGTCTTTTTGTGAACATCCTATGTATACCTAAATATTTACATAGATGTACTTATATATTTACTTTTATAATTCAGTATGTGTGTTTATCTACCTATGACTATCTATATCCAGAGATATTTATTTTGTATTTTTATTCATAAAAATTAAAAATTAAAGATATAAAAGGTGGAAGTGTTGATAGGTATTGATACTGATAGTGATATATAAAGATAATTCCATAGATGTATACAACATTCTGACCTATAAACTCTGTCTAGAGGGTAGTAAACAAACGGAGGTATGCTATAACATTCATCCATCTGCATTTAACTTATACAAAGTAAGCATTGGTCCTTGTTGCTGACTTCTGGGAGATGAAAATTCACTAAGGCCATGAGAGTCATTCATGCCAAATCAAGGATAACCCATTTTATTCTAGTGAACACAGAACCAAAAATAAACTAGCCTCTGCTGAAAAGCCCTAACCCAAATGTGCAAATGCTGAAAATTTTTATTTAAAGCTTCCACCAATTCAGGTGATTCTTTTTTTTTTTTAACATATGACAAAAAAAATAAATTATTGTATTGTGTTTTGTTGGCTGGAGAAGCAACTTTATTTGGTAGGGAATGAATAGCCAAGGTCTGTGACTTGAAGATACACTGCTGTACCGACAGTGAATTTTAGTTTTCCTTCGACGCTTTCTTCTGTAGCTTATATAACGCACAGGGTTATATAAATATGTGTATGTAATGACCATTTATGAGTATGTCTTGGAAAAAAAAAAGTATGTCAGAGGTCATTACCCTACGCATGCTTCTCAACACACGTGAATACAATCGGCCAATTAGCTCAGCCCAGGTGATTCATATTAGGCGATTAGGGTAGCCAAAATGATTCTAATCAGTCAATTAATTAGCTCTGTAAAGGTGATTTCAATCTATTAGCTAAGCCTAGGTGAGTCTAATCAGTCAATTATGACACACCAGGTGATTCTAATTAGCCAATTTGCTAAGCCCAGGTCATTTCAGTCAGCCAATTAACTCAGCCTAGGTGGACTTTTTCTGAGACAGGGTCTCACTCTGTCACCCACGCTGGAGTGCAGTTGTGTGATCTTGGCGCACTGCAACGTCTGCCTCCCAGGTTCAAGCGATCTCCAGCCTCAGCCTCCTGAGTAGCTGAGACCACAGGCATGTGCCACCATGTGTGACTAATTTTTTTATTTCTTGTAGAGATAGGGTTACCCCATGTTGTCTAGGCTGGTCTCGAACTTCTTTTTTTTTTTTTTTTTGGTCTTGAACTTCTGCGCTCAAAAGGATCCCCTGCCTCGGCCTCCTAAAGTGGTGGGATTACAGGCATGAGTCACTGCACCCAGGCTTAAGCTCAGGTGATTTTTAATCAGTTAGTTTAGCTTAGGTGAGTTCAATTGTCCAAGTAGCTGAGTTCAGGTAATTCCAATCAGCCAATTAGCATAGGCCAGTTAGACCCAATCAGCAAATTATCAAAATGGTGACGATGGATAGTTCAAGGCAGGCCCAAAATGGTGAATGAGATTAGCACATTCATACACTCAGAAGCAAAGCAGGACTCTGAAATGCCAACCTGGACATAAAGATTTACATAGCTTTATGGTTAGCTCACCTTCCAGACCTTGCCTTTAGAGACGAAGCTTTGAAAATGTTTATACAAACATTGTATGGCTGTGTTCCATTCTAAATTGCTATTGTGCCAGAGATTGGGGAGTAAGTCCACATCTGCATTTTTAGCATGTAGTGGGGTACTAAAATGTCTCTTGGTGAACATTCTGTATATACATAAATATTTACATAGATATACTCATATAATCTAGTATGTGTGTGTTCATTTATCTAACTACCTATGCAAATTTATGTCTAGATGTATTTATCTTTGTCTCAATATTGGTAAAGTACAGATATGTTGCTGGGAGTGGTGGCTCACGCCTGTAATCCCAGCACTTTGGGAGGCCAAGATGGGCAGATCACGAGGTCAGGAGTTTGAGACCAACCTGGCCAATATGGTAAAACTCCATCTCTACTAAAAGTACAAAAATTTGCTGCATGTGGTGGCATGTACCTGTAGTCCCAGCTACTTGGGAGACTGAGGCAGAAAAATTGCTTGAACCCAGGAGGCGGAGGTTGCAGTGAGCCAAGATCATACCACTGCACCCCAGCCTGGGCAACAGAGCGAGACTCCACCTCAAAAAAAAAAAAAAAAGAACAGATATGTAGAGAGTAGAAGTGTATACTATATACTGATAGTAATATACAAAGATTATAGTAATATACAATAGTGTAATATTAATAATACTATTTATAATATAATAGTAATATACAAAGATACCTTTCATAGATGTATAAACTTATCTGCCCTATATCTAAATTAGTACACAAATGGAGGTACGCTCTTTGCACATTTCTCTGAATTTAACACATAAGAAGGAAGCTTTGGTCTTTGTTTCTAACTTCTAGGAGATACAAATACAATAAGGCCACGTAAAACATTAATTGCTAGGTCAAATTGACCCCTTTTTTCTGATGAACGCAGGACGAGAGATAAAGTAGCCTCAGCTTAAAATCCCTCCTTCAAATTTGAAAGTGCTAAAAAATTCTCTTTACAGCTTCCATCAATGCAGAGGATTTCTTTTTCCCATGGGAAATGAAAATACAATTATCTGTATTGTATTTCTTTTACTGGCTGAAGAAGTGAGTTTTTGAGTAAGGCAAGAAAATCTAGGAGTTCTTACTTGAAGACAGACTACAATGCTTAAAGCAAATTTCAGAGTTTCTTGGATGCTTTTCTCTGTAGACTTAGATACAGATATAAGACATGTAGATAAGTAAACATATAAAACACACAGGGTTGTATAAATATGTCTATGTAATGTTCATCTGTATGTCTTGTAAAAAAGCCCCAAAATAAATGGGACTCAGTGATTAGTTTCCTACTAATCTCTCTCATGACAGGTGAATCCAATCCAACAATTAGCCCAAGGCAGGTGATTCAAATCAGCAATTACCTCAACTCAGGTGAATACAATCAGCCAATTAGCCCAGCCTGTGTAATTCTAATGAACCAAATAGCTCGATCCAGGTGAATCTAATCAGCCAGTTAGCTCAGCCTGGGTGATTCTAAAAAGTCAACTAGCTAAGACAAGGTGATTTCAATAAGTCAATTAGTCTAGCCCATGTAAATTGAATTGGCCAATTAGCTCAACACATGTGATTCCAATAAGCCAGTTAGCTCAGTCCAGGTGAATGCAAACAGCCAGTTATCTAAACCAATGTGGTTCCAAATAGCCATTTAGCTAAGCCCAGGTGGTTACAGTCAGCCAGTTACCTCACTGACATACTCATGTGTTTTTTTAAATCTGCCCATGTATGTCTATATTCAGATGTATTCATCTTGGTACCTATATTCATATAGAATAAAGACATAGAAGATAGACGTATTGGGAGGTATTGATACAGAAAGTAATATAAAAAACTTCAATGCATATATAGGCTTATCTGTCCTGTAAATTATGTCTAGAATAGTACACAAATAAAGATAGGCTGTGAAATAATACCTCCTGTTAGATTTAATGTGTATATATATGCGTGTGTATATATATATATATATACACATATACACATATACGCACATATATACACATATACACATATATATACACATATACACATATACGCATATATATACATAGCAGTGACCCTTATTGCTCAATTCTGGGAGTTAGAAAAGCCCTAAGGTCATGCGAGTCATTCGTTGCCAGGTCAAGAATGATCTTTTTATTCCGGTGATAAATTAGCCCCATTTCAAAGGCTGTAACTCAAATTTGAGAATGCTTATTTCTTCCTATTAAGGCTTTCATCAAGAAAAGCGCTCTTGTTCTTAACTCTGAGCGTGTGATGTAAAAATACACTTTTGTATTTTTTTCTTTGTGGCTGTAATATTATTTTTATGGTAATAAAAAATTAGGCCTGTTTTCAGAAGACAGACTGTGATATTGAACACAAATATCTTGGTATATGGTACCTGGACAAATTTCAACCAGACAATAGTGAACATGTGCAGAATGCCAAAGGTAAATTTTTTTGATGATGTCAAAGCTTTTTTTGTGAGAAAGTTCAGGCTCAATGTTTTCAGGCAACTCTGGCTCTTCATAAATGGATGATTACAACTGCACTAAGCTGGTTCGATGAGACACTACATTACAAACAACTGAGTGCCAGGTGACAAAGACACTTTTACATTTATAAGAATAATGTGATGTGTGTGGCTTGGATTGGATCAATCTTCACTGAGTTAATTGACTGATTGGATTCATCTGGCCTGGAGGGAAAGAAAATTCGAAGTATTTCCGACCTATTTTTTTCTTGGGGGCTTTTTTGTACATATAGATAAAAATATAAGATTAGTGAATAGACAAACATACACACACAGAATGGGTCCCCTGGGTATGTTCACGCAAAGTCCATGTATCCTACATGTCTGGTTAAAAAGCCTCAGGAAAAAAGTATGTCAGAGATCATTTCCCTTCGCAACTCCTGCAAACCAGGTGAATTCAAGAAGCCAATTAGCTCAGCCCAGGCAAATTCAGTTGGCCAATCCACTCAGTGGAGATAGTGTGAATAGCCCATTAGCTAAATGTGAAAAATGAAAGCATCAAGGCAGGCACAAAATGGCTGATATGAACAACACAGTCACAGAGTGAGTAGAAAAGCAGGACCCCCAAATTTTAAGGTCATCATAAAGTCTTATTTGGCAGGAATGGAAGCGTCCCTCTCAGGCTTTGCCCCTTAACATAAAGTTTTGTTGATACTGATACAGAACATTATATGTCTGTATTTCGGTCTGTGATGGTATGGAGCCATATAGGTGAGAGTAAGTCTAGGTCTTCATCTTCCAGACAGAATGTGGCGATTCCTCAGGGATCTAGAACTAGAAATACCATTTGACCCAGCCATCCCATTACTGGGTATATACCCAAAGGACTATAAATCATGCTGCTATAAAGACACATGCACACGTATGTTTATTGCGGCACTATTCACAATAGCAAAGAGTTGGAACCAACCCAAATGTCCAACAACGATAGACTGGATTAAGAAAATGTGGCACATATACACCATGGAATACTATGCAGCCATAAAAAATGATGAGTTCGTGTCCTTTGTAGGGACATGGATGAAACTGGAAAACATCATTCTCAGTAAACTATCGCAAGGACAAAAAACCAAACACCGCATGTTCTCACTCATAGGTGGGAATTGAACAATGAGAACTCATGGACACAGGAAGGGGAACATCATGCTCCGGGGACTGTTGTGGGGTGGGGGTTGGGGGAGGGACAGCATTAGGAGATACACCTAATGCTAAATGACGAGTTAATGGGTGCAGGAAATCAACATGGCACATGGATACATATGTAACAAATCTGCACATTGTGCACATGTACCCTAAAACCCTAAAGTATAATAAAAAAAAAAAAAATGCCTCTCAAAAAATATCTTCTGTATACATGAGCATTTATGTAGACAAACATATAATTCTGTATGTGTGTTTATCTCCTTATGTATAACTATATCCAGATTTATCTATCATTCTATACATGCATACAGAATAAAGATAGAGAAGGTGAAAGTATTGATAGGTATTTCAACTGATAGCAATTAAAAAAAACTTTCATACACATAAAATCCTATTTGCCTTTTAAACTACATCTGCAAGAGTACACATATGGAGGTATTCTCTGAAATACATTCTGCTGCATTTAATATACATGAAGAAAGAATTGGCCCTTGTTGCTCACATCTGTAAACAGAAAATGTACTAAGGCCATGAGAGTCATTCACTGTCAACTCAAGAATGACCCTTTTCATTCTAGTGAACTGAGACAAGAGATACATTAGCCCCAGCTTTGCCCCAAATTTGCAAATGCCAAATAATTTTCTTTAAACTTCCAGAAATTCAGGGGTTCTTTTGTATGAACATATGACATAGCATGATAATTTGAGGATTTTTTTGTTTTATTTTGTTGGCTAGAGAAGTAAATTTTTTAGGTACAGAAAAAAAATTAAAGTCTGTGACTAAAAATTAGTCTGCTATGCTGAAAGGAAACTTAAGTTTTCTTTGGATAGTTTTTTCTGTAGATTTAGATACAGATATAAAATATGTAGATGAATTAATATATATAAATCACATGGTTATGCAGATATGTCTATGTAATTTCCATTTGTGATTGTGTGTCATAAAGAAGCCTCAAAATAAAAGTAAGACATTATTTTACCACTCATTTCCCTCAAGACAGGTTAATTCATTCAGCTGATTAGGTCACCCCAGGTGATTTCAATCATTCATTAGCTCAACTCAGGTAATCCAATTAGCCAATTAGCTCAGCCCAGGTGAATAAAATCAGCCAATTAGCTTAGGTCAGGTGATCCCAATCAGCCAGTTAGAGAAGATAGACCCAATCAGTCAATTATAAAAACATCAACAGTGAATTTCTCAAGGCAGAATTACAATGGTTGATGGGAGTAGTGCATGCATAGATTGAAAATAAAAGCAGGGCCATGAGATGCTAATCTGAACATAAACTATTACATTCGTGTACTGTCATCTTCCCAAATCTTTCTCATGTAAGGGAAGCTTTGTTTACATTTAAACAAACAACATTGTATGTCTATGTTTCATTCTGGAATACTATTGTGTCAGAGTAGAGAAGTAATTCTACATCTTTATCTATAATATATACTAGGGTTTTGAAAATGTCTTTAGGCCAACATAATGTGTATACATTAATATTTATACAGATGTAGTCAAATAATCCTGTATGTGTGTGTATGTTTATCTACGTATGTCTATATTCAGATGCATCCATCTTTGTATCTATATTTATAAAAAATAATGATGTATGACCAGGTGCGGTGGTTCACACCTGTAATTTTCGCACTTCAGGAGGTTGAGTGGGGTGGATTGCTGGAGCTCAAGGGTCTTAAAGAGCCAGATGTGGTGGTATGTGCCTGTGGTCCCAGCTACTTGGGAGGCTGAGGTAGGAGGATCACTTGAACCCAGGGTACAGAGGTTGTAGTGAACCTACATGGTGCCACTGCTCTCCAGCCTGGGTGACAGAGTGAGAACCTGTCTCAATAAAAAATAAGAATAGTGATGTATAAAGTGGAAATATTGATAGATATTGATAATGACAGTGACATAAAAGTATGCTTTTATAGATGTATAAACTTAACTTTCCCATAAACTATACAAAAAATAGTGCAAAAATGGAACTATGCTCTCACATCTTTCTGCTTTTAACAGATATGAAGGAAGCATCATTCCTTGTTGCTCACTTCTACACTTGATCTTAGCCAAAAGGCCGAGAAGCGATATGTTGCTCACTTCTGAAAGACAAAAATGCACTAAAGTTATGAAAGACATTCATTGCCAGGTCAAGGGTGACCCTTCTCTTTCTGGTAAACATAGGACCAGAAATAAAATAGCCTCAGTTTAAAGGCCCTCACTCAAATGTGAAAGTGCTGAATAATTGTCTTTAAAGCTTTCATAAATTCAAATAATCATTTTAAATATGTCATAGGAATAAAACCTTGTATTTTTGTTTTCTTTGCTGAAGTAGTGACTTTTAGGGTAAGAGAATAAAAGCCAAGGGCTGTAACTTGAGCATTTACTTCAATACTGAAAAAAAAGTTAGTTTTATTGGACACATTTCTCTGTAGATTTTGATATAAATATGAGATATATAGATAGATAAACATATACAAACACACAGGGTTATGTAAATATGTCTAGGTAATGTCAATCTGTATTTGTTTCTAAAACAACCCCAAAATAAAAGTAAATCAGAGGTCATTTTTCTACACATTCCCTTTAGAAACGGTGAATCCAGTCAGCCAATTAGCTCAGTCCAGGTGATTTTAATAAGCTAGTTAGCTCGACTCAGGCAGATCCAATTATGCAATTGTCTAAATAGGGACTGCAGATTCATCAAGTCAGGCCTAACACAGTGAATGTAAATAGCATGTTGATACAGTGAGAAACAAAGCGATAGCCTGAAATGCTAGCCTGGAAATATAGCATTACCTAGCTGTACTGTCAGCTTGCTTTCTAGACTTATTCCCTGAACCTGAAGCTTTCTTTACATTTATACAAACAACATTGCTTGGCTCTGTTTCATTTTGAGATGTTATTGTGCCATAGAGTACCGAAGTTGGTATACATTTGTGTTCTTAGTATATACTAGAGCATTTAAAATGTCTTTTCAGAACATGCTTTGTACACATAAATGTTCACATAAACATACATAATTCTGCATGGGTTTTTGTTTACCTTTCTACCTATGTATATCTATATGCAAATATATTTAGCTTCGTATGTATATTCATACAGAACAAAAATGTGGAAAATGGAAGTATTGATAGGTATTGATTCTAATAGTGGTATAATAAATACTTTTATACACGTATAATCTTAACTGTCTTATAAACTATATCCAGAATCACACATATGGGAGGATGTTTTTAAATACAACCTGCTGCATTTAACATATATGAAGAAAGCATTGTTTCTAGTTTTTTTCTTCTAGGAAATAAAAATGCACTAAGGCCAGGGGAGTCATTCATTGTCATGCAAAGCTGGATCCTGGCCATACTTCAACCAGGTGACAGTCAACATGTGCTGAAGTGTCAATGGTGGCTCTTATTCTCCAGGCTAAGGCTTCTGTGTGAGAAAGGCTAGGGTCCCTGGTGTCAGGCACCTCAGACTTGTCCTAGCTGTATGGTTAGAATTCCACTGAGCAGGTTTAATTAGACCCTGAATTAAAAACACTCGAGTGCCAGGTAACAAGAACATTTACACATTTATAAGAATAATGTGGCCGGGAGCAGTGGCTCATGCCTGTAATCCCAGCAGTTTTGGGGGCTGAGGTGGGTGGATCACGAGGGCAGGAGTTCAAGACCAGCCTGGCCAACACGCTGCAACCCCATCTCTACTAAAAATACAAAAATTAGCCAGGCTTTGTGGTGCACGCCTGTAATCCCAGCTCACGCCATTGCACTCCAGCCTGGAGCAAGACTCTGTCAAAAAAAAAAAAAAGAATGTGATGCAATATGTGGCTTGGATTGGGTAAATCATCACTGAGCTAATACGCTGATTTGATTAACCTGGTCTGGAAAGAATGAAAATAAAAATGAACTCTTACCTATCTTCGTTTTGCTCTGTTTTGTACATGTATTTATCGATATAAGATATGTGAATAATGAAACATATACATCCAGAATGGTTCATATAGTTGTATCTAGCTAAAGTCCATTTGTGCTTATGCCTGGTAAAAAAAAGCCTCAGAAGAAAAGTAGATCAAAGTTCATTTTCCTTTCCTACCCATCCAGACCAGGTGAATTCAATAAGCCAATTAGCTAAGCTCAGGTGATTTTAATCAGCCAATTAGCTCAGCCCAGGCAAATATAATCAGCCAATTAGCTAATTTGGGAAAGCAGAAGCATCAAGAAAGGCCCCAAATGGTGGATGTAAATAACAGAGGCATACAGTGAAAAGAAAAAAGCAGGGCCTTCAAATTCCAAGCTTTCCATGAAACCTTACATAACAGTACTGGACGCTTACTTCCTAGGCTGTGTCCCTCAGTGCTAAGCTTTGTTGATTTTTACACATAACATTGTATAGCTGGGTTCCAGCCTGAGATGGTATAGAGCCATATAGGTGAACGTAAGTCTATGTCTGCAACATCAGTTTTTGCTGGAGGGGAATGTCTCTTGAACTTATTTTGTATACAGAAATATTTACATAGACAAACTCATAATTTTATGTTTGTGTTTATCTACCTACAAATATCTATATGCAGATCTATCATGCTCTTTATATTCATACAGATTAGAGACATAAGAGGTAAAGATTTTGATAGATATTTGTACTGTTAGTAATATAAAAAGAAATTTCCATACATGCAAAATTTGATTTGCTGTTTAAACTATATCCCCAAGAGTACACTAAGAGAAGCATGTTCTGACATACATAGTTTTCATGTATTGCATATGAAGAAAAATTGGTTTTTATAGCTCAAACCTGTGAGCAGAAAATAAACTAAGGCCATCAAGTCATTAAGGAATATCTTCTTTATTCTGGTGAACATGAGACCAGAAATAAAATAAGCTCAGCTTAAAGAACCTGACTTGTAGAAGAACCTTCCCACATACCTCTCCTTAGAAGCCTTTCTACCGCTGTGACTCTAGCCTGAGGGGGGCATAGAGAGGGTGAGGGTGGGAAACAAAGAGCTAACGCGAACTGGCATTGATTACAATGTATCTTCCTGGCTTCCCCCTGGCAGCAGCAGGCCTCCCATAGACTCCAGAGTTCCCAAATCGCTCCATCAGACAGATTGTGCCAGCTTCCCTTTTGCCTACGTGGGGAGACAGATTCCTGGTGCTTCCTGCTCTGCCACCTCCCCAGATTTCTTTCCGAATGTGTTGTCACGCACACTGCCTTTCCTCTCATTGGAAGTAATCTAACAGCTCGTGGCCCTGCAGCTTTCTCAGGCTCAGTTCCCTCCCGATAAGAAAAAGAAGAGAAAATAATGTAGACGAATTGCTGTCTGTAGGCAGCAAATCCGAATCAAGGTCCTCCCCTTCAAGAAAGAGAACGAGAATAAGAAAAAAGCCTTATTGATCTTTTGTGATTGATCGAGAACCATACATCTACATTTATCTGTATTCTAGAACTAGAAAAAATCTTCAGTGCACGGAGTTAAATACTGCAATGCTTTCTACAATATTCAAAACCACCAGAGATTAGGAGCACTTCACTCAATGGGGCTTGTGCCCCTAAAAACAAACAGCCAACCGAAAAAAAAAAAAAACAGGGGCCGGGCGCGGTGGCTCACGCTTGTAATCCCAGCACTTTGGGAGGCCGAGGCGGGCGGATCACGAGGTCAGGAGATCGAGACCACGGTGAAACCCCGTCTCTACTAAAAATACAAAAATTAGCCAGGCATAGTGGTACGCAACTGTAGTCCCAGCTACTTGGGAGGCTGAAGTGGGAGAATTGCTTAGACCCAGGAGGCAGAGGTTGCAGTGAGCCAAGATCCCACCACTGCACTCCAGCCTGGGCAACACAATGAGACTCCATCTCATAAAATAATAATAATGTTAAAAAAGAAATATATATGAGCAGACCCTGGACACCATAATGAGAACACATCTCTGCTAAAAAGGTAGACAGATACATAGATATAGATAGATGATAGATGATAGATAGATAGATAGATAGATAGATGATAGATGATAGTTAGATATATAGATGATAGATGATAGATAGATGATGATAGATAGATAGACAGATAGATAATAGATAGATAGAGTGAGCCAGGCACAGTGGCTCAAGCCTGTAATTCCAGCACTTTGGGAGGCCAATGTGGGCAGATTGCTTGTGCACAGAAAACATGATGGAACCCTGTCTCTACAAAAATAAAATGTACAAAGCACAAAATAAGGTTAGCCAGCAGGTGGCGTGTGCTTGTAGTCTCAGCTACTAGGGAGTTGGGGGGCTGAAATGAGAGGATTGCTTGAACCTGGGAGGTTGAGGCTGCTGTGAGTCAAGATCACGCCATTATACTGCAGCCTGGGTGACAAAGTGAGACCCTGTCTAAAAATAAAAATTAATAATAATAATAAAAACAAACAATAACAAGTGACAAAGAACAAACAATATTAAATTGTTTTTTTAATGGAGTGAACAAAGGCAAAAGGTAAATAAGATCCCAAGTAATTGTACCCCCTCTCTCTCTTTCTGGCAGGTTCTTCTGTTACCCAGGCTGTAGGGCAATGGCGCAATCATGGCCCACTGCAGCCTCGACCTCCCAGGCTGAAGCGATCCCTGTAGTTTCAGCCACTTGGGAGGCTGAGACAGGAGCAACCCCTGAGCCCAGAGAGGTCGAGGCTGCAGGGAGCTGTGATCACCCAACTGTACTCTAGCCTGCGTGATAGAGTGAGAAGACTTCACTCAGAAAAAAGAAAGAAAAAGAAGACGAAAGAAAGAAATCAAAACAGCAACTTTAATGTGCAGGAAGAAGCGTTAAGAGACAGAGAACAAGGAAAAACAACAACTCAAAGTACTGAGGAAAGAAAATGGAAGTGGAACTAGAAAAAAAATCACAGGAAGGTCCCTGGAATCCCGGCTCTTCCCAGAAATGGAAGGGCTACTTGGGCGAGCCCGAGAGTAGGGGCGTGGGTTCAAGGCCACAGCGAGGCCTGATCACACCCCTCCGCTGGACCTAGGGGGCACTGCCGTGCGTAGATATTTAAATGTTTGATATTAAATATTTAGGTTGCCCTTTAGTATTTCGAGCTGGTGGCCAAGAGCAATGTTCGCGGCTCGCAGCCCACATCTGGTCGTCCCAGTGGCCCGACTGAGAAGCCAGCCCGTGGCCGTGGGCAGTGGCGCACCGGGTCCACCCTACAGCCAAGTGTGGCGCTCCCGACCTGAGACTGTTCCGCCCAGCTGGAGCCTTGGACGTGGGCGGCGGAGTGGGGGCGGCTGGTGACATAAGCCCGCCCACCATCCCCACCACTGCCCGCGGTCTGCTGGTCCACCCGGAGTGGGGCGGAGAGGAGAAGGGCGCAGGGGTGGAACAGGATGCGCCTCGCCCGCCCCCGCTACAGGGAAGGAAGGGCTGGGACCCAGATGGCCACCCCCGGGCCCGCGCGGCCACCCCCTGGGACAGAAGCCACTGGGCCACGACCCTCCAACTTCTACACCTCGATCATTTCCACTACGCTCCCGGACCCCGTGTCAGGGGATGAGCCCCCAGCGGGGTGATGGGAGAGGGCGGTAAATGGAGAGGAGGGACGCCAGCAGGGGAGGCCTCCCACACCTCGAACACCCCCAGCGTGGCACGTCCCCTTCAGTTAATGAAGGCCCGTGCGCAGGGACGCGAGCCTCCCTAAGGTGCGGTGCCCACCGAGTCAAGATTCAGAAAGAGACTGGGAGCAGTGGCTCACGCCTGTAATCCCAGCACTTTGGCAGGCTGAGGCGGGTGGATCACCCGAGGTCAGGAGTTTGAGACTAGCCTGACCAACTTGGCGAAACCCCGTCTCTACTAAAAATACAAAAATTAGCCTGGCTTGGTGGTGGGCGGCTGCATCCCAGCTACTTGGGAGGCTGAGGCAGGAGAATCGCTTGAACCCAGGAGGCGGAGGTTGCAGTGAGCCGAGATCGCGCCACTGCACCCCAGCCTGGGCGACAAGAGCGAAACTCCTAGAAAAAAAAAAAAAAAAAAGTCAGCAGGAGACCTTGAGCATTCTCTCCTGAAATCAGTGAGGTGAATGGCGACCGCGTGTTCTGTGCTTCTGCATTTTTAGGTGGCCATGCATGGAAGATAGATTTGAAACGTTTCTGGAAAGGTGCAAGCAAAGGTCATTCGAGTCGCCTGAGCACAGGATGGGGTTTTGGACAGCGACTTAAGAGCCAGAATTCGCCAAGGCCCATGTTCCAGGGTAGAGATGATGGAACCCCATGCAGAGGGTGTGGGCGAGCTCCAGCCATAGGCCCCACCCAGCAGACCACATCAGAAGGAACAGAATCCCTCTTGCTACATGTCATGTCCTTCCACTGAAGTTGGGAGGGGATCCGTTTTTCAAACATGAGGTGGCTTTCAGCAATGGATCACAAGGGGCCGGGCTTCCCTGAGTCGGCAGGATAAGGAAGTCCCCTGCATTTTAGCCCTGTAAGAAAAGTTGTCTTTTCTCCGCCTGTGCTTTTCTCAGCCCTTTCCTTCCTCTGGAGCCCAGCTCCTGTGCTTAGCTTCTGGAAAAGCTCATTCTATGACGCAGAGTGAGGCATGGCCTGAATCTAAAATCTCCAGTTATAACCATCGGGGCTTTTTAACTCAACGTGTTGTCCTTGGGTCGCTTGACAGGATACATCGGGCACTTCAGGAAATGTCGGGGGAATCTATTCTGTGGCCTCAAGGGAAGCTTTGAGAGATGCTCCCGAAAACGTGAAGGCCAAAGGAATTCCCTCTGTCCAAAAAGCCATATTCATTTGAATCCCCACTGCCCAAGAAGCCGCATTCATTTCCAGCCTGCAGCCTGTGGGAGAATCGGGCTTTCTATAGACTCCCCCCTGAAATTAGCTCTTGCTCCCTTCAATCAAAATAGGAGAATTGCCTGGCACGGTGGCTCATGCCTGTAATCCCAGCACTTTGGGAGGCTGAGGTGGGCAGATAACAAGGTCAGGAGTTCAAGACCAGCCAGGCCAACATAGTGAAACCCCTTTTCTACTAAAAACACAAAAATTAGTGGGGCATGGTGGCGTGTGCCTGTAGACCCAGCTACTCAGGAGGCTGAAGCAGGAGAATCACTTGAACCCAGGAGGCAGAGGTTGTGGTGAGCCGAGATTGCACCACTGCACTCCAGCCTGGCCAACAGAGTGAGACTCCATCTCAAAAAAAAAAAAAGAAAATAAAAGAACTGCTTCCCTAGGATACAGCTGCAGATAAACAATGATGCCACCATCAAACAAACCTCCCGTCTATGTGCTCAGGACACACTCACATGAGGAGGGTGTCAGGCTCTATTCTATTCACACTGTGTGGTTTTCTCACCTGCAGTGTGTGGGCTTCAGGGGCTTGTGGACAGAGGAGGAGGAGAGAGAGTGGTGTCTCGTGGGTTGAGACATGGGTGGGGTGGCCAGAGCCTAGGAAACTCATTCTGGCCAGGAAATCTCCCCTCCATGCCTTCTCTTTGTCCCACTCACTCTTCACATCTTCAGAGTGCCGTGGGGACCTTGTGGGTGGAGGTTCCTGTGACTTTCAACTTTAGCAGAGGAAGGCTGGCTTCCCAAGAGTCTCCCTGGAGTTGGTACCTTTGGCAGTTTAGGCTCACAACGGTAGTGATCTACGGTGGAGGCCTTGGCCCATGCAGTAGTAGATGTCTGACCTTGTTGGGGGTGTCAGTTTTGTGGGGCCCCATGCATCCTTCAAGAGAGTCATCCAAACCTAGAAGTATGGTCTCAATGCCGCCAGCAGAGACACTTTTGTTTACACAAAATCCAGGACAGGAACGTTAGCAGGCTTTGGCCTGATACCTGCAAACCTGAAACAAATTCTCCGACGTCCTTCAAAGAGCCAGTGGCTCCACAAAGGGCTGTGGGTAGTTGCGGAAATGGAGAGAAGTTTCTGGAGATACATATTGGAGGAAGAATGGACAGGACTTGGTAACAGGTTGTTTAGGACATGAGGAGGTAGAGATTGAATAAACTCTCCCAGTATCCTAGGTGAACAGTGGTACAATTTATTGAGCCAGTAGGTCTGGGTCACAGCTGAGTTGAATGAGGAAGAAGCAAACCCAGTTTTAAGGTTGGATCATTATTAATATGTAATGTCTATGAGGCATCCAAGTCCAGAAATCAACTTACTGGTTCTCTACAGGATTTGGGATAGAGATCCAATGTTGGATTAAGAATTCAGGCTTTGGGGCATGGTGGCTCATGCCTGTAATCCCAGCACTGTGGGAGGCCGAGGCAAGCAGATCACCTGAGGTTAGGAGTTCAAGACCAGCCTGGCTAACATGGTAAAACCCTGCCTCCACTAAAACTACAAAAATTAGCTGGGCGTGGTGGCACACACCTGTAATCCCAGCTACTTGGGAGGCTGAGACAGGAGAATCACTTGAACCTAGGAGGTGGAGGTTGCAGTGAGCCGAGATCGTGTGACTGCACTCCAGCCTGGGCAGCAGAGTGAGACTCTGTCTCAAAACAAACAAACAAACAAACAAAAAGAATTCAGGCTTTGGAAATAGATTAGATCTGCCTGAGCTTATTTTAAAGAGAGACAGAGAGAGAAGGAAGGAGCGTACTCAAGAAATAACTACACATATTATATAATGCTGCTGATGCCATAACAGGTGGGTGGATCACCTGAGGTCAGGAGTTCGAGACCAGCTTGGGCAACATGGAGAAACCCTGTCTCTACTAAGAAACACAAAAATTAGCTGGGTGTGGTGGCATGAGCCTGTAATCTCAGCTACTTGGGAGGTTGAGGCAGGAGAATCGCTTGAACCCAGGAGACAGAGGTTGCAGTGACCCAAGATGATGCCACTGCACTCCAGCCTGGGCGACAGAACAAAACTCTGTCTTAAATAAATAAATAAATAAAACCCAAACACAATTTCCCCACTGTCTTGGGGTCTTCATTCTGAAGGCTCTGTGAACAGAAACGTGTCTGCCTTTTCTCCTATTCATCTGCCTTTGATGAGTTGATTTCTCAGTGAAACTTCAGAGGGCCAAAGGGAAACCTCTTCATTTGCCCCCACATTACGTTTTATAATAAGCATAAGGCAGTTTCCCTAGGCCAAGGTCACTAAATATCCTGATAAATTTTTTGCCTCTCAATGGAATTCTGTACATCTCTAGTGTTGTAATCACCCAACCTTGCCTGCTGCCTAGACAGAGTGAATTTATCAAGATAGGGGAATTGCAACAAAGAAAGTAATTCATGCAGAGTGGGCTGTGTGGGACATTGGAATTTTATTATTACTCAAATCTGTCCCCCTGAACATTTGGGGATCACGGATTTTAAGAATAATTTGGTGGGTGAGGGAAAGCCAGTGAGTCGAGAATGCTGATTGGTCAGGTCAGAAGTGAAATCACAGGGAGTCCAAGCTGTCTTCTTGTGCTGAGTCAGTTCCTGGGTGGAGGCCACAAGATCATATGAGCCAGTTTATCAAGCTGAGTAGTGGCAGCTGATCCATCAAGTGCAGGGTCTGCAAAATATCTCAAGCACTGATCTTAGGAGCAGTTTAGAGAGGGTCAGAATCTTGTAGCCTCCAGCTGCATGACTCCTAAACCATAATTTTTAATCTTGTGACTAATTTGTTAGTCCTACGAAGGCAGTCTAGTCCCCAGGCAAGAAGGAGGTTTGTTTTGGGAAAGGGTTGTTATCATCTGTGTTTTAAACTATAATCTATAAACTAAGTTCTTTCCAAAGTTAGCTCAGCCTATTCCCAGGAATGAGCAAGGGCAGCTTGAAGGTTAGAAGCAAAATGGAGTTGGTTAGGTCAGATATTTTTCACTGTCTCGGTTATAATTTTGCAGTGGTGGTTTCAGGGACAGGAATGATTTAGTACTAAAACTTCCCTTTCTGGTCAAAGGGACAGCCTTGGTGATGACAAGAGAAACTTTATTTTGTGCTTTTTATCTTTGTTCTTATTTTTCAATATTTTCTATTTCACAACAGATGCTTATTTAAACAACCAGAAGCTGGATTTGAAGAGGAAAGTTTCAAGAATTATCTCTTTCCCTCTTTCTCATAAAAATAGATTTTCCCTATGTAGAACAGCTATGAAGCAGTTGCCCCACTCTGCCCCACCAAAAAAAAAAAAGAATGTTATAATAGGCCAGGAGTTTGAGAACCAGCCTGAGCAACATGGGGAGGGTGAATCCACCTCCTTAAAAAAAAAAAAAAAAAAAAAAAGATTTGGCAAGGTGGTGACCCACACATCACACTGGGCCCCAACTTAGGAGGCTGGGGAGGCTGAGGCAGGAGGTTTGAGGTTGTAGTGAGCTAGTATCATGCCCACTGCACTGCAGCCAGGGTGACAGAGTAAGATCCTGTCTCAAAAAAATAAATTTTGGTGTGTGTAATCTGAGATAAAAAAAACAAACAAAAGAAAACAAAACTGAAGGAAAGAAGGAAGAGAGAGAGGGAGGGAGGGAGGAAGGAAGGAAGGAAAGAAGGAGGGAGGGAGGGAAGGAAGGAAGGAAGGAAGGGAGGGAGACCAATAACAAAGCTAAAATTATCCAATGGTGCACCCATAAGGAATGATTTCGTGTCTTTTACAGCAACATGGATGGAGCTGGAGGCCATTATACTCAGTGAACTAACTCCAAAGTAGAAAAGCAAATACTTCATGTTCTCACTTATAAGTGGGAGCTAAACAGCGCACACACACTCAGGGACTCCAAAAGGGAGGAGGGTGGGAGGGGGATGAGGGATGAAAAATCACCTATCAGATACAACATTTGCTATGTGGGTACTGGATGCGCTGGAACCCACTCCCCCGCAGAATGCAGTATGCTTATGTAACAAACAAGCATATGTACCCCTAAATATTTGTTTTAGTTGAGGGGCAGGGCCCCACAGCCCTGCAGCCTTGTCAGGCTCTGTCTTCTCCCAATTTCAACAAAAATTAGAAAAATAGCTGTCTACAGGCAGCAACGCAAATCAAGGCCCTCCATTTCAAGAAAGGGAAGTAGAATAAGGAAAAAGATGTATTGATTTTCTTGTGATTGATCAAGAACAGACATCTAGATTTATCTGTATTCCAGAACTAGACAAAATCTTCAGTGCACAGAGTAAAATAGGGCAATGCTTTCTACAATATTTAAAACCACCAGAGATTAGGAGCGCTTCACTTGATGAGGCTTGTGCTACTAGAAAGGAAAGGTAAGTTCGTGAGATTGATCTGTGTCAAAATTTTTGTTTTCAATCCCTGTACTATCACTATGCATCTGGACTGGAACACGAACTGCAAAGAATCAACACATCAAAAATATAACCAGGTGGCTCACGCTTGTAATTCCAGGAGTTTGGGAGACCAAGGGGGGAAGATCACTTGAGCCCATGAGTTCGAGACCATCCTGGGATAGGTGGCAAGACCCCATCTCTATTAAAATAATAATAATAATTGAAATTTAAAAAGAAATATATATAACCAGAGCCTGGACAACATAGTGAGACCGTGTCTCTGCTAAAGGAATAGATAGGTAGATAGAGCAGAGTGTGGTGGTTCATGGCTATATCCCAGCACTTTGGGAGGCCAAGGTGGGAGGATAGCTTGAGCCCAGGAGTTTGAGATTTTCCTGGGCAGCTTGGTGAGACAACATCTCTATTAAAAAATAATAATAACAATTAAAGTTAAAAAATATATTTGACCAGAGCCTGAACAACATAGGGAGACCACAAGTCTACTAAAAAGATGATAGATAGATGATAGATAGATAGATAGATGATAGATGATAGATGATAGATAGATAGATAGATGATAGATAGATAGATAGATAGATAGATAGATAGATAGATGATAGATAGATAGATAGATGACAGAAGATAGATAGATAGATGATAGATAGATAGATGATAGATAGATGATAGATAGATAGATAGATGATAGATAGATAGATAGATAGATAGATAGATAGATAGATAGATAGGCATGGTGGTGCACGTTTGTAATCCCAGCACTTCGGGAAGCCAAGGTGGATGGATCACTTGAGTTCAGGACTTTGAGACTAGCCTAGTCCAGCCTGGGCAACATAGTGGAACCTCATTTCTACAATAAATAAATAAATAAAACACAAATTAGCCAGGAGTGGTGGCACATGCCTGTAGTTCCTGCTACTTGCAGGGAGGCTAAGCCGGGAAGATGGCTTGAGCCCAAAAGTTTAAGGCCACAGTGAGCCAAGATTGTACTACTGTACTGCAGCCTAGGTGACAGAATGAGGCCCTGTTTCCAAATAATAATAATAATTAAATAAATAAACAACAAACAATAACAATAACAAACAACAAAAATTATTCCGAACAATAATAACAATAAACAAAATAAGTGGGAGTGAACAAAAGTAAAATGTAATCAAGATAACAATTAACTGTACTTAATTTTTAAAAAATGTGCGTGTATGTGTGTGTTTTTAACCAGTCTCTGTCCCTGTTTCTCTTTCTCAGACAGGGTCTCCATCACCCAGGCTGGAGGGCAATCTCTGTAAGTCCCAATTAGGGAGGTCAAAGCTGCAGTGAGCAGTGATCACAAACCTGCACTCCAGTCTGGGTGACAGAGTGAGAAGACCTCACTCCAAAAAAAAAAAAAAAGTAAATCTAAAACAACAGCAACTTCAGTGTGCAAGGAACATAAGAAATTTTAAAATGAGAGAGAAAATAACAACAACAAAAAATAAAACAGCATCTCAAAGTACTGTGGAAACGAAATGGAAACTAGCAAAAAAAAAAGACAAATAAATTAACAAAAAACAAAAAACAGAGGAAGAAGATCCCTGTAGTCCCAGGTACTTGGGAGGCCGAGATGGGAGGATCACCTGGGCGAGCCTGGAATGTGGAGGCTGCAGTGAGCCGGGATCCCACCCTCTGCTGGACACACGCGGTGCTGCTGCCGGCTAGAACCACCTGGTCTACCTTAAACCTTTCAGGCTGTTGGTTCGAGGCCGACATCTGGTCAACGCAGCCGCCGCAGGAAGAGGCCGAGTGTGGCGCTTGCGGCCTGAGTCTGAGTCCACTGACCTTCCTTCCCACCTCTCCCCCGCGGTCGGCTGGTCTCCCGGGCGGCGGAAAGAGGAGGAAGGGAGCCAGGCCTGCCCCGTCCACCTCCCGCCGCGGACCGGACGGCCACCCCCAAGTCCGCGCGGCCACGCCTGGGACAGGGGCCGCCGGACCACAACCCTCCTACGCCCGCGACTCAGCAAACCCCACCACCCTCCCCAAACACCTGCCGGGGACTAGCCGCAGGCAGAGTGCGGGAAGGAGGCGGTAACCAGAGAGGCAGGACGCCGAGCAGGGACGCCCACTCCACCATGACCACTCCCGGCGAGGCACCTGCCACTCCGCCCGCGGAAAGCTCCCAGTTACTCAGAAGGCCGAGGTGAGAGAATAGCTTGAGCACGGATTGTCGAGGCTGCAATGAGCTGCGATTACGCCACTGAACTCCAGCCTGGGTGACAGAGAGAAACTCTCTCAAAGAAAAAAAAAAAAGAAGAAGAAGGAAAAAAGAGAGACAACCACGGAGAATAAACTATAAAGCATTTGTTTAATGTTTGCAAAGTGCTAATTGCATAGCAGATTTCTAGAAGTCAGTTTCCAGAATCCAAGGCTTACACCAGAGTATTCTATACATTTCTTCCTACATTGATTATATATTTTGGGCTTCCTAATATTAATGGAAAAAAATAAAGCATAAACCACAATGAAATAGCACACAATCATGAGAGTGACAACCATGCAGAGAAAAATTGCCAAGACTTAGTCCTGGCGAGGACTTGGAGCAACTAGAACTAGAAATATAAACTCCTGCAATAACTTTGAAAAACAGTTCAGTGGTTTATTATAAAGTTAAACATACACTTATTAGGTTACCAAAATATTCCACTCCTAGGTTATTACTAAAGCAAACAGAAAACTAATGTTAAAATGAAAACCTTTTTGTGGATGTTTATTGTCTACTTTATTTGTAATTGCAAAAAGCTAGATGTAAACCAGATACTTTTCTTCAGGTGAATGAATAAACAAACTGTGGGTTATCCATAGAATAGAATCCCAGTTGTCAACAAAAAGAAACAAACTATTGATTCACATCACAGTATGAAGGAGTCAGAAATGCATTTCTTTAAGTGAAGAAAGGATGATTCAAAAGGCTACATATTATATGATTCAATTTTATGGCATTGTAGAAAAAGAAATTATAGGCATTGATAATAATCAGGCCAGGCTTGATGGCTTAAGTCTGTAATCTCAGCACTTTGTGGGGCTGAGGTGAGAGGATCTTTGAGCTCAGGATTTTGAGGCCAGCCTGGAGACATAGCAAGACCTCCCTACATGAGGAGGAGGAGGAGACAAAGAAAGAAGGAAGAAGGAAAGAAGGAAGAGGAGGAGGAGGGGGGGAGTAGGAGGAGGGGGAGTGGGAGGAGAAGGGGGAGTGGGAGGAGGAGGGGGAGTGGGAGGAGGTGGGGAGTAGGAGGAGGGGGAGTGGGAGGAGGGGGGGTAGGAGGAGGGGGAGTGGGAGGATGAGGGGGAGTGGGAGGAGGAGGAAGGGGAGGAGGAGGGGGGAGTAGGAGGAGGGGGAGTGGGAGGAGGAGGGGGAGTGGGAGGAGGAGGGGGGAGGAGAAGCAGGGTAGTAGGAGGAGGGGGAGTGGGAGGAGGAGGGGGAGTGGGAGGAGGGGAGGAGGAGGAGGGGGGGAGTAGGAGGAGGGGAGTGGGAGGAGGAGGGGGGGAGTAGGAGGAGGGGGAGTGGGAGGAGGAGGGGGAGGAGGAGGAAGGGGAGGAGGAGGAAGACAACAACAACTAAAGCGTAATCACTGGTTGCCAAAGAATAGATGAGGGTAGAAGTTAACTATGAATGGGAAGCATTAGATGATTTGGGGGGTAATAAAGAGTTCTATGTGGTACTGTGGAGATGAGGACATAACTCAAGACAGTTGTCAAACTTCGTGGAACTGTACATCACAAAGAATAAATTTTCCTTTCAGCAAATTAAAAAAGAAACCGTGATTTTGAGGAAATTCTGATAAAATGTAGGCAGTAAAAAATAGAATTTAGCCTTACTAAAAATGTATTATCTAACCTAACACTATTTTAGAAGATTGGAATGAAAGGTCTTGATGTATATCACTTTGAAAAACAGTGTTTTAATTGAATACTGCAAGACTCAAGAACTGAACACAAACACTGTATTCTGGTTAGTACTGTTTGTTTATAAGAATAAAGATCAGCAATTTTTAAAACTACTCTTTCTGTTAGTGTGTGTGTGTGCATGTGTCTTTGTGTGTGTGTAAACACACTATACATAAGGTCATTACTGCCTGCTTTTCTCTGAAGTTAAAAAAAAAAGAGGGGGAGAATTCTAGAACAGACCCTGTGGTGCTGGACCAGAGTTGGGAATATTTAGATAAATGCATGTCTCATAATATATCAACTGAGAGAGAGAGAGAGAGAGAGAAAGGAGAGGTGTTCCTACATGAATCTATATTAATATGTAAATTTTCAAACTCTGTCTGCTGAGAGGTTTCAGAAGCAGTGACATCCCAGTATTAATGAGCACACCTGGTTCTCATAGCATGGTTTCTAAGTACTATTCTTTAATAAAAGGAAGCAAGACTGTTTATAAAAATTAGATAATTCTAGCAGTGGAGTAGAACATTCAAGTTAAGGTAGAGTATCTTGTGAAGCCAGAAAGTTAAAAAAAGTGCTTTATGAACATCAGAAAAAGACATGTCAGAGGAAGTCAACCTGAAAGACTTTCCAGCAGCCCAAGCTGGAACAACATGAGAAACAAAATAAGTAATAATAGGATTGGATTATAAACCTGAGAATAAAAGAAATATTCATAAGTCCATACAGATCTAGAAAAAATAAATAGAAATAAGGAGAGATAGAAAGAAAATCTTTTTTATAGAATTCCAAGTACTAATTAATGTAGATGGATAACACAAAATAGAAAATCACAACTAGGACACCACAGCAATAATTACTGTAGACAAGATGTACTGAAGAACACAAAAACTGTGGGTAAATTTAAAAGAGAAACAGTGTATTTACATAGCCTCAAAATATTTGCCCCTAAATATTTATGAACATCATTTTCTCCTAATTTCTTTATAAGACTTATGACTATTTAACAAATGTTATAACCCAGTATTGTGACATATATAATGCATAGACATAAAATTTATAAATAGTACAAAAAATAGAAGGAGGTACTTCAAACTTTGTAACAGCAAGGACTTCATATTTTACATTTATTAAAATAGTACAGTATTAACGCTAGGTAGATTGTGATATGTTAAAGATGCATATTGTAATACCTGGAGAAACCATGAAAAAAAGTAAAGAGGTGTCACTTAAATGTTAATAAAGGAATAAAATTATATAGTAAAAAGTATTTGTACGATAATGTTTATAAACCTTTTAGTCATAATAGCTTAAGGTAGGAAAAACCCCAAGTGTCCATCTCTAGGAAAATGGATGGAAAAATTGTAACTCATTCATGCAAGAGAATAGTCATAGAAAGAAACAAACTACTGAAGCAAACATCCTGGATGAATCTCATAAACCTGCTAAATGAGACAAGCTGAAAATGAAATAGTACATATTGTATGATGTCAGGCAAAATGAACCAATGGTAAAAAAAAAAAAAAAAAATCAAGAAATAGCCTCTTGTGACAGCAAAATTGTCTGAAAGAAAAGCCTGAAGGAATTATCTGAGAATGAAAAAACATTCATCATTCTATTTTATGCTGTATCACTAGAACAGAACAATATTCAGTTCATTCTTAAAAGATATGAAGGTTATATGAGTGTATCTATCTGTCAAAATGTTTCAGTTAGGATTTGTGCCTTTCAATGTATGTACACTTGACCTCACAAAAAAAACAAAACTAAAGAAAATAATGGAGGGTGGCCAATGGATTGACCAGGGCTGACTGAAGTAGAGGCATGTAGATGACGCCAGAATGGCACAAGATTAGTTGTTGTTGAGGCTTCGTGACAAGTCTATTGTGGTTGTCATGAAGCCTCAAAAATATGTGTTTTGTTTGTTTTGCACATGTTAAAAATTTTCTGTAATAAAACACAAAATTAATCTATAATGTTAGCTCTTAAGATTACGGCTATTGTTGGAGAAGAAAGGATAAAGCAATTGTTGGGGCATGGATGAGGCTAGTTTTATTTTATTTTGAGACAGGGTCTCACTCTTTCACCCAGGATAAAGTGCAGGGGTGTGATCTTGGCTCACTGCAACCCCCACCCCTCAGGTTCAAATGATCCTCCCACCTCAGCTTCCCGAGGAGCTAGGACCACAAGTGTGCACAACATCTTCCTCCCTCCCTCCCTCCCTTCCTTCCTTCCCTCCCTCCCTCCTTCCTTCCTTCCTTTTTTTGAGACGGTCTCCCTCTGTTGCCCAGGCTGGAGTGCAGCAGCATGATCTCGGCTCACTGCAACCTCCCTGCCTCGGGCTCCCGTGATTCTCCTGCCTCAGCCTGCCCAATGCCTGGGATTGCAGCCACACACCACTGTGCCTGGCTGGTTTTTGTATTTTTGGTGGAGACAGGGTTTCGCCCAGTTGGCCAGGCTGGTCTCCAACTCCTGACCTCGAGTGATCTGCCCGCCTCGGCCTCCCGAAGTGCTGGGATTACAGACGGAGTCTCACTCACTCAATGCTCAAAGTTGCCCAGGCTGGAGTGCAGTGGCGTGATCTCGGCTCGCTACAACCTCCACCTCCCAGCCACCTACCTTGGCTTCCCAAAGTGCTAAGATTACAGCCTCTGCCCAGCTGCCACCCCATCTAGGAAGTGAGGAGCATCTCTGCCTGGCCGCTCATCGTCTGGGATGTGAGGAGCGCCTCTGCCCGGCCGCCCCATCTGGGAAGTGAGGAGCGCCTCTGCCTGGCCACCCCATCTGGGATGTGAGGAGCGCCTCTGCTCGCCACCCCGTCTGGGAAGTGAGGAGCGCCTCTGCCTGGCCGCTGTGCAAACTTCCAAGTGTGAAGTGACAGCCTTCGTTGTAGAATGAATGAAGACACTGGCACTGATTTTATAACACCTCGGCAGCTATCTCAAGTCATTGATGGTGGAGGTATCGGAATTATAGAAGAAAGCAAACACACAAATTTGACTAAAGGCGATTTTGTGACTTCTTTCTATTGGCCCTGGCAAACCAAGGTTATTCTGGATGGAAATAGCCTTGAAAAGGTGATATATATATGAACGTATCTGATTTTTTTTCCTGTATAATTCTTACTTTGTGCATTTGATATTCAGTTGTGTTTGTAATCACGGAAAAATAAAAGCATATTTTTTCTTTTTTAAAAAAAAATAATTGTGCACAACCATGCCTGGTTGTTTTTTGGTATTTTATTTTAGAAGAGATAGGGTGTCACCATGGTGCCCAGGCTGGTCTTAAACTCCTGAGCTCAAGCGATCTGCAGGCCTCAGCCTTCCAAAATACAAAGATTACAGGAGTGACCCACTGCACCAGGCCTAATTTTATCTTTTTATTACACAAGTGTATTTTTTGTAACAATTTATTGAGCTTTACATGAATAAATCCTTTGTGTATGTATTTCTGTATGCGTGTTACATATTAATAAAAAAATTAAATAGTACATATTTGTACAAAAATGCTAACTCAGTATCTCAGAACAATGGCAGGATTTTGTTTTTTGTTTGTTTTCTGGTGGAACACACTCACGCAGGACACAATCATACAGATGTTAATATTCAAAGGGAGTATTAAAGCTCTAACCGGCCGGGTGCGGTGGCTCAAGCCTGTAATCCCAGCACTTTGGGAGGCTGAGGCGGGCGGATCACGAGGTCAGGAGATCGAGACCATCCTGGCTAACACAGTGAAACCCCATTTCTACGAAAAAATACAAAAAATTAGCCGGGCGTGGTGGCGGGCACCTGTAGTCCCAGCTACTGAGGAGGCTGAGGCAGGAGAATGGTGTGAACCTGGGAGGTGGAGCTTGCAGTGAGCCGAGATCACCCCACTGCACTCCAGCCTGGGGGACAGAGAGAGACTCCATCTCAAAAAAAAAGCTCTAACCTTTGGGTGAATCACAGGTATTTTTATTTTTTTCTTAATTTGGGTACATGTAATGTTTGTTTTGGGGAAATGCAACTTTTTTAAATTTAAGAAAATGTTTTTCTCACAGTAATAATCACCAAGGCCAGGGCACCTAGCACAGTGCCCTGCACATAGTGTGCAGTATCCGTGGAACCAGGTTGAATCAGGAACAGAAACAATAGCAAGGTTGGTTCTGAAAAAAGTTGTAATTCGATAACACTGGTAAGACTGAAAGACCGTGACTTAGTGGCAAACAATTTTTTATTTATTTGAGAATCAATTGGCAAGTAGGTTTAAATCTAAAAAGTGTTGGTTTAAAGCACTGGCTTTGAGCTTGGCTCTACTCTGTCATCACCTTGAGATATTTAAACAACACTGTTGCCCAGGTTCCACTCCAGGAATTCTGATTTAATTGGGGTGTGTTGATTTGAATTGGGAAGATTTTTAGAGCGTCTCCCCCAGGTGATTTTTACATGCAGACTGGGGAGAAAACAATTGGTTCAGAGTGAAAGATGCATTCACTGTGTGTGATTTTCATGTGTGCTGCTGAGAATTGCATCATGGCTGCTCCTGACTTTAGAATCTTAAAAAGCAGCTCTGCTATTTTAAAAATCAGAAGACAACTTCAAGATGTACTCAGCTATTTTTTCTAAATTTCAGCAGAGTAAAATATCCTTTTAGCAGATTTGTCTATAAGTCACTTGATATCAAGGTTAGAGTTTGTTTCAGGCACAGTAGTTTTAGTCAGTGTTGAAAATCATGAATAGCCTCCAAATATCAAAAAGAGATGAAAAGCATCTGCAGACATATTAAATCTGTTGTTAAATAAAGTTTAACCTAAAGCTGCCTTTTTATATGTTTTGAATTGAGCCTGAGGGTTTCTTCAAGATGGTAAACTGAAACCCAACTGAAAGTGTAAATAAAGTGTAACTTAGTTTTGTTCCAGTTATCAAATTTTGGCCAATCAAAAGAGGCCAACTCTTTAATTCATGTCTAAATAAAGCAAATGCCAAGCTCTAATTAATCCAGCTCTTTCTGTAACTCACTTTTCTTTCCTGTACTTCAGGTTTTTTATCTGTGCATAAATATTCTTCCATTATGTTGTGACCAGAAGGGGATTGTAGTAAGGGTTAAAAAGAAAAAGAAACTAGTTTTCCTCTGCTTAGCAGCTCACTTCCAAGGCAGTTATAAGATAACGCTCTCCGAAAAGCCAAGGCCAAGGAATAGACTCCAGAAACTCCCCTACTCCAGAGCAAGGTTGAAGAAAAACAAAAAGACAAACTCCTTTATTGTTACTCCTTTCCTTTGCCTCTTAAGCATGACTATGTTTTATAAATGTCTGTATTTAGCCAGTTCTTGTTTTTCTTTTGATGCGGCTACAAGGCCACCAGCTATGCAAGGCCACAGGTTATGCACTATATGATTAACTGCTTTTGTTTTGCTTTTGTAAGCCCACTTATAAAAACCCCACTCTGGGTGCTCACGCTCGCTGCAGGGGTCGGAGGTCAGGGCAAGCGTCTCGCGGGCTGTAGGAGAAAGATGGCAGTGGAGTCGCGTGTTACCCAGGAGGAAATTAAGAAGGAGCCAGAGAAGCCGATCGACCACAAGAAGACATGCCCACTGTTGCTACGGGTCTTCACCACCAATAACGGCCGCCACCACCGAATGGACGAGTTCTCCCGGGGAAATGTACCGTCCAGCGAGTTGCAGATCTACACTTGGATGGATGCAACCTTGAAAGAACTGACAAGCTTAGTAAAAGAAGTCTACCCAGAAGCTAGAAAGAAGAGCACTCACTTCAATTTTGCAATCGTTTTTACAGATGTTAAAAGACTTGGCTATCGAGTTAAGGAGATTGGCAGCACCATGTCTGGCAGAAAAGGGACTGATAATTCCATGACCCTGCAGTTGCAGAAGTTCCAGATAGGAGATTACTTGGACATAGCAATTACCCCTCCAAATTGGGCACCACCTCCTTCAGGGCACATGAGACCATATTAAATTCTATTTACTATTTCTTGAATTTATTTTTCCATCAGTTATGTAAAATAAACTTACTCTTTTTCCTCCCCTGGAAAAAAAAAAAACCTACTCTGTCTTTGTTCAAGGCTCAGCTTTTTAGATGTGAATCCACTGAGCCAGTGCGTGCCTTAAAATAAGTATCCTCCTGTATTCACCCATACTAGTCTCTCTAGTCCTGTGCATCCCACAACAGGATCACAATCCAAACCTCAAGAGAGGGTTCTTGAATCTCACACATAAAATAATTTAGGGTGAGTCAGCCAGGTGCAGTGGCTCACACCTGTAATCCCAGCACTTTGGGAGGTTGAGGCAGGTGGATCACAAGGTCAAGAGATTGAGACTATCCTGGCCAACATGGAGAAACCCCATCTCTACTAAAAATACAAAAATTAGCTGGGCATGGTGGTGCATGCCTGTAGTCCCAGTGACTCAGGAGGCTGAGGTGGGAGAATTGCTTGAACCTGGGAGGCGGAGGTTGCAGTGAGCCAAGATCATGACACTGCACTCCAGCCTGGATGACAGAGCAAGACTCCAACTAAAAAACAAACAAACAAACAAAAAGAATTTAGGGTGAGTCTATAAAGTAGAAGCAAGTTTATTGAGAAAGTGAAGAAGTAAAAGAATGGCTACCTATAGGAGAACAATGGCATGGGCTGCTTGATTGAGTATACTTATAGTTATTTATTGATTATATGCTAAACAAGGGGTGAAATATTTATGAGTTTTCCATGACTGGAGTGAGCAATTTCCAGAACTGACAGTTCTTCCCCCTTTTAGACTATGTAGTTTAACTTCTGGACATTTCCATGGCATTTGTAAACTATCATGGCACCAGTGAGAGTTTCTTCTAACATGCTAATGCATTACAATCAATGTATAATCAGCAGTGAGGATGACTACAGGTCACTTTCATTACCATCTTGAATTTGATGGATTTTGTCTGGCTTTTTTATTGCATTCTGTTTTATCAGTTGGGTCTTTATAACCTGTATTTTGTGATACCAATCCTATTGAACTCCTATCTCATCCTATGACTAAGAATGCCTAACTTTTTGTGAATGCAGCCCAACAGGTCTCAGCGCTATTTTATCCATCCCCTATTCATAGTGAAATTGTTCTAGTTTAAATGCCTCCAACAGTGTGACTGCTTGGGAGTTTCTCTGAGCCTACTCTGGCTCACCAGACTGCAAAATTAGTGAATAATTTTTTGCTTGATTAAACTCTGTTAAATTTATTTTGTTTGGCTGGGTGCGGTAGCTCACGCCTGTCATCACAACACTTTGGGAGGCCAAGGTGGGTGGATCACCTGAGGTCAAGAGTTTGAGACCAGCCTGGCCAACATGGTGAAATGCTGTCTGTACTAAAAACACACACACACACACACACAAATAGCCAGGCGTGGTGGTGGGCGCCTGTAATCCCAGCTACTTGGGAGGCTGAGTTAGGAGAATTGCTTGAACCCGAGAGGCAAAGGTTGCAGTGAGCCAAGAATGTGTCATTGCACTCCAGCCTGGAGGACAAGAATGAAACTCCATGTCAAATATATATATAGATAGATAGATAGATAGATAGATAGATAGATAGATAGATAGATAGATATAGATAGATGATATAGATAGATAGATAGATAGATATAGATGATAGATAGATGATAGATAGATATAGATGATAGATATAGATAGATAGATAGATAGATAGATAGATAGATAGATAGATAGATATAGATAGATAGATGATAGATAGATGATAGATAGATAGATAGATAGATAGATAGATAGATAGATAGATTCTGTTTAAGGCTTTTTTAACAGATTGAACTAGAAGCAAAGTCTGAAGTAACCTCTAGCAACCCCCAGGAACACCAAGTGACCAAATAATGGCTTATTGTGTTCGTTGCTGTCTTGCAGCAACTAGGGGGCATGGTAAGTTCTTTCTTGGATTCCAAAGTGTCATGGATTTGTGTTTTGAACTCTCTGAGTTTTAGCGAATTTAGAATTCAAACTTGATGAAGAAGTCAGCACAGAAACTGGACTGGATCCAGGATCAGATTGGATCTGATAATTAACTGGCTTGGATTCAGTTAGAGGTCTATGACATCTCACTGGGTCAGGTAGAAATCAGTAGTAAATGGCAATAATGCAAGGAGTGTAAACTTTGATGTCTGTAAATTGGCAGACATTGTTGTGCTTTATCCCCTTGTTTCCCATTCTTGTGCTTTTTTAGGCAGAAAAGAATCATTGGCTAAGTTTATCAGAATGATATCAGCCAAGGAAACTTTCAAGATAAGAACAGAATGCTCAATTTTTTAAGAACTGAGTAATTTATCTTCCAGGTATGCCTACATTTACGTGCATGTGCATCAGGCCCTTGTAGCAGCAAACACAGAAATGGGAAAATTTTACTAAAGGTAATTTAAAATTACGATGGGGTATTCCAAATAAACAACACTGTACTTTAGTACGTGCATTTGAAAAGAAAGTCTCCCTAGTTAGCCTCATCTAGGCTTGACTGCTGATGTGCAGCGGCTTCTAAAAAGATTTTACGGCCAGGCGTGGTGGCTCACGCTTGTAATCCCAGCACTTTGGGAAGCCGAGGTGGGCGGATCACGAGGTCAGGAGATCGAGACCACGGTGAAACCCTGTCTCTACTAAAAATACAAAAAAAAAAATTAGCCGGGCGTGGTGGCGGGCGCCTGTAGTCCCAGCTACTCGGAGAGGCTGAGGCAGGAGAATGGCGTGAACCCGGGAGGCGGAGCTTGCAGTGAGCCGAGATTGTGCCACTGCACTCCAGCCTGGGCGACAGGGCGAGACTCCGTCTCAAAAAAAAAAAAAAAAAAAAAAAGATTTTACTATTTTAAATATATTTTTAATATATTTATTGTTTTTCAAAAGATAATCTTTGTAAAAGGTAAATAAAAGACTAATTTATAACAAAAATTAAATCAATCTGCCAACCTTTTTCTTAGTCATTATCCCTCCTTGAAGGTAAAAAAATATATATATATTTATATATATATATATATATCTTAAATAAGGTATTTGTAAAAGTAGACCCTTAGGTAAAGTAGGCTTGCCCTTTTTAAGATTTATCCATACTGAGTCCAGACATACAGAATTTTTTTTGAGTCCAGGCATAGAGAATATTTCTTAATGGACTCCACCCTGAACTCAGTAATTATAGCTAAGAAACAGTAGCTAAGTTAAAAGACTGCCTTTGAGAGAGATGGAAAGTGGTGACTAGAAGGCAAGACTAAGTTGCAGGTCCCACTTTGTTAGACAGAATAGCATGTGGATACTTATAAACTTCTGCATCAAGAAACACCACAAAAACATACCAAGAATACCAAAAAAAATGAATTCACAAATTTTTTTTTTTTTTTTGAGATGGAATCTCGCTCTGTGGCCCAGGCTGGAGTGCAGTGGTGCAATCTCGGCTCACTGCAACCTCCGACTCCCAGGTTCAAACGATTCTCCTGCCTCAGCCTCCTGAGCAGCTGGGACTACAGGGTCCTCCTCTTGGTTTCTATCATAAAAGACCAAAGTGGCCACCTTCAGGAGGTTCTTTAAGGTACTGTTTGGTCCTATAACTTGCTTCTGTAGTTTTCTTCCAATATCAGAAGCTGACTGTGTAATAAACTTGTCCTTTAGAATGAGCTGTTTCTCGACCGAATCGGGATAAGGAGGTTTGCTCTATTAGTGCCTCTCTCAGCCTTTCCATAAAGCCTGCAGTATTCTGGTCTGGCTTTTGGTCTATCATAGACAGTTTAGAACAATTAAGAAATTTGGCCTTAGTTCTTTCTAGACCTTCTAAAATGCATATTAAAAAGTGTTTCCTTTTCCATTCACCTGCAGAGCTACTGAAGTTCCAATCAGGGTTGTCAAGAGGAACTGCTTCACCTCCTATTTGAAATGATGTTTCTGCTATTTCTTCACATTTCCTGTCTCCTTTCTTCCCTTTTGATGTATTGTAGGAGATTTGTTGCTCATTTCTGAAAATCTCTGCTGCCTGCAGAACTGCCTGCTTTTCAGCTGTGGTTGGGATTTGGTTTAGAAGCAGCATAACATCCTTTCATGTGAGGTGATACACTTCAGTTAAATTCTGAAAACCTTCTATAAACCTATTGAAGTTGTCAGAAAATTGGCCTGAGTCTTCCTTTACTTCCCTAGGGTCTCGTAATAAGACCCTTGAGGTGGCCCCAAATAAGGGGAGTTCTCAGATGGTTCCCCTGAAAGTTGCTTTTCTAATTCCGGAGGATTGTTTCTATAGTCTGCCTAATATGCCTGTTAAAATAGCGGGGTTGATTTTACAATGCTTGCAAAGGTTCAGTAAAAATGTCATGCTCTTGTGCAAAAGAAAATGAGTTGCTTTTCTCTTCAAAGTCCTGAGGTTAAAGAAGTTCTAGTGTTTCACAGTGCACTCCAGAGGGGTGCAAGGTAAAGATGGTCTGTTACTCATCTAGAAAAAGCGAGAATAAAAACATCTTTTTAGCTTTCCTGCTTTCATTGTGACCCAGGGTGGAGCGGAAGACACTATGAGTGTCTCCCCGACCATTCTCTTTTCTTGTTTCCTGGGTCCCAGCACCGTGTTAAATGTGCTGCCCATGGTTATATGTGTGTCTTTCCAAACCATGGAACCAGATGAACTAAGTGATGGGATTAACCATGCTTTACCCATGCAACCTTAGTTTATCCACCCTTTGACTTTCTAAACTTGTGTGATCTTCCTTGCTCCCCAAAAAATGAATCTTTGCAGAGACTGTAATAGTCACCTTAGGGCAAGGTTTCTTTAACAAAAAAAAATTGCTAGATTGCCTGCTATTATGGCTCATGATAAAACATTCACCCTTAGAAAAGTGTTTCTGATTAATTTATAAACTTAAAATTCTCCTTGCTAATTAAGTACTGTTATAATTGGAGACAGACTAGGTGCCTTAAATGAAGGTAGGGACCTAACGATGATTTTTCCTGCTAATAGGACAGTATAAGAACTAAAACTTGGCTATGGAGAACGTTTTACTCCTAATTATTGAAGGCAGAGCTTTCCCATTCACAGAAGGGGATTTTCTAGCAGCACAAAAATGAGGAAACTGCAGTGTTATGGTAAAAGGACTGACAGTGTCTCACGAAGAGAATTTCTATTTTTCACTAGGTGGCACTGTTGGCTTAGAAATACCATGTGCTCACTAGAGGACAGTTAGAGATGCTTATTGAGTTACTACCTGAGGCATTTGCCAATCTTTCCTAACAGAAGTGTTTCTCTGAACTGTAAAACTTCCCACACATTGCACACACAGAGAGAATAGGACATATGGTGACACCAGAGAGAAACAAAGGAAAATTTTATGACAGGATAGCTGAAGATCCTTTACCAACACTCAGACGGGCTGTCAGAGGCTGGGTGCAGTCCAGAAGCCTTTGAATAATGCCACAGTGTGCCCTGGACAGTAATCCTCAGTTGCATCAGACTTCTCCCAGCCTCACATGATGGTTAGGACCTCTGTGAATAAAACTGGTTTGAAGAAAGCCTTGAGATTAGAAGACAGATTTGAGGTTCACTCCATACTCACCAATCTGATGTTTCTTCTGTTCTGATCCTGATCCCAGATGAGAAACCCTAAATAAAATGTCTTTGTTGTCTGGGCATCTACCCATGCTTCTTAGTCTTGCATTGAGAAAGAATTCAGGACACAAACACACACATAAGCAGTGGGTTTAGAAGCAGAAAGTTTAATAGAAAGAAGAGAAAGAAAAAAAGCTTCCTCATTCTGAGAATGTGCGTTGCCCAGGAGAGGGTCTTTGATTTGCGGCAGAACATGATTGATTTTTTACAGTGGCTTGAGGAGGCAGTGATTGATTTACATAGGTGATGATTGATTTACAGGCCATTGGTTTGACTAGGTGTGCCAATTACATAGCCCATGAAAAGAAAGACTCTTAAAGTATCCACCCATACCAGAAGGCATTGGATGCCCTTTGGTTTTGACATGTGGGTGAAGTTTGTCTGCCAGATCTCCCTTGAATAGCTTCCCACTCTTTGGGTTCAAAGAGGAAGAAGCTCTCTGTTGAGGAGATTATCTTTAAGACAGACTTCATAAGCCTTAACAACTTGTTTGACTGTTTTGAATAAGTTCTCTCCTGAAAGCAATCTCTGGGCATATTGACAAGTTTTATGCTTTCCCAAGTGAAAAGCTTGGTGAAGCATTTTAAGGACTTTCCATTGGCTGGAGGCTGGCAAGTGGAGTTTGCCATCCTTTGACTCTAGCTATTCTGAGGGCTGGGAAGTAATGACCCATTTTATCTCTGCAGGAGAGTGTTGAGGCCTAATGTTTCTTATAGAGCCTTCCCAAATTAGAAGGGTATGAAGGGTGTTGATGCCCTGAAGCTTCCTTTCTGCCAATTTAACTGCCTGATCAGCTAAACCACTTCCTTTGGCTACTTCCTGTTTTCTTTTTATATTCCTTAGAATGCATTACTCCTACCTTTTGTGGAAGGAAAATTGAGGATAATAACCTGTTAGTTTTTTGATGGTTTTCATTCCACATTGGATTTTTGCACTCCTAATATTGGAGTGTTACAGGGTTTGAGGAGGGCCTAGATTTTTAGGTTGCTAATAATGGCTTCTAGCCCTTTTTTATCCTTTGGCTTTAGGAGATATTTTTTCTGGTTAGAAAAGAAAGTGGAATCCTCCAGTCAAGGTGACTTACACCTGTAATCCCAGCACTTTGGAAGACTGAGGTGAGCAGATCACTTGAGGTCAGGAGTTTGAAACCATCCTGGCCAACATGGTGAAAGCCTGTCTCTACTTAAAAAAAGAAAAAAAAGTTATGCAGGCATGGTGGTGCATGCCTGTAACCCCAGCTACTTGGGTGGGAGGCTGAGGCAGGATAATTGCTTGAACCCTAGAGGTGGAGGTTGCAGTGGGCCCAGATCATGCCATTGCACTCCAGCCTGGGCAACAAGAGTGAAAACTCTATCAAAAAGAAAAAAAAAGAAAGAAAGAAAGAAAAAAAGGAAAAAAGAAATAAAAAGAAAGAAAAGAAAGTGGAATCCTTAAGTTGGATCCAGACTGGCCTCATGTTTACAGCTTGACCTATTCTTCTTTGAATTGCCCATACTTCTGGATTAATATTATCTTCTACCAGATAAAGACAAAGAATTTGTCCTGGGCCTATAAGAATGCTGGTCGCCATGTGAGATAGAATGTCTCTACCTAATAAAGGAGTGTAACTTTCAGGCATGATTTAAAAGCCATGTGTAAATAATAGGTCCTTTTAACTGCAACTTAGGGGTTGAGAAAAATATTGGATTAGAGTTTTTCCTGAGATGTCTCTCATAGTCATGCTATGGGAAAAGGGTAGAAGATTAGAGAGAAGAGAGAGGCTGACTTCAGTTTCCGGAAGGAGATCTACCTTCCTTCTTTCAATTTTCAGAATCACCTGGGGATCCTGTGCTGTAACGGCAGTTTGAGCCACTGGAGCCAGGAGTTTGAGCCCCAGGACCCGTAAGTCCTTCTGGACCATCTGTGAGACTGGTTCTGAAGCTGATGACCTCCAACTCTGGGGGCAGTTTGATTCCAGTGGACCATGCCACAGGCTCGACAGGGTTGAGGTGGATTCCTCTTGGTGCCTAGGCACCCCTGCTCAAAGTGCCCTGGCTTGCCACGTGGGTAGCAATTAGTGGAGGCACCTTCGGGATCCTGGACTTTGCAAGCATGCAAAGCAGCTACTAGAGCCTTTGTCCTTCTCTTGTGCTCTCTCTCTTTTTTGGGGGAGCCTCCTTCTGGTCTCTATTATAAAAGACTAAGTTGGCCACCCGCAGGAGGTTCTCCAAGGTGCTATCTGCTCCTATAGCCTGCTTCTGCAGTTTTCTTCTAATATCCGGAGGTGCCGGTGTAGTAAACTTGTTCTTTAGAATTAGCTGTCCCCTAACTGAGTCAGGGGATAAGGAGATGTGTTTTATTAGTGCCTCTCTCAGCCTTTTCATAAAGGCTGCAGGATTGTCATCTAGCTTCTGGTCTATCATGGACAGTTTAGAGTAACTAAGAGGATTGGCCTTAGTTCTCCATAGGCCCTTCATATGCACATTAAAAAGTGTTTGATTTTCCATTTATCTGTGGCATCATTGGGGTTCCAAGCAGGATTCTCAAGAGGTACTATCTCTCTTTCAATTGGGAATAATCTTTCTCTTATTTTTTCATTCACTATTTTCTTTTTTGACTAAGGTTCTGTCATGACATGGGAACTTGAGGGGATCCTGAATAAGGGGGAACCTTAGATGGTTCTCCTGGAAGTTGCTTCTCTAATTTTGGAGAATCATTCCTATAGACCTGCTTGATATGACTGCTAATAGAGCTGGGTTGATTTTACAATGCTTGCAAAGGTCTAGTAAAAATGTCAGGCCCTTGTACAATCAGCCACTTTTTTTTCTTTTTCAAACTCATGGGGTTACAGCAGTGCCAATGCTTCTGAATGCAACTCAAGAGGAGTGCAGGCCAAAGATGGCTTATTACCTACCTAGAAAGAAAAGTGAGAGAAAAGCATCCTTTTAGTCTCCTTCCTTTCCCTTGAAGTGGCCCAAGGTGGAGAAAAAGACAGTGGTTTTGACTGTGGTGGGACGCTGTGCTCCTAAAAAATTCACAAAACCAGCAACCCCCTGAGCTATATTTCCAGTTACTATTGGTATTCTCTGATCTTGCCTAACAGGATTACTGTCTTGAACTGTAAAAATTCCTGTGGCATTATTTATGAAGAGAGGCTAGAAGACGTGGTGGTCACAGATAGGAAAGGGAGAAAAATTGTGATAGGGGAAGCTTGGAAATCCTGTTGCCATCACCCAACTGAGCAGTCAGAGGCTGGGATCAGTCCAGAAGCCTTCAGATAAAACCACAGTGTGGCCCAGAAAAGAAATTCTCAATTACTTTAGGACCTCTTCCAACCCCATGTGATGGCTAGGTCCTCCATAAATGAAGAGCAGTTTGAAAAATAGCCAACATTCGCAGCAACCTGAGGGCACTGGGGAACTCATTATGTTCTCCCCAGCAAGTCTGTCATGTGAGACTTAAGAATGGCAGCTCACCCTAAAGGTATGCAGCTGGCCATAGGACACCTGGTATTTCTGGTTTTATTTGATTTTAAAATGGAGTGTGAGAGCCTCAAAATAAAAGGAGAGAGTTGGGGTCTGGTTTTTTTTGTTTTTCCATTTCGTTTTGTTTTGTTTTGTTTTGTTTTTAGACAGAGTCTTGCTCCGTTGCCCAGGCTGGAGTGCAATGGCATGATCTTGGCTCACTGCAACCTCCACCTCCTGGGTTCGAGTGATTCTCCTGCCTCAGCCTCCTGGATAGCTGGGATTACAGGCATGCACCACGCTCAGAATTTTGTATTTTTAGTACAGACAGGGTTTCACCATGTTGGCCAGGCTGGTGTCGAACACCTGACCTCAAGAGATCCACCCACCTCGGCCTCCTAAAGTGCTGAAATTACACGTGTGAGCCACTGCAACTGGCCAGCATTTGCTTTTATACTTACCCTTCCTATAATCCTGGACAAGCCCCCACAATGAAGCAGTGTCATTCACCTGGGGTAATACCTGAGGTTCATTGCCTCACAGCAATAAAATTAAGAATGAAAACACATGAAGAATGAGTTTAAGAGCAGTGGTTTAATAGGCAAAAGAAAATGAAAACCTGTCTCTCCTGCAGAGAGAGAGGGGTTCTGGAGCATGTCTTCCAGTTCTGTGGTGAAATGCATGGAGTTTTACAGATGAGCTTGAGGAGGTAGTGTTTGATTTACATAGGGCCCAAAAGATTGGTCAGACAAGGTATGCCACTTACACAGTGTGTGAAGAAGCTGGCCACCCCGCTTTAATTTTCTGCTATGCAGATGGGATTTTTACCTGGCCAGTGCCATGTTTCTTGTTCCTTTATACACGTGGTCCACAAAAAACAGGAATATGGCACCTCCACGTTAAAAATCCTTGGCCCCAGGTAGCCTTTTCCCATTGGCACTGTTGCCGACATTCACCCATGCAAGCTTCCAGCTTGCTTATCTATATTTGCAGTGGGATTTTACAGGCTGCTCTTTCTTCAAAAAAAAAATCAATTGGGGCCTGCTTCTTGTTAAAAGGGAAGCTTTGCCGAGGGCTCTCTTACCTCACAATTTGCCTAAATAATTTCTTTGGTGCTCCTGTATCAATAACAGCAGAGCATAGAATGATGATTGCCTGGGCCTGGGGGTGGAGAAGATGTTGGCCATAAGTAATATTCCCTACCTTTTTTACCTTAAGAAATAAGTTATTCTTCTCTCAGCTTTGATTCACCAAGAAATTGAATCATATTCTGAAAAATAAAATCTGAAGGAATAATATATTTGTTAAAACAATACAGGTTTTATACTGAAATTTTAGAGGCTTAGCAAGATAATATATTTTCTGCTCATATCACAATTCCTTGAGGATTTTTTTTTTCTGGTTAAGAGGTCTTCTAAATAATCTTTCAGGGATTATATTTTCTTTAATCTTCTATCTGCATTCTACTTTCTTCAGCCAACAAATGAAAAAGGAGATGCGACAAGACACATTTGCTTCTTACCCAAACAACTTTTACTCACTATAAGTCAATGCAGGTAGAGCTGAGAATAGCAGTTTCCTGGAAGGACAATAAAAAATACACCGAAAAAAAAGTATAAATCTTTCACCAGAAGCTAATGTATTTTAAGTAAAATAAGCATGTGCATCAATAATGAAATGCTTGTGGTAAAATATTTCTTTTGTTGATTTCTATTGAGCTCAGGTACTGTTTGACTGAAAGCTAGCAAATGCCTAGCAGAAAAAATATTATTTGAAATAAGAACATTGTGAATGAAGTTATTCTGTCAAGAGAAGTAAAAATATGAGGATCTCATACTAATAGTTTCATATACAGTCATACAACTTCAAATCTACTTTTTATTTTAAAAGTATTTCATATAAGCATTTCACTTGTATTTACTTTTATTTTATATAAGTATTCCATTTATATCAGCTTCCTTCATTATTTCAATGTCCTCTCCACCTTTTATCAGTGGAAAACCGTCCAGCTGGTTTCAGGAAAGCACGTGGTGCCATTGCTACTTTAATGGTGATGATGAAGAGCACTTGTTTGGGAGTACTTCTGTGCCAAACACTGTTATTTGGCCCAAAGTACTGGTTTTCTATTTGTCTCTAAATTTAGCAATAAAATACAATTCTCGGCTAAGAAAACTTTATCTTATTCAAATATGTTTTATAAAATTTGATTGAGATTTAAGTCTTTGTGACTTACCCAGAATATTGACTTTTTTTATAAATCCAAATTTTTAAATAGACAATTCTTAAATAGACAATCTTTAAATAGACAATCTTTTGCTAAAAGGTTTTGTGATGCAGAGTAACATTGATAAAATGTCTTCATAATATGAAAGAAATGTGTTAACAATGTTCCCAGTAATAACTCTGAACACAGCATTCTGTTTCCAGGATTCACCCTTAGTCACAAAGGAGAAACTGGTATCTCTAAACAGGCACAAGGAGGTACTGAGTGGAGGTGCACGACACTGCACATCAATGCTTTTCACATGAACCAATTAGGGTTTTAACTTTATTGGATTGTCATTTGCATGGCTAGATACTTACTGAATCTAGTCATGCTATTTTTTGACAGCTATGGCATCTGTTATCCATTAGTTTTATACAATTATTTGCCTGGCTGAAAAGTAAATCTTTTGTTAATTTACTCTAACTTGAGAAACTAGATTTGCAATCTTCAAACTTTCAATGTTAAAGCAAATCAGAGAAGTGCAATGTGTGTATGTAGAATGCATTTTCCTGCCTATTAAAATTCTTCTTGTATTACCTTGGAAACCCTAAAAAGCCACCTCAAAAACATCCCTTTTAAAATCTTTGGCCAGGCACAGTTGCTCACGCCTGTAATCCCAGGAATTTGGGACACCAAGGCTGGCGGATCACCTGAGGTCGAGAGTTTGAGACAAGCCTGAACAACATGGAGAAACCCCATCTCTACTAAAAATATAAAAAATTAGCCAGGCATGATGGCACATGCTTGTAATCCCAGCAGGAGGCTGAGGCAGGAGAATTGCTTGAACTCGGGAGGCAGAGGTTGCGGTGAGCCAAGATCACACCATTGCACTCTAGCCTGGGCAACAAGAGCAAAACTCCGCCTCAAAAAAAAAAGAAAACTTTAGCCAAGATTTCAGATATCAAAATGTTCAAAAACTTAATAATTGAGCAAAGCCAAAGTCTTGTGTTTGCATATTGTTAGTAATCTAGCCATTTAAAAAAGCACAGCAATTATGACCACTTATTGGAAATATGTGGTTTTGATTAATTTTATCCCATTTCAAATGTTTTTGCTAATTGTTCTTTTATGTTAACCTACAAGAAACGACCTGCATAACTTTTCTGGATTCAAGAAACATTCATATTAGGCTAGGCATGGTGGCTGACACCTGTAATCTCAGCACTTTAGGAGGCCAAGGTGGGAGGATCACATAAAGTCAGGAGTTGTGACCAGCCTGGCAAAAATGTAAAAACTCCACTTCTACTAAAAATACAAAAATTAGCCAGGCATGGTGTTCCACGTCTGTAATCCCAGGTACTTGGAAGGCTGAGGCATGAGGATAGTTCGAACCTGGGAGGTAGAGGTTGCAGTGAGCCATGATCAAACCACTAAACTTCAGCCTGGGCTATTGTGAGCAAGTTGTTTTTCTCAGTGGCTCTTTTTGTTCCTCTGTAAAATGAGAATAATTATAATACCTACAGTATTAAGTTACTGGGAGAATTAAACTCATTAACACATATATAGTGTTATGGTTAGTGCTCAGTACAAACCAGCTATTATTAATATTTAATACTGAATTACATTAATACATGCTTAACACAGAAATATCCTTTCATAACACAAGTTTTCAACCAATAATAAATATATATTTAAATTAATTTTTAAAAAAATTTGACATAGATACACAATGGAATACTATCCAGCCTTAAAGAGAGGAAAACCCTGGCCAGGCGTGGTGGCTCATGCCTGTAATTCCAGCACTTTGGGAGACCAAGGCAGGCAGATCATGAGGTCAGGAGTTCAATACCAGCCCGGCCAACATGGTGAAATGCCGTCTTTACTAAAAATACAAAAAATTAGCCGGGTGTGGTAGTGGACACCTGTAAGTCCCAGCTACTTGGGAGGCCAAGGCGGGAGAATTGCTTCAACCTGGGAGGCAGAGGTTGCAGTGAGCCAAGACTGTGCCATTGCACTCCAGCCTGGGTGACAGAGTGAGACTTTGTCTCAAAAAAAAAAAAAAGAGGAAAATACTATCCTTCAAAAACATATAGATAAATTCAGAAGACATTAGGCTAGATGGAAGAAACCTGATACAGAAAGAATACTGCATGACCTCATTTATATGTAGAATCTAATAAATTTTAACTCACAAAAGTAGAAAGTGGAACAAGAGTTACTAGTTGTTCCAGTGGTGTGCTGGGAAGAAAACAGGGAGTCGTTGGCCAGGCTTGGTGGCGCACGCTTATAATCCCAGCTATCCGGGAGGCTGGGGCAGGATAATCAATTGAACACAGAAGAGGGAGGTTGCAGTGAGCTGAGACTGCACCAATGCACTCCAGCCTGGGCAACAAAGCAAGACTCCATCTCAAAAAAAAGAAAAAAAGAAAGAAAGGAAGAAAGAAAGAAGGAAAGAAGAAAAGAAAGAAAACGAAAGAAAGAAAGAAAGAAGAAAGAAAAAAGAAAGAAAGAAAAGAAAGAAAGAAAGAAAGAAGAAAGAAAGAAAGAAAGAAAGAAAGAGAAAGAAAGAAAGAAAAAAGGAGTTGATCAAAGGGTACAAAGTTTCAAATGGACAGGTTAAATAGCTTTTGAGATCTATTGCACAGCAGTGTGACTATAGTAAACTATAATGTATTGTATATTTCAAAATAAGAGTAAATTTCAAATATCTCACCACAAAAATGACAGTTGAGTGAGTTGATGTTATTTAACTCGACTTTTTCATTCCATATTATATACATATACTAAGACTTCATATTGTTCCCTATAAATGTATACAACTCTGATTTGCCAATCAAAAATATACTTTTTTAAAACCAAAGACAGAAAAAAGCTTTAAGAAATTTGGCCAGAGAACAAAAGTGCTTGTTCATCTTCAAATTTTCAGGAAACACACACACACACACGTGAATATATAAGAATTTACCAAGGATAGTATTAGAAACATTCGACTACTATATAGCCTCAGACTGACTGAGTAGAATGAACATAGGTTACAATCCACTGATGTGGCCACCTGGTTTTTAGGCTTAACATTGATCACAATATAACAAAATTGACAAATAAGAGCTAAAATTTCTGTACACTTGCTATGTGTTGGATGCTCTTCTGGGACATTATTTGTATTACTTGCTCTAATTTTAAATAAACCCTAGGATTTAGGCACCATTATTCTCATTGTACAGCTGAAGAATCAAGCACATAGCGGTGAAGAAACTGTATTCAGGAAATACAGCCCATAAATAGCAGAACTGAGATGCACTCAGGAACCACTTGATGGAGAGTTTGACTCTTAATCATTATACCCAACACACTCTTACCTAATGCTTGTTTTTATTCCTAACTTAACCTTTTGGCTTTGAATTTTCTAACTTAGAAATAAAGAGGAATTTACAAACTACTTCTTTTTACACTTAGATAGTATGTAGAACTTGATTTTTGGTTTAAAGTACTCATTACGAAGCCTAAGATAGATACTTTGGTAAATGGATTCTAACAATGATATCTATAACTCTCGTGACGTAAAAGAGCCATTAATTTTACTTTTGAAAGAATTTGAATTTTTAAATTAAAATCTAGGATGAGGCCGGGCGAGGTGGCCCACGCCTGTAATCCCAACATTTTGGGAGGCCAAAGTGAGCAGATCATCTAAGGTCGGTAGTTCAAGAACAGCCTGACCAACATGGAGAAACCCCATCTCTACTAAAAATACAAATTAGCCAGGCAGGGTGGCGCATGCTTGTAATCCCAGCTACTCAGGAGGCTGAGGCAGAAGAATCACTTGAACCCGGGAGGCGGAGGTTGCAGTGAGCCAAGATCGCACCATTGCACTCCAGCCTGGGCAATAAAAGCAAAACTCTGTCTCAAAAAAATTCTTAAAAAACAGAAATAAAAGCTAGGATGAGCCTATTATCATATAGAAAATTTGTTGTCTCCGTGTACGTCATCATCCATTAAGTGGTCCACAGTTTCTGAAAGTTTCAGAAACACTAATATAAGAATACTTTTTATGAATAAAGTATTTTTTGAATAATTAAAGGATATTAGGGTTTTTTCAGTGACTAAAATGAAATAGATTGGAATTACTGGTCAGTCACTTAAAATGTGGTTTTAAGTCTTATTTAATGAACAAATGTGAAGTTGCTTTTAAACTTATTTTTAAAAATTAATTTAATTTTATTTTATTTTATTTTTGTTTTCTTTTTTGAGACTGAGTCTTGCTCTTTCACCCAGGCTGGAGTGCAATGGTGCGATCTCGGCTCCCCGCAACCACCGCCTCCTGGGTTCCAGCGATTCTCCTGCCTCAGCCTCCTGAGTAGCTGGGATTACAGGCACCCGCCACTACATCCAGCTAATTTTTGTATTGTTAGTAGAGACAGGGTTTCACTATGTTAGTCAGGCTGGTCTCGAACTCCTGACCTCAGGGGATCCACCTGCCTCGGCCTCCCCAGTGTTGGAATTACAGGCGTAAGCCACCACGCCCAGCCACTTTTTCTCTTCTATTAGAAAAAAATATTAAAATTTCTGCTACTGCAAGCCTATGAATTTTGTACAAATCTAAGCAGTACTAATTTTAAAAGATCTGGGCTGGGCATGGTGGCTCACACCTGTCTCCTCAGTACTTTGGGAGGCCAAGGCAGGCGGATCACCTGAGGTCAGGAGTTTGAGACCAGCCTGGCCAACATGGTGAAATCCTGTCTCTACTAAAAACATAAAAATTATCTGGGTGTGGTGGCACATGCCTGTAATCCTAGCTGCTTGGGAAGCTGAGGTAGGAGAATCGCTTGAACCTGGGAGGTGGAGGTTACAGTGAGCCAAGATTGTGCCATTGCACTCCAGCCTGGGTAACAAGACTGAAACTTTGTCTCAAAAAAAAAAAAAATCTGTATCCTTAGGATTATAAAAACCTATTCTCTATCTACAATTAGAAGATAAGTAACTACTTTCCAGTAAACCCAATAGGGCAGTTGTGACTCACAATCATAAGCTATTACAATTTTAATACTATCATTTAGATACAACTTTTAGGTATCTTCATGTTCAAGTTGTTTAATTTATAATAATTCAGAAACTACAAATTTTTATAAACTATAAAAAACTAAATATATAAAGTATCAATTTGTTTCTATATGTTGAAATATTGTCATTATTTATTGTTGGCATGACACATTTCAGAAGGTGTGGTTGTAGAAACTAGAAATTTCATGGTTAACTCTGCTTTATTTCCTGTCTTATTTCACACAAACACAGCAGCACAAGAAAGGCCAGAAATGCTACACATTGATTGCAAACACACTAGTACTTTTCTAGGGAAAATATTTGTGTGAGCATATTAACATAAAATGCATGGCCTTTTAAGTACAGACTTATATAGGAGATAATAAAGACAAAAATCTAAACACTGCAATAGATTAAGAAAAGTACTCTGAAAACACCTTCCGACCCATTATTTCTATTTCTTGTGATGGAGTAAGCACTTGCAGCAGTGTGGTCTTAAATAAACTACAGTCTCTGTTTCATTATTCTTAAGCTATGGACATTAGACTTTTATGCATTTTTTTAGGAAAATGTTTTCTTTTCCTAATTAAGGAATTAACCATGATTTTCACAACCTCACATTTTCTAAATTTTTTTAATGTGATTAAATCACTTACCATTTTTCCCCCAAGAGTAGACTAACAAATTAACTCTATAGTGTAATGTACAGTTGATACATCCAAAATAAAGATGTAGAGTCTTTTATTTTACCTGCATACTTGGGAATAAAACACCTCTTGAGCTATAGGCCAAGAGCTTTCAGAAAGGCTAGCTTATAGAGTGTGGGGAGACCTGGTATAAAAACATTTACCCCTATGCCCTAAGGGGCAAATAATTCTCTCACCCCTAATTCCAACTACTAATTCAGAACTGGAGAAATGTAACATGCCATTATACCACAAAACATTTATTTTTATCTTAGATTCAGGTGGTACATGTGCAGATTTGTAACCTGTATACATCAGGATGTTGAGGCTTGCATATTTAATAATTCCATTGCCCACATAGCATACATCATACCCTATAGTTTTTCAAGGTTTTTGCCACTGTAAATAGTGCTGCAATAAACATGTAAGTACAGGTGTCATTTTAGTAAAATACTTTATTTTCCTTTGGGTAGATATCCAAAACAGGGGTTAATGGGTCAAATGGCAATTCTATTTTTAGTTATTTGAAAAATCTAGAAACTGTTTCACAGGGGCTGAATTTGCATTTTCACCAACAGTTTATAAAGATTTTCTTCTCTCCAAAACTTTCCATCTCTCGATTAGATATCTTGTGCAATTTTCTGCATGTTTATTGGCAGCTTTTATGTATTCCTTTGAGAAGTATTTATATCACTTGTCTACTTTCTTATTAAATTTCTTATAGATTCCATGTATTAATCCTTTGTGGTATGCAGTATACAAATAATTTGTTCCACACTGTAGGCTCTGTTTACTTTGTTGATAGCTTTTTACTGTGCAAAACTCCTTAGTTTACTTAGGTACCATTTTAAATTTTTTATTTTTGTTGCATTCACTTTTAAGGTGTTAGTCATAAATTACTTCTAGAGGCCGGTGTCTAGAAATGTACTTTCTAGATATTCTTCTAGGATTTTTGTAGCTTGAAGACTCACAGTATTAATCTATCTTGTTATATTTCTTATGATATGAGGTAGCGATTCAATTTTCTTCTGCATATGACTAGCCAGTTTTCCCACTACCATTTATTGCATAGGAAGTTATTTTTCCTTTATTTCTGTAGACTTGTTCAATAAAAAGTTGGAGTAGTGTAGATTTATTTCAGGGCTCTCTCATCTTTCCCATTGCTCTATATGTATATTTTTGTACCAGAACCATGTTATACTGATTACTGTAGCTTATAGTACAGTTTAAAGATAAGAAATGGAAGGCCTCCAGGCTTGTCCTTTTTATCTAAAGTTGCCTTGACTATTTGAATTCTTTTATTCTTCCATATATATTTTAATTTTTTTTTTTAGGAGTCTCACTCTGTAATCCAGTCTGGAGTGTGCAGTGGCATTCTCGGCTCATTGCAACCTCCATCTCCTGGGTTCAAGTAATCCTCCCATCAGCCTCCCGAGTAGCAAGGATTACAGGCATGCACCACCACACCTGGCTTTTTTTTTTTTTTTTTTTTTTAAACTCTTAGAGATAGGGTTTCACCATGTTGGCCAGGCTGGTCTCAACTCCTACCTCAAGTGATCCACTCACCTCAGCCTCCCAAAGTGCTGGGATTACAGGCATGAGCCACTGCATGCAGCCTTCTTTTCTTAATTACATTTTTAAAAAGTCATTGATAGTTTGATAGAAATAGCACTTAATCTGTAGTTTGATTTATGCAGCATGAACATTTTAAGTGCTGATTCTTCAAATTCATGAGCATGAAATGCTTTTCCATTTATTTGCTTTGTCTCTGTTTTTTTCAGCAGTGTTTTACGTTCTCCTTGTAGAGATATTTTACTTCCTTGATTTAATGCATTTCTATGTATATTGTTTTTTCTTTGTGGCTACTGTAAATAGAACCATGTTATTGATTTTTTTTCTCAGCTTGAATGTTACTGGTGTACAGAAATGCTACTCATTTTGGTATATTAATTTTGTATCCTAAGACTTTGCTTTAGTCTTTTTTTAGGCAGAGGGGTCTTCTGGTCTAATCTTTAAAGGTTCTAGAAAAAGAATTATATCATCAGTGCAGAAAATTTGGATTCCTTTTCTTTCATTTTTGGATTGCTCTTGCTAGGAATTCCAGAATCATGCATAGGACTGTTTGGAGTAAATATTCTTGTATTATTTTTATTTTTAGAGAGAATGCATCCAGCTTTTTCCTGTTCAGTATGATGTTGGCTGAGGATTTGTCATACATGCCTTACTATTTTGAGGTATGTTTCTTGAATGCCTGCTTTTTTGCGAATATGTTCATGAGTCAATATTTAATTTTCTTGAATGCTATTTCTGCATATATTGTGATATATAATTCTTGCTCAAAATTACCTTCACATGGTACACTTATTACACTTATTGACTTGCATTGAATTACACTTGCATTGAATTACACTTGCATTGAATTACACTTATTGACTTGCATTTGATGAAACATTCTTGCATTCATAGAATAAAGCTCATAGGACTGTGGCAAAGTAACTTTATTTCCTTATGAACTCAGCTTCCTAGTATTTCATGGAAGATTTTTGTTTCTATGTTCACCAGGAATATAGGCCTGTAGTTGTTTTTGTTGTTCTGTCTTCACTAGATTTTGAGAGCAACATGATACTAACTTTATGTAGTAAGTTAGGGTGGAATACCACCATTTTTTTTGGAATACAATCAGTATGATTAGGACCAGCTCATCTTTGCATACGTGGTAAAAATTTCTGCGGATTCGAAAAGGCCTTTGACAAAATTCAACAACCCTTCATGCTAAAAACTCTCAATAAATTAGGTATTGATGGGACGTATCTCAAAATAATAAGAGCTATCTACAACAAACCCACAGCCAATATCATACTGAATGGGCAAAAACTGGAAGCATTCCCTCTGAAAACTGGCACAAGACAGGGATGCCCTCTCTCACCGCTCCTATTCAACATAGTGCTGGAAGTTCTGGCCAGAGCAATCAGGCAGGAGAAGGAAATAAAGGGTATTCAATTAGGAAAAGAGGAAGTCAAATTGTCCCTGTTTGCAGATGACATGATTGTATATCTAGAAAACCCCATTGTCTCAGCCCAAAATCTCCTTAAGCTGATTAGCAACTTCAGCAAAGTCTCAGGATACAAAATTAATGTACAAAAATCACAAGCATTCTTGTACACCAATAACAGACAAACAGAGAGCCAAATCATGAGTGAACTCCCATTCACAATTGCTTCAAAGAGAATAAAATACCTAGGAATCCAACTTACAAGGGATGTGAAGGACCTCTTCAAGGAGAACTACAAACCACTGCTCAATGAAATAAAAGAGGATACAAACAAATGGAAGAACATTCCATGCTCATGGGTTGGAAGAATCAATATCGTGAAAATGGCCATACTGCCCAAGGTAATTTATAGATTCAATGCCATCCCCATCAAGCTACCAAAGACTTTCTTCACAGAATTGGAAAAAACTACTTTAAAGTTCATATGGAACCAAAAAAGAGCCCGCATCGCCAAGTCAATCCTAAGCCAAAAGAACAAAGCTGGAGGCATCACGCTACCTGACTTTAAACTATACTACAAGGCTACAGTAACCAAAACAGCATGGTACTGGTACCACAACAGAGACATAGATCAATGGAACAGAACAGAGCCCTCAGAAATGATGCCGCATAGCTACAACTATCTGATCTTTGACAAACCTGACAAAAACAAGAAATGGGGAAAGGATTCCCTATTTAATAAATGGTGCTGGGAAAACTGGCTAGCCATATGTAGAAAGCTGCAACTGGATCCCTTCCTTACACCTTATACAAAAATTAATTCAAGATGGATTAAAGACTTATATGTTAGACCTAAAACCATTAAAATCCTACAAGAAAACCTAGGCAATACCATTCAGGACATAGGCGTGGGCAAGGACTTCATGTCTAAAACACCAAAAGCAATGGCAACAAAAGCCAAAATCGACAAATGGGATCTCATTAAACTAAAGAGCTTCTGCACAGCAAAAGAAACTATCATCAGAGTGAACAGGCAACCTACACAATGGGAGAAAATTTTTGCAACCTACTCATCTGACAAAGGGCTAATATCCAGAATCTACAATGAACTCAAACAAATTTACAAGAAAAAAACAAACAACCCCATCAAAAAGTGGGCAGAGGACATGAACAGACACTTCTCAAAAGAAGACATTTATGCAGCCAACAGACACATGAAGAAATGCTCCTCATCACTGGCCATCAGAGAAATGCAAATCAAAACCACAGTGAGATACCATCTCACACCAGTTAGAATGGCCATCACTAAAAAATCAGGAAACAACAGGTGCTGGAGAGGATGTGGAGAAATAGGAACACTTTTACACTGTTGGTGGGACTGTAAACTAGTTCAACCATTGTGGAAGTCAGTGTGGCAATTCCTCAGGGATCTAGAACTAGAAATACCATTTGACCCAGCCATGCCATTACTGGGTATATACCCAAAGGACTATAAATCATGCTGCTATAAAGACACATGCACACGTATGTTTATTGCGGCACTATTCACAATAGCAAAGAGTTGGAACCAACCCAAATGTCCAACAACGATAGACTGGATTAAGAAAATGTGGCACATATACACCATGGAATACTATGCAGCCATAAAAAATGATGAGTTCGTGTCCTTTGTAGGGACATGGATGAAACTGGAAAACATCATTCTCAGTAAACTATCGCAAGGACAAAAAACCAAACACCGCATGTTCTCACTCATAGGTGGGAATTGAACAATGAGAACTCATGGACACAGGAAGGGGAACATCACGCTCCGGGGACTGTTGTGGGGTGGGGGGAGGGGGGAGGGACAGCATTAGGAGATACACCTAATGCTAAATGACGAGTTAATGGGTGCAGGAAATCAACATGGCACATGGATACATATGTAACAAACCTGCACATTGTGCACATGTACCCTAAAACCCTAAAGTATAATAAAAAAAAAAAAAAAAAAAATTTCTGCAGATTCATCCGATCCAGGGCTTTTTGTTGTTGGTAGGGTTTTTTTTATTACTAATTCATTATACATTTTATGGATTTTTGCTCTCAAGACTTCTGTTTATTCCTGATTCAAACTTGGAAGTTGTATGTATTTAGTTTATCTATTTTCTCTAAATTTTGTAGTTTGAATGCATACAGATGTTCGTACAAGTCTCTGAGGATGTTTGGTATTTATGTAGAATTATTTGTGATTTCACAACTCTACTAATACATACAGAATAAAAGTTTGACAAAATTCAACATTCCCTCATAATACATCTCTGAAAAAATTAAGTATAGCAGCATTGCACCTCAAGCTGATAAATGCTATATGTAACAAAAAAATGCACAGCTAACAACATACTAAATAAACACAAATTTTAAGATTTTATTCTAAGAGCTAGAACAAGGCAAGAATGTGCACTTTTTTTAGTCTTACTAAATATAACAGAGAAGAGAATAAAACCAAAGGCATCTAAATTAGAAAAAGTAAGTTAAATTATCCCTGTTTAATAATCTTTTATTTCTATACACAATCTTAAGTATAGAAAAGCCTAAGACTTTACTAAAAGCTATTATAATAAACAAATTCATTAAACTCACAGAATACAAAAGCAATATCTAAAATTCAGTAGCATTTCTATACAGTAATAAATATATCAAAATGAAATTTAAAAACAATCCCATCTACAAAAACTCTAGTAACTATACTTTGAAATACATTTAACCAAAAAGTTGAAAGATCTGTACATTATAATCTAAAGAACATTAAAGGAAGAAATGAAATACATTTTACACAAATGTAAAGGTGACAATTTCTTAAGGAATGAACAGTATTTTCAATAAATGGTTAAGGAAACTTTACACCCACATACAGAGCAATGAGACCCTAATCTCACACCATATATAAAAATCAACTCAAAATAAATTATGTTCTTAAATGTAAGGCCTGAAACTCTAAAATTAGCACAAAAAATATAGAGTGAGGCTGGGCGCAGTGGCTCACGCTTGTAATCCCAGCACTTTGGGAGGACGAGGCGGGCAGATCACGAGGTCAGGAGATCGAGACCACGGTGAAACCCCATCTCTACTAAAAATAGAAAAAAAATTAGCCGGGCGTAGTGGCGGGCGCCTGTAGTCCCAGCTACTCGGAGAGGCAGAGGCAGGAGAATGGCGTGAACCCGGGAGGCAGAGCTTGCAGTGAGCCGAGATTGCACCACTGCACTCCAGCCTGGGCGACAGAGCAAGATTCCGTCTCAAAAAAAAAAAAATATATAGAGTGAAAGCATAATAACATTGATCTGGGCAGTGAATTTTTTTATTTAACATCAAAATCCCAGATAACGAAAGGAAAAATGGATTACTAAGATTACTTTTAATTAAAAAGCTGCTGCACAGAATCTGATAAAATAGAATGAAACAACTAAAAAATGGACAAAATATTTGCAAATCATACACATGACAAGAGCTTAATATCAAAAATATGTAAGAACCTCAAGACCAGGCACAGTGGCTCATGCCTGTAATCCCAGCACTTTGAAAGGCTGAGGCCGAGGCTGAGGACATGGCAAAACCCTGTATCTACTAAATATACAAAAATTAGCTTGGCATGGTGGCGTGTGCCTGTAATCCCAGCTACTTGGGAGGCTGAGGCAGGAGAATCGCTCGAGCTAGGGTGTCAGAAGTTGCAGTAAGTCGAGATCACGCCACTGCACTCCAGCCTGGCAACAGAGCAAGACTCCATCTCAAAAATAAAAATAAAAAAATAAAAAAAAAATATATATATATCACTTATACATTAATTCTTTTTTTTTTTTTTAAGACAGAGGTTTGCTCTCGTTTCCCAGGCTGGATTGCAATGGTGTGATCTCGGCTCACTGCAACCTCCACCCCCTGGGTTCAAGCAATTCTCCTGCCTCAGCCTCCCAAGTAGCTGGGATTATAGGCGCCCACCACCATGCCTGGCTAATTTTTTTGTATTTTTAGTAGAGACAGGGTTTCACCATATTGGCCAGGCTGGTGTTGAACTCCTGTCTTCAAGTGATTCACCTGCCTCGGCTTCCCAGTGTGCTGGGATTACAAGTGTGAGCCACCATGCCCAGCCTCACTTACACAAGAATTCTAAAAAACAATCTCATTGCTGTAGAGAATAAAATGGTGAATACCAGATGCCAACGTGTTTAGAAGAAATGGGGAGTTGGAAAGAAAAGAATATATAATCATACTTGAATAGGAGGAATAAGTCCAGAAGATTTATTGCACAGCGCAGTGACTACAGTTCATTAGAATGTATTTCTATTTTTGAAAAAATGTTAAGACAATGCTATGTGATCTCACAACAAAAATGTTAACTACGTGAGGTAAAGCATTAATTACCAAGAATTAAGCATGTGATGATGTATATGTACTTAAAAATATTGTATGGTAGAATACACATTTTATCTGTCAACTTGAAAAATATATTTTTAGCTTGGCATGGTGACTCATGCCTGTAATCCCAGTGCTTTGAGAGGCCAAAGTGGGCAGATCACTTGAGGTCAGGAGTTCAAGAGCAGCCTGGCTAACAGGGTGGAACTGTGTCTCTACCAAAAATACAAAAATTAGCAAGGAGTGGTGGCGCATGCCTGTAGTCCCAGCCACTCAGAAGACTGAGGCAGGAGAATCACTTAAACCTAGGAGGTGGAGGCTGCACTGCACTCTAGCCTCGGGGACAGATTGAAACCATCTGGGGGGAAAAAAATATATATATGTGTATATATATACATGTATATATATATACACGTATATATATACGTGTATATATGTGTATAAATATACATGTATATATATGTGTATATATATACATGTATATATGTGTATATATATACATGTATATATATGTGTATACATATACATGTATATATATGTGTATATATATACATGTATATATATGTGTATATATATACATGTATATATGTGTATATATATACGTGTATATGTGTATATACGTGTATATATATACGTGTATATATATGTGTATGTGTATATATATACATGTATATATGTGTATATATATACACGTATATGTGTGTGTGTGTATATATATATATATTTAAATGGGTGCAGTGGCTCACACCTATAATTCCAGCAATTTGGGAGGCCAAGGTGTGTGAATTGCTTGAGGTCAAGAGTTCAAGACCAGCCTGGCAAACATGAAGAAACCCTATCTCTATGAAAAACAGAAAAAGTAGCCAGGCATGGTGCCACCAACCTGTAATCCCAGCTACTTGAGAGGTTGAGGCATGAGAATTGCTTGACCCTGAAATGTGGAAGTTTTAGTGAGCTGAGACTATGCCACTGCACTTCAGCCTGGGTGACAGAGCAAGACTCTTGTCTAAAAATTATATATATAAAAACAATGTTTCAAATACTGTGTTTGTCATAAACAACTGAATAGTATCAAAAATAGTTTTTGTCATTTAGTTTGTCAGCCATGACCATAGGAACTCTGATATTTATTTAATTTATTTATTTAGAGACAGAGTGGAGTACAATGGCACGATCTTGGCTCAATGCAACCTCCGCCTCCCGGATTCAAGAGATTCTTCTGCCTCAGCCTCCCAAGTAGCTGGGACTACAGGTGCCCACCACCATACCCAGTTAATTTTTCTATTTTTGGTAAAGATGGGGTTTTACCATGTTGGCCAGGCAGGTCTCGAACTCCTGACCTCAGGTGATCCACCCACTTCAGCCTTCCAAAGTGCTGGGATTACAGGTGTGAGCCACCATGCCCAGCTTAGAAACTCTTAATATTTAACAGCATTTTCTGGACCCAGCAGAGTGTATGGGAAGAGCCAATGTACATTAGGGCTTTTACTTCAAGCATGGGGTAACTGGAGTTTCTGTTGTTGATGGTAATAGTATGAAAAACACTAAAAGGTGCAGCTGTTGCTTATGGTCCCATGACTAGCCACTCTGTGAACACAGTAAACTCGTTTTTTATGCAAAATAATGGGAAATATTTTAATCCAAAAGCAACCATGTTCTCCAAAAGTTTTCCAGAGAAAATGACCAGGGAGTTGACTACAGTTAGGTGACAAAGAGTAAAAACTGTAGACTAGGAAAAAAAGTGAGAAATTCCTCCAAATTGTAATATCAACATGAAGAAAAATTACATCAAATTTCAAATCCAGAGATCATTTTATTATTTTGCCAAATTTAACATTCACACTTAAAAGTTGAAGATACTGTATAGAAACATAAGTTATGCTATAAGTATATTATAAAAATTAAATTTGAAATTGTTCACTTGCAATCACCTTGCTTAAAAATGAAATTTCTAAGATATATATTTTAGCACACTATATTTTTCACTCTTTGTGAGAATCTAATAAGGTTTTTCTTTTACAAACAAAACCATGCTAACTGAATATTCTTATCACTGATATATGATATATTCTATGTTAACTGATACATTCTTGTGGAAAGTGTATGTCTTTTAATTAATCTGAAAGTTATATTGATAAAGCAAACTCTCTAGTTAAAACCAATTTTTCAATGCATTAAAAAGTACCAACTTTCTCATCAGAACCTACAAAGTACCATGTGAAATGACATGGAATGGAGATAAGTGAGAAACCTGTAGCCATAACACAGCAAGAAGAAAAGGGGCTGTGATGCATATATAGTTAGAATATACACATAAAAAGTGAAAAAAAATCAAGATAATTAGGAAATGAAAGAAGCAGAATTTCTTTAAATTTAGCAAGATTCAACTTTACAGACTGAAAAAAAGTGTCCTCTCCACATGAAAAAAATCAATGTTATATCTTCAGCATTGATATTTTATTTTGTTTGTATTTTTTTTTTTTTTTTTGAGAGAAAAGTCTCACTCTGTCGCCCAGGATGGAGTGCAATGGCGTGATCTCGGCTCACTGCAACCCCTGCCTCCCGCATACAAGCAATTCTCATGTCTCGGCCTTCCAAGTAGCTGGAGTTACAGGCACCCGCAATCATGCCTGGCTAATTTTTGTATTTTTGTAGACCTGGGGTTTCACCATGTTAGCCAGGCTGGTCTTGAACTCGTGACCTCAGGCGATTTACCCACCTCGGCCTCCCAAAGTGTTGGGATTACAGGCATGAGCCACCATGCCCAGCCAATTTTTTTTTTTTTTCTTTGAGCCAGAGTCTTGCTGTCTGGAGTGCAGTGGTGCCATCTGGGCTCACTGCAAGCTCTGCCTCCTGGATTCACGCCATTCTCCTGCCTCAGCATCCTGAGTAGCTGGGACTACAGGCATCCACTACCACACCTGGGTAATTTTTTGTATTTTTAGTGGAGATGGGGATTCACCATATTAGCCAGGATGGTCTCGATCTCCTGATCTTGTGATCTGCCCTCCTTGAACTTCCAAAGTGCTGGGATTATAGGCGTGAGCCACCGCACCTAGCCCAATGGTATTTTTTATTTCTGAATCAAAGTTACAAACTAATTTTAGCACAAATATTTCTGCATTATGGAGCATCTGTTATACAGCAAGCACTGTCATGTTTGTTTGATATATTTATATATAAAAACATCCTCAAAACTTATGAAGCTTCCCTAGTACTTACCTGAACAAATTGACTCAATAAATGTACTTATGTCAATTATTAAAAATTTTTTTAAAAAACTAAATACAGGTTGGCTTGGCTGGGTGCGGTGACTCACGCTTATAATCCCAGCACTTTGGGAGGCCAAGGTGAGCAGATCATTTGAGGTCAGGAGCTTGAGACCAGCCTTGCCAACATGGTGAAACCCTGTCTCTACTAAAAATACAAAAATTAGCCATGCGTGGTGGCAGATGCCTGTAATCCCAGCTACTTGGGAGGCTGAGGGAGGAGAATCACTTGAACCCAAAAGGTGGAAGCTCCAATGAGCCAAGATTGCACCATTGCACTCCAGCCTGGATGATGAGTGAAACTCCACCTTAAAAAAAAAAAAAAAAGTAGGCTTATATAAGTTTCTGCACTTAAAAGAACAAAATGGAATGTTCTAACACTAAATAAAACTTAATACACTAATGGAATTACCTTTGAAAATTATTTTGTGTGAACTACTAAATTTCATAAAAACAATTCCTATAATCACTGACCAGCTAATATAATGAATACTTTATAACCTATAAAACAAAACAAAATAAGAATCAAGAAAATTATGGGTCTAGTATGAGTACCAGAAAAGTAAAAACAGAATTTGCATGAAGAGATTCTGAACTGTAAGCTGTAAGAATTTACAGCAATAAATTCAATACATTTTAAAGGCTTATATTTTCTGGAAGATCTTTTGACAGTAATTGCACCTTTAATGCTTGTATTAGCTCTCTGATGTTAAAATGTGAGCAGTTATTAATGGCTTCATCACATTCTTTATATTTGTACAATTTGTCTAAAATATAAATTAGTTCCTGTGCACTAAGGTGTGAGCATTAGTCAAAAGTTTTGCCACATTCTTCACACTTATAGTTTTCTCCGGTATAAAGTATCTTACCTACAATCAAGTAAGACAACCATTTAAAGGCTTTGTCATATTCTTCACATTTCTTCGAGTTCTCACCAGCACTTTTTTTTTTTTTTTTTTTTTTTTTTTTTAGACAGAGTCTCATCCAGTTGCCCAGGCTGGAGTGCAATGGTGTGATCTCGGCTCACTGCAACCTCCACCTCCCGAGTTCAAGCAATTCTCCTGCCTCAGCCTCCCAAGTAGCTGGGATTACAGGCGCCCACCACTACACCTGGCTAATTTTTTTTTGTATTTTTAGTAGAGATGGAGTTTCACCATGTTAGTCAGGTTGGTCTCGAATTCCTGACCTCAGGTGATCTGCCTGCCTCGGCCTCCCAAAGTGCTGGGATTACAGGCGTAAGCCACCGCACCCGGCCACCAGCATTTCTTTTATGTTTAAAAAAGTTTGAGATTTCGTAAAAAGCATCGTCACATCTTTAAGGTTTGTGATTTCTCTTTAGTATGAATTATCTTATGTCTGTTAAGTATTGAGGACTTGTTAAAGGCTTTGCCACATTCTTCACGTTTGTAGGGTTTCTCTCTAGCATGAATTATGTTATGTTTATTAAGGGTTGAATATTGGTTAAAAGCTTTGCCACATTCTTCACATTTGTAGGGTTTCTCTTTAGTATGAATTATCTTATGTTTAGTAAGGGTTGAGGATTGGCTAAAACCTTTACCACATTGTTTACATTTGTAAGGTTTTTCTCCAGTATGAATTATCTTATGTGTAGTAAGGGCTGAGGATTGGTTAAAGGCTTTGCCACATTCTTCACATTTGTAGGGTTTCTCTCCAGTATGAATTCTCTTATGTGTAGTAAGGTGTACTGATACTTTAAAAGCTTTGCCACATTCTTCACATTTGTAGGGTTTCTCTCCAGTGTGAATTCTCTTATGTGTAGTAATGTGTGAGGACTGGCTGAAGGCTTTGCCACATTCTTCACATTTGTAGAGTTTCTCTCCATTATGAATTCTCTTATGTGTAGCAAGGTGTGAGGGCTGGTTGAAGGCTTTGCCACATTCTTCACATTTGTAGGGTTTCTCTCCAGTATGAATTCTCTTATGAACATTAAGGCTTGAGAACACATTAAAGGCTTTGCCACATTCTTTACATTTGTAGGGTTTCTCTCCAGTATGAATTCTCTTATGGTTATTAAGGCTTGAGAACACATTAAAGGCTTTGCCACATTCTTCACATTTGTGGGGTTTCTCTCCAGTATGAATTCTCTTATGAATATTAAGGCTTGAGAACACATTAAAGGCTTTGCCACATTCTTTACATTTGTAGGGTTTCTCTCCAGTATGAATTCTCTTATGGTTATTAAGGCTTGAGAACATATTAAAGGCTTTGCCACATTCTTCACATTTGTGGGGTTTCTCTCCAGTATGAATTCTCCTATGATTACAAAGGTTTGAGGACTTGTTAAAGGCTTTGCCACATTCTTCACATTTGTAGGGTTTCTCTCCAGTATGAATTCTCTTATGATTATTAAGCTTTGAGGGCACATTAAAGGCTTTGCCACATTCTTCACATTTGTAACAATTCACTCTAGTATGATTTCTTTCATGTTCAGTTAGGTGTGAAAGCATGCAAAATGATTTGCCACATTCTTTACATTTGAAAGAATTATTTCCAGTATGTCTTATCTTATGGCTATTTGAACTTGAAAATTTATGAAAGACTTTTACATATTTATCACATTGAAATATTTTGCTTGGGGTAGTTGTCAAACATTGCTTAAGTTCATCATAACCTCCTTTGTGCATCTTACACTCATCCACACTTTCACAGCCTTTTCTTAATTGTAAATTGTCATGTCCATATTTTCCATAGCTTCTCAGTATTACTTTTTGGAAAGAATCTTTTATGTCCTGCTCTGGCCAAAGGTCTTGGGCAAAATGAGAACACACAACTGAAAAAAATAGAAATAACAAATTACTTCACTCACTAGACTCAGATGGATATACTTTACAAATCCAAGCTATAAAATTATACAAACCATATAAGCAAGATGGCACAGCAAAATAAGACAGGCCCTAATTACTTCATAGACATATAAATGTAACAAAAACATGCAGACCAAAATACATTTGTGGAAAATGTATAAATGAGTTAAGTGTGTGCAGTGCCACAAAGAACCTCATAGAATGAAGAGAAAATTTGATTACATCTACCCAAAACAGCTCTTCCTGCTCCCCAATATAGCAAAGAGCCTTTACAAGTAAATTGTAAGCTCCTGAATTCTTTTTTAAAAGACAAGTAAAATACTGGCACATATATCTTTATTTCTGTCTTTGAGGGGCTTTTCCAGACACTTGGTTTCTGTTTCCAATGACATAAAGTGCTAAAAGAACTGGTCATATACTTTGAAGTGACACTTTGAGTTTACTGAGACTAAACGTAAATGTTACAGCAGCAGAGAAACTGCAGTACCACAGGCAGGGAACAGGTGTAGCAAGTGATGAATTTAAAGAAACATGAATAAACTCCTTTAACAAGAAAGTAAAAACTAAATTCAGACAAGACACATCATAAGACCCTGTTTGATAGACTCCCGAAATCTCTAACCAAGACAATTGTTTTCAGACTATGCCATAAATTATGTAACAGGTAGCTTTTAATAATGTCCAAATCTCAAAGATTACAAGGTATACAAATTGATAGGTCACTACAATCCCATCAAATATAAAGCTTTCAGAAAGAAATTATAAAAAAGATGTTTATATTAATTTTAAAAATTGAAAATAAATTGAATAATACTCAATGAGTGAAATGGAAACATAGACAACTACAGAAGAACAGAAAAATGAGGGTAAGGAAAGTATAAAATATCAAAAAAACAAATTGTGGTGGTAAAAAATACAAAAAGAAATTATAACTAAAAAATTCTGGCCAGGCACAGTGGCTCATGTCTATAATCCCAGCACTTTGGGAGGTCAAGGTGGGCAGATCACGAGGTCAGGAGATAGAGACCATACTGGCTAGCATGGTGAAACCTCATCTCTACTAAAAATACAAACAATTAGCTGGGTGTGGTGGCAACCATCTGTAGTCCCAGCTACTCAGGAGGCTGAGGCAAGAGAATTGCTTGAACCTGGGAGGTGAAGGTTGCAGTGAGCCAAGACCATGCCATTGCACTCCAGCCTGGGAGACAGAGCAAGACTGTCTCAAAAAACAAAAACAAACAAAAAAAATTCTAAAAGAAAGATAAAATAAAAATGAAGAAGCTCAACAAACAAACTAGGAAACATGCAAAGACATTTATAACAAACACATATATAAGCACACTTTTAAAAGTCACAGACAAAAGGAGAATCTTGGAAACTGCAAGAAAAAAATGATGTATCACTTACAAGCAGGCTTTCAGATAACCACTGAACTGTCACCAAAAATTTTGGAGGCCAGAAGGGAATTGTGTGATACAGTCAAAGTCCTGAAAAAATAGCTATCAACTGAGAATAATACCATCAGCAAATCTGTCCTGCCAAAATAAAACAAAAAATCTTCCAAAGTAATCAAAGTCTGAAAAAGCATATTGGCACTGCATGTGCCCTATGTATAAAAGATACTGAAAGCAGTTTCTTCCATTGAAAATAATATGATTCAAGAAAATAACAGGCCAGGTGTGGTGACTCACACTTGTAGTACCAGCACTTTGGGAGGCCAAGGCAGATGGATCACCTTAGGTCAGGAGTTCAAGATCAGCCTGGCCAACATGGCAAAACCCCATCTCCACTAAAAATACAAAAATTAGACATGTGTGGTGGTGTGTGTCTATAATCCCAGCTATTCAGGAAGCTGAGGAAGGAGAATCACTGGAACCCGGGGGGTGGAGGTTGCAGTGAGCCAAGATTGCACCACTGTACTCCAGCCTGGGTGGCAGAGCGAGACTCCATCTCAAAAAAAAAAAGAGAGAACTTAACACATAATCATATAAAAATACATTACTTTCTAGGAAAGATACACACATACATAAAAATGAAATTTCCTACCATTGTTATAACAGTGCAGAAAACATTTGTAATTATTCTATAAAATTTAAAAAGTTCTAGAGAATAATATAAAAATAAAAAATTTGAGGAAGAATTTTTTTTTTTTTTTGAGATGGAGTTTCAATCTTGTTGCCCAGGCTGGAGTGCAATGGCACAATCTCAGCTCACTGCGACCTCCGCCTTCTGGGTTCAAACGATTCTCTTGCCTCAGCCTACAGAGTAGCTGGGATTACAGGCATGTGCCACCATGCCTGGGAACTTTCATATTTTTAGTAGAGACAGGGTTTCTCCATGTTGGTCAGGCTGGACTCGAACTCCCAACCTCAAGTGATCTGCCCACCTCAGCCTCCCAAAGTGATGGGAATACAGGCGTAAGCCACCAAGCACAGCCAAGGAAACATTTTTGTATTCAGCTGAAGTTCATTTTTTACTAGATTAAAATATATTCTTATATCTTTTAGAGGTTTTGTGTAATCCCCAAGGTACCACAAAGAATATATGTTTAGATAAACAAAACAAAATAAGAAGTAAAAGCATATTAATACAAAAATGAAACAGACACAAAAGAGGACAGAGAGAAAATGAGGGACAAACATACAAGAATCAAATAAAACAATAAAAAATTAAGTTTTTCTGCTTCAGAAAATTATTTAAATATATATACAATTAATTTTCCAATCAAGAGACATATTTTCAATAAAAGGATTTATTTAAAAAATCTTAAAACCCAAAATCCAACTTACTTTCCTGTAAGTCAGCTGAGATTTAATGATAAAAAAAGATGGAAAGTGGCAAGATGGACGTAGACGTTCTATGCAGATACTAACCAAATGAGAGAAGAGATCAAAATAATATTACATAAGCTATATCTGAAGTCAAAAACTGTCATATTTTATAAAATGTATTCTAAGTCAAAACTATATGGAGACAAAGAAGGAAATTAACAATAATAGAGTCATTTACTGTAAACATAACAAGTGTGTGTGTGTGTGTGTGTATCTCACATTTGGCTTTCAAATATATAAAGCAAATATTGACAGAATTAAAGAAACATATAGAGAGCAGTATAATTATAGTAGGATATTTTAATACCCCACTTGCTGTAATAAAATAAAACAAGATAGAATATTAGTAAGGAAAGAGAAAATTTGAACAGAGTATAAAACATTTATGTCTAAAAGAAGTATAGAGAACACTCCTCAACAACATCAGGATTCACACCCTTCTCAATAGCTCATACAGCCGGTTGCGATGACTCAAGCCTGTAATCCTAGCACTTTGGGAGGCTGAGGCAGGTGGATCACCTGAGGTGAGGAGTTCGAGACCAGCCTGGCCAACATGGTGAAACCCTGTCTCTACTAAAAATACAAAAATTAGCTTGGCATGGTTCAGGTGCCTGTAATTCCAGGTACTTGGGAGGCTGAGGCAGTTTCACCTAGGAGGAAGAGGTTGCACTGAGCCAAGATCAGGCCATTTCACTCCAGCCTGGGTGACAGAGCAAGGCTCCGTCTCAAATAAATACATACATACATACATACATACATACATACATACATACATACATACACAATCTTACAAGATTCTCCTTGAAAAATGTCTTAACAAATTTTTTAAAACAAAATTTTTATGCATTACTTTATATGACCAAAATGGAATGAGGGTATAAAACAATAATAGAAAAAAACCTGAAAAATTTATAAATATATAAAAATTAAACAGCACACTCTTCAGAATGCATCTATTCAAAAACTGAAATAATTAATATTTTGAAGATGTCCATGCTGCTCAATGTAATCTACAGATTTAATGATGTTTAATTAAATTTCTAACTGGATTTTTGAAAAAATGTAAGCAGCAATACCAAAAGTATATGGAATGTCAAGAGAAAATAAAATACTCAACAATCTTCAAAAAAAGAAACAATGTTGAAGGCATTACAGTTCCTAATTTCAAAACACATTACAAGCTACAAAATTAAAACAATTTACTATGAATATAAAGGTTAAAAAGTAGAATAATAAAAGAGAATGCAGCACATATATAAACAACTGTCATATATGTGGTTATATAAAGAGCTATTTGCATATCTATAATTATTGCAGTGTTTTTACTGAAAGCCATTAACTAAAAGAAATGCAAATTTCTGTCACCAAATCATTCAGTAGAAATAATTTGAAATATATAAATACTGGAGTATCACTCAGGATTTATAAGCAGAAAATATTCTTAACAACTATAAAGATAAAGCTCGATGATATTATGCAAAATGAAATGAGCCAGTCACAAAAAGTCAGAGATAGAATGAGATATATGTAGCAGTTACACTCTTAAAAACAGAAAACAGAGTGGCATTTGAAAAGCACCAAGAAATGAAAAAAATTGGTGGCTGTTCAATGTGTCTTGACATTTAGCTTTGTGAGATAAAAACATTCTAGGGATATGTTGCATAGCACTGTCAATTAATATGACTAAACTGAATATTTAAAAACATTTGACTGTAAATATTATGTGTTTTTGACAAGTAAAAATGAACAATAATACCTAATAAAATTCTGATAAGTTTTTAAATTATCGTCAAGTCCAAAATTTTTCCCCACACAAAAATAATATAGATTCACAAATAGATGCTAAAACTAGTAAAATGTTTATGACTGCTTACCTAGAAAAGATTAAACAATCATTCACAACAAACCTACACAAAAAATATAGTCATAAAAGATACAGAGATAATATTTATACAGGGAAACAAACATAGAGATAACTATATTGGAAACAGATATATGAATGATTAATATTTGATTTTGCTCTATCCATTCTTAAATTGTACAGACTTTAATATTGTCATATAAAATTATAATATAAACTAAAACATCAAAACACAATTAACTGCTATGAGGAGGCATATTCTAAAACATATAACACAAAAACAAAATTGTAAAACAACAGTAAACATGCAATGTAAAGCTTATTGGACAATATAAAGTAGATCAATATATTTATGAAAGAAATCTTAACAGAAGACTATAAAGAAAAAGTAATACAGAGATTACTTGAAGAAACAAAAACTGAGAACTTTACCAATTCTGATTTTATAAAAAAAATTCTAGCCAGGCGCAGAGGCTCACACCTATAATCCCAGCACTTTGGGAGGCTGAAGGCGGCAGATCACCTGAGGTCAGGATTTCAAGACCAGCCTGACCAACATGGAGAAACCCCATCTTGACTAAAAATACAAAATTAGCTGGGCGTGGTGGCGCATGCCTGTAATTCCAGCTACTGCGGGGGCCGAGGCAGGAGAATCGCTTGAACCCAGGAGGCGGAGGTAGTGGTGAGCCCAGATCTCACCATTACACTCCAGCCTGGGCAACAAGAGCAAAACTCCATCTCAAAAAAAAAAGTTCTAACAAGTAATACTTTAATCAAAATTATTTTACTTCAAAAACAAGACAAAAATAAAGACTTTCCAAAATGAAAAGTGAGGGAGTTCATCACCACTAACACAGTCCTGTAACAAATGCTACATGGTAGCCAGGCACGGTGGCTCATGCCTGTAATCTGATAGCATTAGGAGGCCAAGAGAGTCAGATCACTTGAGACCAGGAGTTCAAGATTAGTCTGAGCAACAAAGTGAGACTGCACATAAATAAAAAGAAATCCTAAAATGAGTCCATTATGTTGAAAAATAAAATCATGCTGGACAGTATCATAAAAATGTATATACACTGGGCACAGTGGCTCACGCCTGTAATCCCAGCACTTTAGGAGGCAGGCAGATCACCTGACATCAGGAATTCAAGACCAGCCTGACCAACATGCTGAAACCCCGTCTCTACTAAAAATAGAAAAATTCGTTGGGTATGGTGGCTCGTGCCTGTAATCTCAGCTACTCAGGAGGCTGAGATAGGAGAATCGCTTAAACCCATGAGGCGGTGGTTGCAGTGAGCCAAGATCGTGCCACCGCACTCCAGCCTGAGCGACAGAGCAAGACTCCATCTCAAAAAAACATAGTAATAAAATAAATAAATAAATAAATAAATAGCTCTGTTAAATGTAAATATAGAGACACATATAGAATTCTATTATAATGATGGTGCATAAACCCTTAAACTTCTTCTGTAAATATAAAAAACAAGACTTAAATCTGCCTATATTTGTTAATAGATACACAATATAATATTTATAGTATCAATAACAAACTGGAAAATATAAAGGTATAGGTTTTGTATTCAATTAAAGTTATGATATTAAAATGTATTGTTTTAAGATGTTTTATGTAATCTCCATTTTTCAAAATGATCACATTATATTTCAGGATGACTGCATTGTATTTATAGAAAGTATGTGAAACAGGCCGGGCGCGGTGGCTCACGCTTGTAATCCCAGCACTTTGGGAGGCCGAGGCGGGCGGATCACGAGGTCAGGAGATCGAGACCACGGTGAAACCCCATCTCTACTAAAAATACAAAAAATTAGCCGGGCGTGGTGACGGGCGCCTGTAGTCCCAGCTACTCGGAGAGGCTGAGGCAGGAGAATGGCGTGAACCCGGGAGGCGGAGCTTGCAGTGAGCCGAGATTGTGCCACTGCACTCCAGCCTGGGCGACAGAGCGAGACTCTGTCTCAAAAAAAAAAAAAAAAAAAAGAAAAAAAGAAAGTATGTGAAAACAGAATAAAAAATAATCAAGGCATGTCACAACAAAATTAACAAAAATTAAGGCAGTAACACAGGAAATGAGAAAAAACATATCTACCAAAAACAATAATAAACTGTTAATAGTAACTTCATATCTTTAAGCAATTATTTTAAATATAAATTAAACAACTTAATAAAAAGAAATGTAGCCGGGCACGGTGGCTCATGCCTATAATCCTAGCTACTGGGGAAGCTGCGACAGGAGAATCACTTGAACCCGGGAGGCGGAGGTTGCAGTGAGCCGAGATCGTGCCATTGCACTCCAGCCTGGGCGGCAAGTGCAAAATTCCATCTTGATAAAAAGAAAAGAAAAAAAAAAAAAAGACCGAGCACCTGTGATCCCGGCACTTTAGGAGGCCAAGGTGGGCAGATCTCCTGATGTCAGAAGTTTGAGATTAGCCTGGCCTACATGGTGAAACTCCATCTCTACTAAAAATACAAAAATTAGCTGGGCATGGTGGCACATGCCTGTAATCCCAGATACTCAGGAGGCTGAGGCAGGAGAATCACTTGAACCCAGGAGGCAGAGGTTGCAGTGAGCCAGGATCGTGCCATTGCACTCCAGCCTGGGCAACAAGAGTGAAACTCCATCTCAAAAAAAACCTCCAGTGCTATCTTTTATACAGTAATGTAAAATACAATCCTAAAATTTACATAAAACCTCAATAAACTTTGAATAGCGAAAGCAATCTTGACAAAAAAGAACAAATCATGAGGATGTCACAGTTAATATAATAATTACAAACTGTATTTCAAGACTATATTAATAAAAACAGGATGAATTATGCAGAAAAATGAAAAAACAAATGGAACAGAAACCACTACTCTCACATACTTTAAACATGATAAAACAAGAAAACATGAAAAATAGTTTAACATAGGTTTTTGCTTTTTTTTTCACTTTTGAGATGGACTTTCACTCTTCTCACACAAGCTGGAGTGCAATGGCACAACAATCAGCTCACTGCAACCTCTGCTTCCTTAATTGAAGCGATTCTCCTGACTCAGCCTCCCAAATAGCTGGGATTACAGGAGTGCACCACCACGACCAATAAATTTTTGTATTTTTGGTAGAGAAGGGGTTTCACCATGTTGGCCAGGCTGGTCTTGAACTCCTGACCTCAGGTGATACACCCGCCTCGGCCTCCCAAAGTGCTGGGTTTACTGGCGTGAGACATTTGCCCAGCCTAACATAGAGTTTTATAAAATCATGCAGATATTTATGGTTCCCCTGAAAATATGAAAAAGTAGATTGTGCAGTCTCTTATATGCCACGAAGAAGATTTTGGCTGTCACTGTAAACGTCAAGGAAGATCACAAAAGGGAAAGTAGGATCCTTAGAGAATTTAATAGCATAATGCAGAAGATACCCCTATGTGAGAGTAAAATTTTTTAAACTCTCAGGCTTTCCTGAAACTATTTTCTTTGGAACACAGCTTCCCAAAATCTATTTTAAGGACTGGCTTTCTCCTTGACTTTTGGACCTCTTATCTGTGTTGTCCATTGTGTTCACTCTCACCTACCTGGGGGCTTGGCTACCATCTTATGTCTCTTCATATTCCAGGGCTCTTTTCCTTGCTCCAGACAGGTGATTAAATCTGGCTTAGAGACATCAACACCTGTTTTATTAAAAATAAATAACATGAATGTTCCTCATATTCTTCAAATAATGTGCTCAGTAAAGAGAATGTAATAGAATATTCTAGTATATTAATCCCGAAACACTAATTTATAACAGTAATTTCTAAATATTTAGAAAATGGGCTGGGCACGGTGACTCGTGCCTGTAATCCCAGCACTTTGGGAGGCCAAGGAGGGTGGATCACTTGAGGTCAGAAGTTTGAGACCAGCTCGGCCAACATGGTGAAACCCCATCTCTACTAAAAATACAAAAATTAGCTGGGCTTGGTGGCACATGCCTGTAGTCCCAGCGACTCAGAAAGCTGAGGCTGGAGAATCTCTTCAACCCGGGAGGTGATTGCAGTGAGCCAAAATCACGCAATTGTACTCCAGCCTGGGCAACAGCAACATTCCATCTCATAAATAAATAAATAAATAAAATAATTTCACTACCCAGTACCACTGAATCAAAAGCTGGTGGTGACAATTAGATGTTAAGGTGTGGGCAACAATATTTTATGTCACTAAATTTTGAAATGATCACTAACATAGAGTAAAAACTACAGGTCTGCTCAGGAATGTGGAAAGTTCAGATCAAGGTGAACTTCAAGATGTTTATCTTGAAGAAATTCTTTTCTACACTGACAAATTCCCAAGATTTTCTTCAAAACAGTGATGTGAAACTCATTTATGCAAAGCATCAATTACCAAAAAACATTCTACAACACCCAAAAAAGAAACATTTACAGTATCTGAGGATTGTGTATTGAAGTTATTCTCACCCAAGAAGACCAGGTTGCTGTAGTTCTCTAACATCACATCCCTATATAAATTCTGCTGTGCAGTGTCCAGGAATTGCCACTCTTCCAGAGAAAATTTTATTGCCACATCCATGAATGTCAATGGTCCCTGAAAAACAAAAACACACACACACACATACACACACATTTACCGGGTGGCCAAGGGCAGAATTTTTAATTTGACTGAAGGTGAAATGAGAGAGTAAAGAGAACAGGTTCTGACTTATAGGAATGACTGAAATCCTCCAATAATTTTTTTTTTTTTTTTAAGACAGAGTCTTGCACTTGTTGCCCAGGCTGTAGTACAATGGTGCGATTTTGGCTCACTGCAATCTCTGCCTCCTGGGAACCCAGTGATTCTCTTGCCTCAGCCTCCCAAGTACCTGGGATTACAAGACACCCGCCACCACGCCCAGCTAATTTTTGTATTTTTAGTAGAGACAGGGTTTCACCGTATTGGCCAGGCTGGTCTTGAACTCATGACCTCGGATGATCCATTCGCCTTGGCCTCCCAAAGTGCTGGGATTACAGGCGTGAGACACCATGCCTTGCCGAAAATAATTTTCAACACAGAAATATTCTCTTATGTATTCTCTAACTCTGAAAAAAGAGTGGAATAAGATCCACAACATCAGTGTATATATGATACTTTTCTGGATAATAAAGTATAAAATTAAAGGCATTAACACAAGCATGTATATTTTTGAGTGCTATATTAGCATCATAGAGAATGAGTTCTGTGTATTTTTGAGATGGAAAAGACATGTTGAGTTAGAAGGTATCTAGCAAATTGGCCGGGCACGGTGGCTCACGCTTGTAATCCCAGCACTTTGGGAGGCCGAGGCGGGCGGATCACGAGGTCAGGAGATCGAGACCATGGTGAAACCCCCTCTCTACTAAAAATACAAAAAAATTAGCCGGGCGTGGTGGCAGGCGCCTGTAGTCCCAGCTACTCGGAGAGGCTGAGGCAGGAGAATGGCGTGAACCCAGGAGGCGGAGCTTGCAGTGAGCCGAGATCGCGCCACTGCACTCCAGCCTGGGCGACAGAGCGAGACTCCGTCTCAAAAAAAAAAAAAAAAAGAAGGTATCTAGCAAATTTTAATGTGTACAATAAACGGGAGATCTTGTAATGGAGATTTTTTTCTTTCCCAGAAAGTCTGAGTTTCTGAATTTCTAACAAGCTGACCAATAATGCCAATGATTTTGGCCTAAGAAGAATATTTTATCAAACATCCAGTATATGGAAGAAGCTGTGTTTTTTCCAGTTTTTCTGGACTATAAAAGAAGATGAAACTCTTCATTTTCCAAGGACAGATATATGCAAAGAAACTCTAAGAAAGAAGAGCAGCTGCCAAATTAAATTTGATAGTTTACACACATCAGCTGCATAAAGATACTTAATAAAAAAAAAAAAGGCCTTTACGAAAATTAGCCTGGCATGGCGGTAGGTGCCTGTAGTCCCAGCAACTTGCAAGGCTGAGGCAGGAGAATCGCTTGAACCTAGGAGGCGGAGGTTGCAGTGAGTCAAGATCACGCCACTGCATTCCAAGCTGGGCAACAGAGTGAGGCCCTGTCTCAAAAACAATAATAATAAAATAAAATAACAAAGAAAAAAATTAATTCTATAGTAAAAAAAGAACATCTGTCAGAGAGTGCTTATCCAAGTGAATCATAAACATCAACAGCAGTAGGAAAAATTTTTATGATGTGCTGATACACACATAACACAGCATCACTGCTGAAATATTGTTCCCAAAAAGTAAATTATAGGCTGGCTGGGGTCAGTGGCTCATGCTTGTAATCCCAGCATGGCATCAAGAGCAAAACTCCATCTCAAAAAAAAAAAAAAAAAAAAAAAAAAGAAATTATAGGCTGAATGCAACCATACAGATACATCAATTTTATGCAAAATTCAAGACACATATTTCCCACTCTGTAATTTTTAGTAGTGATTGTAAGGAGTCTTTTTTGAGCACCCTAGAGAGCAGTTATCTCCTGATAATTATCTTTTAAACTTTCTGGGTAATAAATCTCATCGTTTTTTCTTGAGACAGAGTCTCATTGTGTCACCCAGGCGGGAGTGCAGTGGCGCAATCTTGCCTCAGTGCAACCTCTGCCTTCCGGGTTCAAGCGATTCTCCTGCCTCAGCCTATCGAGTAGCTAGGATTACAGGCATGCACCACCATGCCCGGCTAATTTTTGTATTTTTAGTAGAGACAAGGTTTCGCCATGTTGGCCAGGCTGCTCTTGAACTCATGACCTCAGGTGATCCACCCTGCTTAGCCTCCAAAACTGCTGGGATTACAGGTGGGAACCACTGCACCCGGCCCTCATCTTGCTTAAATAAGCATTTCCTTAATCCCGTTCTGCATAGTGCTAATGGGGAACACAAATGGAGCCTCAACAGTACCTGTTCTCCACCTTTACTAAGGATTCCAGCTTTTCCACAATAGGAATCTTGAGTATCCCCACCCTCCCATGTTCAACAGCCACAAAGGAAACATTTTTAATACTGCAGATCATAAATTAATGGTGAGAATCCTCCATGGCATATAAAAAGCTGTGATGTGGAGAATTTAGAAAAGGCTCTAAAAAGAAATATTTTTCAGAGACCCTTGACTATCAATAAAATTTTCAAAAGTAGTTAAAACAAACACATTAGGGAGGAAAAACACAAGAGAAGTAAAGGTTTGTAAGTACTGAATGCATGGAAATCCACGAGGCAGAGTGGATGCAGTTCTTGATCTGAGGTGTGTTTAGCTAAAAAAAAAAAAAAAAAAAAAAAAAAAGACTTTTTTTTTCCCTATCTACTCCTTCTCTGGGATTCCTTTTCAGTTGAGATTCTCTGGACAAATTACACCTGCATCTCGAGAATATGCCTTTAAAGGTGTCAGCACCACCTCTTTACCTGCTACCACCACACCCACAGGCAGAAGTACCAAGACCCGCTGAAAAAGTCCACCCATTTCTGTCCTTTATAACATGAAAAGCTTGCTTGCTTGCTCGCTCGCTTGCTCGCTCCCTCCCTCCCTTCCTCCCTCCCCTTCTTTCTTTTTTTATTGAGAGGGTCTCCCTCTGTTGCCCAGGCTGGAGTACACCGGCATAATCTCCCTCTGTTGCCCAGGCTGGAGTGCACCGGCATAATCTCGGCTCACTGCAACCTCCCTGCCTCGGGCTCCCGTGATTCTCCTGCCTCGGCCTGCCCAATGCCTGGGATTGCAGGCACACACCACCGTGCCTGGCTGGTTTTTGTATTTTGGTGGAGACGGGGTTTTGCCGTGTTGGCCAGGCTGGTCTCCAGCTCCTGACCTCAAATGATCTGCCCGCCTCAGCCTCCCGAAGTGCTGGGATTACAGACGGAGTCTCACTCACTCAATGCTCAAAGTTGCCCAGGTTGAAGTGCAGTGGCGTGATCTCGCTACAAACTCCACCTCCCAGCCGCCTGCCTTGGCCTCCCAAAGTGCTAAGATTACAGCCTCTGCCCGGCCGCCCCGTCTGGGATGTGGGGAGCGCCTCTGCCCAGCCGCCCCATCTGGGAAGTGAGGAGGGCCTCTGCCCGGCTGCCCTGTCTGGGAAGTGAGGAGCGCCTCCGCCCAGCAGCCCAGTCTGGGAAGTGAGGAGCGCCTCTGCCCAGCAGCCCAGTCTGGGAAGTGAGGAGCGCCTCCGCCCAGCAGCCCAGTCTGGGAAGTGAGGAGCGCCTCTGCCCGGCCGCCACCCCGTCTAGGAAGTGAGGAGCGCCTCTGCCTGGCCGCCCCGTCTGGAATGTGAGGAGCGCCTCTGCCTGGCCGCCGCCCAGTCTGCGAAGTGAGGAGCGCCTCTGCCCGGCCACCCCGTCTGGGAAGTGAGGAGCGTCTCTGCCTGGCCACCCTGTCTGGGATGTGAGGAGCGCCTCTGCCCGGCCGCCACTCCGTCTGGGAAGTGAGGAGCGTCTCTGCCTGGCCGCCCTGTCTGGGATGTGAGGAGCGCCTCTGCCCGGCCGCCACCCGGTCTGGGAAGTGAGGAGCGCCTCTGCCTGGCTGCTGTGCAACCTTCCAGGTGTGAAGTGACAGCCTTCGTTGTAGAATGAATGAAGACACTGGCAATGGTTATATAACACCTTGGCAGCTATCTCAAGTCGTTGATGTGGAGGATTGGAATTATAGAAGAAAGCAAACACACAAATTTGACTAAAGGCGATTTTGTGACTTCTTTCTATTGGCCCTGGCAAATCAAGGTTATTCTGGATGGAAATAGCCTTCAAAAGGTGATATATATATGAACGTATCTGATTTCTTTTTCCCCGTATAATTCTTTCTTTGTGCATTTGATATTCAGTTGTGTTTGTAATCACAGAAAAATAAAAGCATATATAAAATTCAAAAAAAAAATGAAAAATTCAGGAACAATGAGTTTCCCCATGAAGAGGAAATAAAAGTTTCTCCTTTCCTCTCTTCAGGTGCCCTCCCCTGCTACAGACACCAAGAATCTCTGCTACAGTAATAAAACTATGGGCCACACTGCCCTGTCCATACCAAACCCAAACAGAACAGGCCCTATAATCACCCTGTAGTAAACAGGTGAAACTGAACTCTCATGAGTGTATCTTCAACCCCTCATAAGTGATTCTGGCCTCATCTTAGAATCACATGAGGCTCTTAATTAAAATAACATGGATGTGTCCAACAATAAAAAGAATCCATGGAAAGGGCACGAGCAAAGATATTTCTGTGAATTGGCAATGTAGTTTGAGTGACCGCATCTAAGTAATCCACATTAATTACAATGGCAGAAAATGTAATAACTTTTGCACCAAACTAATAGAACCCTGGGTTTATAGCCACTTAGCTAAGCATTGCCTCCCAAGCTTTAACGAGCTTATAAACCACTCAGTAATTTTAGTCCCTCTTTATGTAATGTGATTCTGCAGGTTTTCAAAGGGTACATGAATGTTTTTGTTTTGTTTTGTTTTTGAGACAGAGTCTCGCTCTGTCACCCAGGCTGGAGTGCAGTGGCGTGATCTCGGCTCACTGCAACCTCCGCCTCCCGGGTTCATGCCATTCTCCTGCCTCAGCCTCCCAAGTAGCTGGGACTACAGGGGCCTGCCACCATGCCCGGCTAATTCTTTTTCTATTTTTAGTAGAGATGGGGTTTCACCGTGTTAGCCAGGATGGTTTTGATCTCCTGACCTCGTGATCCGCCCACCTCGGCCTCCCAAATGGGATTACAGTCGTGAGCCACCACGCCCGGCCATGAATGTGTGTTTTAAAGAAGTCTCCTGTGAATCCTGATGATGCTCCCCCTGGGCTCATTATTACCATTAGTTAGAGAAAGCAGGCATAGCACAGAGTCCCTTACACTCGGCACTCTTGTCACAACACAAATACTTCTGGCACAAATGAAGACAACTAATCTCCATCCTAAAGCATTAAATTGTTTGCTGGTTCTTTAAAATTTACAGAGGCAATAAAAGGTAGCAGTGCCTGAATAAGTCTACATTTGGAAAACAACATATACACATGTACTAATGCAATGTTTAAGCAGGTACTATGTGCTCAAGAGTATGTTGCAGAGAACTAATATAAATAATACATTGTGTGATTTAATCCTCATAACACACTGAGATTTGGTACTAAGTATTTAATAATTCCCAGCATTAGGTTAAGGGCCCAGCATATGTATTTCATCTTCTGTTTCTGTTCTTGGTTTTTTAAAGAAAATGTGTAGAATAAAAGCTAAAGAGGCCGGGAGCGGTGGCTCAAGCCTGTAATCCCAGCACTTTGGGAGGCCGGGGCGGGTGGATCATGAGGTCAGCAGATTGTGACCATGGTGAAACCCCGTCTCTACTAAAAATACAAAAAAAAATTAGCCGGGCGTAGTGGCGGGGGCCTGTAGTCCCAGCTACTCGGAGAGGCTGAGGCAGGAGAATGGCGTGAACCCAGCAGGCGGAGCTTGCAGTGAGCCGAGATCGCGCCACTGCACTCCAGCCTGGGTGACAGAGCAAGACTCCCTCTCAAAAAAAAAAAAAAAAAAAAGAATAAAAGCTAAAAGTAGACAAATTACCTGAATAGAGAAAAGTTTAACGCGTTTAGAGAAACCTTTATTGTGTTTATTTTTTTGTGTGTGTGACTAGTGAAGCAACTACTGAATCTGCAGGAAGAGAAAACAAGATGCTAAATGGAATCTGCAGGCACCGATTTCATAGAAAATTTAAAAATTAAGACCTTAAAATACATACTTTATTTTTCCCATTTATCTCCTTTGGGGTTCAGAAAATTGTAAGCACCAGCTTTAGAAAAGCAGCAGGATTCACCAGCCAAAACTCTCATCTCTTCCAATCAGTTCTGTGAGGCAAGACTCCAGAGTGGGGCCAGATCTAAATAAGACCCACAAATGGAGTGAATCTGAACAGAACTGGGGCAGGGTGTGGACCTTATGTAGAATTCTGTTCTCTGTGCCACTGGGGTATTTCCAGTTCTGTTTTCCTAAACTTGCCTAAGAGAAACTTAAATCTCAGAGTTTGTATAATTTTTTTTTAGCCACTGCCCTGTCAATTATATAATGCATACTAATAAGCAATTTAAATAAATGTCTTAAGGTTCTCTAGGGTAATTATTAGAAGATAAATATGTATTCTTAGCAGGTAGTAGAAACACATATAATAATAACAACCCTTCTGTTCATAAATATCCCTTCAGGTGATGACATAAGAAGTCACTACAGGCCGGGCGCGGTGGCTCACGCTTGTAATCCCAGGACTTTGGGAGGCCGAGGCAGGCGGATCACGACGTCAGGAGATCGAGACCACGGTGAAACCCCGTCTCTACTAAAAATACAAAAAAAAAATTAGCCGGGCGTGGTGGCGGGCGCCTGTAGTCCCAGCTACTCGGAGAGGCTGAGGCAGGAGAATGGCGGGAACCCAGGAGGCGGAGCTTGCAGTGAGCTGAGATTGCACCACTGCACTCCAGCCTGGGTGACAGAGTGAGACTCCGTCTCAAAAAAAAAAAAAAAAAGAAGTCACTACAGTATAAAAAAAGGGGCCCAAATAAAGGCAAATTTTTTTGCACACATCTGTTCAATGAATCAACCATATGATGCTTAATTCAACCCTTTATTCAGTTGCTAGTCTAGTCTAAAAGTTCCTGGATGGTTCCTGGATGACTGCTTCCTCTATTTTTCTAATGGCCATATAAAATAAAAGCAATTCGTTTGTTTGAGTCTCCAGACATACTGGTTGTTTTTCATCCAAGTATCCGAAAACTGGAGAAACATTCATCTGGGTACCCACCAAAGTCATCTCTTGTGTGAGGGGAGGAGCAAACACAAGATGACTCAATTTTTTACACTGAGACAGAAGCAGAATTAACCACTTTTGTTACCCTGGCACAATTCTGCTCTGGACATCCTCAAATGTCTCAAAGACAACCAGCTGATTGTGAGAGTTCCCAGTGACCCTGGGCTGATGGCCCAATGATAAAACAGACAGGAGAGACTCAGGCTAATTCTAAACAAAAAATTAAACTGCCCTGGAGAAGCTCCAGAACCTGGATCACGTGTCCTGATTATCCAGCTCTTGGGTAACAGGAAGAACAGGAATATTCTACTCCAGTCCCACATTTTAGAGACAGGTGTAGTTATGGTTCTGGCTCTGGATACATTATCACCTTTCTATAACTCTGAAGGTGCTAGTTCACACTTACATATTCTGCCATCAGATTCTATTTACACCTGGTGCCCCTCACATAACTGTAGCAGGTCACTGGACAAGATCTGAGTAGCTGAAAGAATCACATTCTCAAAGAGGAACTTTAAGATGTCTATGTTGACGTCTGACAATGCAGAAAATGTCTCGTTAGTTTTCTCCACATTCTCAATTCAAAGTCTGGCCTTATCTTGTAAATGCAGGAAGAGAACAGACCTTATTTGCAGATTCTAGGTGGGATCAACCTGGCTCTTCATTCTTAGGTGTTACAGCAAGCAGAGTACAAACAAAGGAAAGATCCCCTTATAGAGGCTGCTTTAGCACATTCTGAAAGATATGTCTACCTAAAAGAAAAAAAGCTAAGGCAACATGAATGTAAGTAGACAGTTTATTTGGGCAAATCTTGAGGATTGTAACCTCGGAGCAAACCTTCAAGTTGCCTGTCATCTACGCTTTGATTAGGAGCAGTTACAAGTGGATCTGAAAAGGCAAAAAGAGAGAGAGAGAGAGATGGCTGATATAAAGTTGTTTACCAGAAATTTTTATTATATTTACAGAAATGACATTGATTATTGATTGGATATACATCATTAAAATTTAGAGTCTGGGTTATAGTGTCCAGTGTGGCATTATTAATTTATAGCTACTAGTGGCAACAGTTAACAGTTTTAAGAGATAAAAAAAAAACTCTTAGTTCAGGACCAGGCGCAGTGGCTCACGCCTGTAATTTTCCAGCACTTTGGAAGGCCGAGGCAGGTCAATCACCTGAGGTCAGGAGATCAACACCAGCCTAGCCAACATGGTGAAAGCTCTTCTCTGCTAAAAATACAAAAATTAGCCAGCTGTTATGGCACATGCCTGTAAACCCAGCTACTTGGGAAGCTGAGGCAGGAGAATCACTTGAACCCAGGAGATGGAGGTCCCAGTGAGCAAAGATTGCATCACTGCACTCCAGCCTTGGGGACAGAGCAAGACTGTCTCAAAAACAAAAAACAAAAAACAACAACAAAAAACATAGTTCAAAGGTGGGAGAAAGACAAAATTGTGTTCTCAATTTTAATGTCTGAGTTTGACAACTAAAAGGACTTGCATTCCTCAGATGAAAGGTTGTTTTTTTTTTTTTTTTTTTTTGGTTCCCGAATCTCAAGACCTAGATTCAGAATTTGGAGCTGCAGCAGGTGTTACTTGCATATTTGTGGGTATTTTAGCAATAGGAGGAAGTGGAAAGCGGAGATTCTCATGTCTACATGTCTACTCAACACTCACATGTTACTCTGATTGGGTTCCTGGGCCCCCTGTTCTCTGAATCAGTTTCAGGTCTGAAGACACAACAGTCACTGAAAAGGTGAAATGGTTGATTGCTACCCTGTGAAGTTTGTTGAGTTGACTGGAAGCCTGAGAGGAAAAGTCCCCTCTAGAGTAAAGCTTGGTTGGCATCTTATGAGTTTATATAATGTCTGATAATTCTAGACAGTGCATGAAAATATAATTCTCCAGTCCCAGAAAAACTCCAAAATGATAGAACAGAAAGAAACCTTTTTTTTGTTGTTGTTTATTTTTCTTGAGACGGAGTCTTGCTCTGTCGCCCAGGCCGGACTGCAGTGACGCTATCTTGGCTCACTGCAAGTTCCGCCTCCCGGGTTCACGCCATTCTCCTGCCTCAGCCTCCCCAGTAGCTGGGACTACAGGCGCCCGCCACCATGCCCGGCTAATTTTTTTTGTATTTTTAGTAGAGACGGGGTTTCACCGTATTAGCCAGGATGGTCTTGATCTCCTGACCTCGTGATCCGCCCACCTGGGCCTCCCAAAGTGCTGGGATTACAGGCATGAGCCACCGCGCCCGGCCAAAAACTGTTTTATTACACAATTTAACTTGAATATGACACGCATCATAGTCAATCTGCTCAAAAGATTGCCAAGACAGAAAGACAGTCACCATAGTTAGTCCACAAGTAGAAAAATTTACAGCACCACGCCATATGTATTTCATCCTAAATTCACCTGGCAATTGGCAAGGCCATTGGTGTATGCTTATTGGTTATATTCAATGACAAAATAAACTTTTCACATCTTCGTAACAGGAGGTAATTCTGCAACATGAAGCCAGGTGCCTGCTAAAGGTACGCTCCGATTCTCCTACAGAAATGGTTGAATAGTGTGTTATCGACACACAGCCCACAACACAAAGCTCACAGCTGGCAGCTCACATCTTACACGAACCCCAGTTGCCACAGCAGCACTCCAGTGTCACATGAGACGGTGAAGCCTGAGCTGCAGGAGGAGAGCCTGCAGGCCTCCTGGGTGAAATTGCACCTTCACAATAATGGGAATGGGGGCAGTGTTTCAGCCTCAGCTTCTATTTATAATGGTGACATGAAAAAAATACTGCTGGATTTCCAGCATGAGTCCGGATAGAGACAGGTCTAAGAGTTTTCCCTGTGACAGCCCACCTCATTCACAGATACCATGGGATACTAAGAGGGCTTCTGAAACAGAAACCCAAAGGATTCGAGCAAGAAACAGCTCTCCATCTCAGCAAGATCAAGAGAAAATAAAAAGTTAAAAGCATCTTTAAAAACAAAACTCAGATTAGATAAAATATTGATCAAGTCAACCAGAAAATATTCCTCTAAAAAAAAATTTCTCTTTAAATACCCAAAGTGCACAACTATCCTCAGCATGAGAAACATGAGTGTTATAAAGAAACGGGACAGGTCAGGCGCAGTGGCTCATACCTGTAATCCCAGCAATTTGGGACACTGAGGCAGGTGGTTCACCTGAGGTTAGGAGTTCGAGACCAGTCTGACCAACATGGTGAAACCCTGCCTATACTAAAAATACAAAATTAGCCAGGCATGGTGGCGCATGCCTGTTATCCCAGCTTTTTGGGAGGCTGAGGCAGGAGAATCACTTGAACCCAGGAGGCGGAGGTTGCAGTAAGCCCAGATCATGCCATTGCACTCCAGCCTGGGCAACGAGTGAAACTCCATCTCAAAAAAAAAGAAAAAAGAAAATATTAAAAACAATTGCAACAAAAGCAAAAATTGACAAATGAGACCCAACTAAACCAAAGAGCTTCCTCACAGCAAAGGAAACTATCAACAGAGTAAACAGACAACCAACAGAATAGAATAATATATTTGCAAACTATGCTGCTGACAAACATCTAATATCCACAATCCATAAAATACTTAAATAAATTTACCAGGAAAAACAACCTTATTAAAAAGGAAGCAAAGAAGATAAACGGATGCTTTTCAAAAGGAGGCATACGTGTGGCTAACAAGCATATGAAAAAAATACTCATCATTAATCATTAGAGAAATGCAAAGAAAATACACAATGAGATAACTTTTCACACAAGCCAAAAAGGCAATAATTAACACATCAAAAAATTACAGATGCAGGGCCAAGCGCAGTGGCTCATGCCTGTAATCCTAGCACTTTGGGAGGCCGAGATGGGTGGATCACTTGAGGCCAGGAGTTCAAGAGCAGCCTGGCCAACATGGTGAAACCCCATCTCCACTAAAAATAAAAAATATTAGCTGGGCATGGTGGCAAATGCCTGTAATCCCAGCTGTTCAGGAGGCTGAGACATGAGAATTGCTTGAACCTGGGAAGCAGGAGGTGGAGATTACAGTCAGCCGACATCGTGCCACTGCACTCCAGCCTGGGCAACAGAGTGAGACTCTGTCTCAAAAAAAAAACAGATGCTGGCAAGGTTGTGGAGATAAGGGAGTGCTTATACGTTGCTGGTGGGAGGGTAAATTAGTTCAGCCATTGTGAAAAGCAGTTTGGTGATTCCTCAGAGAACTAAAAACAGAATTAGCATTTGACCCAGCAACCTCATAACTGGGTAAATGCCCAAAGAAATATAAGTTATTCTACCATACAAACACATGCACATTCAAGGTCACTGCAGAACTATTCACAACAGCAAAGACATGGCATCAACCTGGATCCTTATCAATGGTAAACTAGATAAAGAAAATATAATACAGAAGGGTGGTGGCTCATGCCTGTAATCACAGCAATTTAAGAGGCCGAGGCAGGCAGACTGCCTGAGTTCAAGAGTTTGTGAACAGCCAAGGCAACATGAAGAAACCCCATTTCTACAAAGTATACTAAAGGAAAATCAGCCGGCTGTGGTGCTGTGCACCTGTAGTCCCAGCTACACAGGGGGCTGAGGTAGGAGGATTGCTTGGACCCAGGATATTGAGGCTGAAGTGAGCCAAGGTCACGCCACTACCCTCCAGCCTACATGACAGAGTGAGACTCTGCCTCCCCTTAAAATAAAATGAAAAGAAGGCCGGGCGTGGTGGCTCATGCCTGTAATTCCAGCATTTTGGGAGGCCGAGGAGGGCAGATCACTTAAGGTAAGGAGTTCGAGACCAGCCTGGCCAACATGGACAAACCCCGTCTCTACTAAAAATACAAAATTAGCTGGGCATAGTGGCACATGCCTGTAAGTCCAGCTACTCAGAAGGCTGAGGCAAGAGAATCACTTGAACCCAGGAGGCAGAGGTTGTGGTGAGCAGAGATCATGCCATTGCACTCCAGCCTGGGCAACAAGAGCGAAACTCTATCTCAAAAAATAATAATAATAAAATAAGAAGAAAATAAAGTAGAATATTTATATAAAAATAAAAATATAGTATATAAATATCATGGAATACTGTGTGGCCATAAAAAAGAACAAGATCATGTTTTTTGCAGCAACATGGATGGAACCCATTATCCTTAGAAAACTAATGCTGGAAGAGAAAAACAAATGCATGTTCTCATCTTTTTTTTTTTTTTTTTTGGGGACAGAGTTTTGCTCTTGTCACCTGGGCTGGAATGCAATGGCTAGATCTTGGCTCACCGCAACCTCTGACTTCCAGGTTCAAGCGATTCTCCTGCCTCAGCCTCCTGAGTAGCTGGGATTGCAGGCGTGTGCCGTGGACCACGCTCGGCTAATTTTTGTATTTGCAGTAGAGACGGGGTTTCACCATGTTGGTCAGGCTGGTCTCGAACTCCTAACCTCATGATCCACTTGCCTCGGCCTCCCAAAGTGCTGGAATTACAAGCGTGAGCCACCGTGCCTGGCTCCATGTTCTCATTTCTAAGTAAAAGCTAAATAATAAGAACACATGGACACAAAGGGGAAAACAACAGACACTGAGGCTTACCTGGAGGTGGAGAGTGGGAGAACAAAGATTAAAAAACAAAACTCTGTTTCGTGTTGTGCTTAGTACCTCAGTGACAAAATAATTTACATCAAACTTCCATGACACAATTTTACCTATATAGTAAACCTGCACGTGTACCCCTAAAACAAAAATAAGAGTTAAAAGAAAGGAACTCAATGGTTGGGGAAGAGTGCAGTGTAGGCAGGACTGGCTTGTGCTACTTATTTCTGGGTCCACGCAGGCAGGTGAGATTATGAACAGGTGGCCCAGAACCCCAAGTTTGTGGAGAAAACAAGTTGCTGCTGCAGATTCAGTGTCTGGGGGTAGGGATATCCCAAAAATTTGTAGACAATTTTGTGGGATTTTGGCAAAAAACACTAGGATCAAAAATGCCATGGTTAAATTTTTGAGGGTGGTGCCTAGTCCTGGAAGGGGTGTGCACATGTCAATGCCCAGTGGGCATGATTGTGAGTGGATGGGAATCCTGTGGTGGCAGCTGTGGAAAAATGGGGTCTGTCATCAGAACTCCTTTTCTCTAAGTTTTCAGTCCTATCTCACCCTAAGAAGAGATCCGGAATCACAGAACAATGAGCGGTGTGATGGCCTGTGTACAGGAAAGCAGTGCCTCTCCTTCCCACACATCCAGAGTTTTATTCCAGGCCAGGCCTCCATGATATTTTTTCTGGCACCAGATTGTTTGTTAACAACAAACAATTCATCAACACCAACTCACTGTCTAACACTTGAATTCTGAAACCACTCAGAGTCAGCACAGACCTTGGTTCAGGGCTCAGTCCCACAATATTGTCCTTACTGCAGATGCCAGTCACAAACTCCATGGGCCCATCTATATTTCTTTCTTTCTTTCTTTTCTATTTTTCTAAGCCAGAATCTCGCTCTGTAGCCCAGGCTGGAGTGCAGTGGCATGATCTCGGCTCACTGCAACCTCTGCCTCCAGGGTTCAAGTGATTCTCCTGCCTCAGCTTCCCAAGTAGCTGGGATTACAGCCACACACCACCACGCCCAGCTAATTTTTGTATTTTTAGTAGAGACAGGGTTTCACCATGTTGGCCAGGCTGGCCTTGAACTCCTGACCTCAAGGGATCCTCAGCCTCCCAAAGTGCTGGGATTACAGGCATGAGCAATTGTGCCATCCCCATCTGTGTTTCTGAGCTACTGTTTAAAAATTGGGAACTTCCATAATCTCCCTCAAGTTCAATAATTTGATAGAGCTACCTACAGACCTCAGTGAAACACTAGTTATGCTGACCAGTTTATAATAAAAGATACAACCCAGGAAATGTCAAATGGAAGAAGGATGAAGCATAAAGATAATCCTGGGCCGGGCGCGGTGGCTCACGCCTGTAATCCCAGCACTTTGGGAGGCTGAGGCGGGAGGATCATGAGGTCAGGAGATCGAGACCATCCTGGCTAACATGGTGAAACCCCGTCTCTACTAAAAATACAAAAAATCAGCCGGGCGTGGTGGCGGGCGCCTGTAGTCCCAGCTACTCGGGAGGCTGAGGCAGGAGAATGGCGTGAACCCGGCAGGCGGAGCTTGCAGTGAGCCAAGATCGCGCCACTGCACTCCAGCCTGGGCGACAGAGCGAGACTCCATCTCAAAAAAAAAAAAAAAAAAAAAAAAGATAATCCTGGTAAATAGCTATAATTAATAAAATTCTCTATGCTTTCTATGCTTACCTATCACAGCCAGACATAGACTCTGCAAATCTTTTTCTCATAGAAAAATCGGCTGAATTTGTCTTTGTGGTCAAAATAGAATACTTGTTAATCAAACTTCACTTAAGTTTATCTTCTTCCCACAGCTCCTGAACTTTGAGCTATTCTCAGTCTGAGCCAACATAAACCCCATTTTATGTCCCTTCTAAGAACATAACGACTTCAGGATAAAATATTCTCTGATCTAGAATCTGATTTTTCACCCTCCATTTGCCATTCCCCTCCCACTTCTTTCTAATCTTATTTGCTCCTTCCTATGAAAGAAAGCCCTTGTCTGCCTATCCTTTGCAATCCTTAAATATCTTATGGTTGGTACTTCCTCCTGCAGCAATACTCCTTTAGAATTTAATTTTTTTTACATAAATCTGACTTTCTTTTATTTCTAAAAGTCTAGAAACGGCCTCAAAGCAAGAATAACTTTATCTTCAGTGAGATCCTTTCAGTCCCAATCCATCTTAACCTTCACTGCGTCTGCCTGAGGGTCTCCAGCTTTCCAGGGCTCTGTAGCTTCTCTTGGAATAAAAGCTTCTTCCATGGCTGGAGTGAGCAGGCTGGGAAATCTGCAGGGGAGGCTCCCCAGGAAGAACTAAGGGCACCTGTAATAACCTCCTTTTGTGGGCTCAATATTAGCCTTAGCTTGGAGTCCCTAGGCTCAAGCTTCAATTTTTATATCAGAGTTATTTACTAAGTTTTTAAAACTAAGTGTTTGAAACATCTAGCAAAATTACTGAAACACAGTGTTCATAAAAGGGAAAAAAATTTTAAGGTGCTTACATTTCATACCTCAACAAGAAAACCCAGAGTATCTATTCCTTTCAGACAATACATGTATTATTTTATTATTTGCATTAAAAATTATGTAGTAAACAATTAGTCATATGGGAACACTCCTAAGAGGTACCAAGTTTCATCTTGTAATATTTAGCATTAAAATCAGAAATCAAGATCACAGGCTATAGAACAAAAATATTCACTGTCAGAAATTTACCATACAAAAACAAAAACTGTTGTTTTCATGAATCTATGCAACTCACCAATTATCTACCACATTTTCTTGTGGAAATGCATTTATTTTCTACAGCCAAAATAAAAGAGAGATTTTCCCTATTATTTTCCCTGATAGCATTACAAAATCTAAGCCTTGGAATTCTGTTTGAAATTACCCATAAAAACACACCTGAGAAATTTCCTAAACTTCCTCTGGGAAAAACAAACAAAAACAAACAAACAAAAACAATGGTAAATGAGAACTCTTAACAAATGGAATATATTTTGAAACCCACCTCTTTTATGCCCTTTGTAAACATTTTTTTTTAACCTTTCAAGCTCTACTAATAAAATGCAATTTTCAGTTAAGAAACTGAAGTCAATATAAGTGAACAAATCTTTTCAAGGTGGCAAACCCAGGGATTACAGGCGTGGTGGCTCACGCCTGTAATCCCAACACTTTGGGAGGCTGAAGTGGGTGGACTACCTAAGGTCAGGAGTTCGGGACCAGCCTGGCCAACGTGGTGAAACCCCTTTTCTACTAAAAAATTATCTGGGTCTGCCGGGCGCGGTGGCTTACGCTTGTAATCCCAGCACTTTGGGAGGCCGAGGCGGGCGGATCACGAGGTCAGGAGATCGAGACCATGGTGAAACCCCGTCTCTACTAAAAAAAATACAAAAAATTAGCCGGGCGTGGTGGCAGGCGCCTGTAGTCCCAGCTACTCAGAGAGGCTGAGGCAAGAGAATGGCATGAACCCGGGAGGCGGAGCTTGCAGTGAGCTGAGATTGCGCCACTGCACTTCAGCCTGGGCGACAGAGCGAGACTCCATCTCAAAAGTAAATAAATAAATAATAAAAAAATAAAAAATTAGCTGGGTGTGGTGGCAGGCACCTGTAATCCGAGCTACTCGGCAGGCTTAGAAAGGATAATTGCTTGAACCCGGAAGGTGGAAGATACAGTAAGCCGAGATCTCACCATTGCACTCCAGCCTGGGCGACAAGAGAGAAACTCCGTCTTTAAAATCAAAAAGAAAAAAAAAAAAAAAACCAACAAACAAAAAACACCACACACACAGATGTGTCTCAGTCATGTGTCAAGTCAGGTCATCCAATCACTTACATTCTCCCACCCCACCCTGCTCAGTTAAATGCTCAATAACCCCCTCTCAGGAGACACTGCACTATGCCCCAGTGAGTGCCTCAACTTCAATTTACTTTGCAAATTCTTGCACTTTCTCACTGGGATCAGGTTTTTTTCCTGTCTTTAGGGATACTATTTTTTTTTTTTCACAAATCTTAGAGAATCCAGGTGGCAGAAATTATTTGTTTTTGCTCTCAACACCAGCATCTGATGGGCTGACCAGCAATGCGTCTCCAAGAAATGGAAGCTGGGTTAGGTGAAGACAATCTTAATGTCTAAATGTTAGCTTTTCAAAGGAAGAGTATGCCAGGAGAGGCCTCTCAGCCCCAGGGCATCAACCTCCTCCCTGAAGAGGCTACACTCCATACCTCAGGTTGTCCTATGGCAGAAAACAACCCAAGAGCTGATATTACCTAGACACTCTAGCAGACATAGACATAGTGAGTATCTTCGTTTATTCACAGAGAGTACTAAAATCCAGGACAAGAGAAACACTAAATGGTGGCTGCAGAAACAAAACTCCATAAAGTTTCCCAAAAAAAAAAAATGACCCCAAAATGTTCTCATAAGATCTCTGTGCCTAGGGAAGATAAAGAGAAAGATGCACAAAGATTTATTTACAATACATTGCAAGGGGATTATTCTTTGCTTTCTTCTAAAGGAAAAGACTTAAAAACAGAAAACAAATCTCTTTAAATGTTCCATCCAATGCGCTGTAAAAAAAAAAAAAATGATTAATGAAAATACGTTATCAAGAATGTACACCAGGCTGGGCGAAGTGGCTCACGCCTGCAATCCCAGCACTTTGGGAGGCCAAGGCGGGCAGATCACCTGAAGTCAGGTGTTCCATACCAGCCTGGCCAACATGGTGAAACCCTGTCTCCACTAAAAATACAAAAATTAGCCGGGCATGGTGGTGTATGCTACTAATCCCAGCTACCTGGGAGGCTGAGGCAGGAAAATCACTTGAGCCTGGGAGGCGGAGGTTGCGGTGAGCCACAGCACTCCACCCTAGGCAACAGAAGGAGACTCAAAAAAAAAAAAAAAGTACACTAAAAAACAAATAGTGGCCGGGCGCGGTGGCTCACACCTGTAATCCCAGCACTTTGGGAGGCTGAGGCGGGTGGATCACCTGAGGTCAGGAGTTCAAGACCAGCCTGCCCAACATGATCTCTACAAAACTCCGGTCTCTACAAAAAATAGCCAGGCGTGGTGGCACGCGCCTATAATCCAGCTACTTGGGAGGCTGAGGCAGGAGAATCGCTTGAACCCAGGAGGTGGAGGTTGCAGTGAGCCGAGGTCGTGCCATTGCACTCCAGCCTGGGCGACAGAGCGAGACTCCATTTCAAAAAATAAAAAAGTTAATAATCAGAATTACGGAGGAAAAGTTAGCATTTGGAATTGTCAGAAGGAGCTGGAAATTTAGTATTTTACTTTAAGCCACAGTTAGGCTAGAGTAAAGGAGGATTGGGGGGTACATTTGAGACCCTTCTTGAAAAACATGTAAAAAATGCAGGGCATAGCCAGAAGCAGTGGCTCAAGCCTGTACTACCAACACTTAGGGAGGCCGAGGCGGGTGGATCACGAGGTTAGGAGTTTGAAACCATCCTGCTAACATGGTGAAACCCCGTCTCTACCAAAAATACAAAAATTAGCCAGGCGTGGTGGTGGGCGCCTGTAATCCCAGCTACTCGAGAGGCTGAGGCAGGAGAATCGCTTGAAACAGGAAGGCAGAGACTGCACTCCAGTCTGGGCGAAAAGAGTGAAACTCCGTCTCAAAAAAAAAAAAAAGAAAAGAAAAGAAAATAGTTAAGTGACAAGGAATTAGGCTGAGGTGGAAATCTACTCTCTGAATTCCTACTTAAAAAAAAATCTAACTCAAATGCATTTGTCAGGCCTCTGAGCTCAAGCCAAGCCATCGCAATCCCTGTGACTTGCACGTATAGGCCCAGATGGCCTGAAGTAACTGAAGAATCACAAAAGAAGTGATAATGCCCTGCCCCGCCTTAATTGATGACATTCCACCACAAAAGAAGTGTAAATGGCCGGTCCTTACCTTAACTGATGACATTCCAGCACAAAAGAAGTGAAAAAAGAAGTGCCTTAAGTGATGACATTACCTTGTGAAAGTCCTTTTCCTGACTCAAAAAGCTCCCCCACTGAGCACCTGGCGACCCCCACTCCTGCCCGACAGAGAACAAACCCTCTTTGACTGTAATTTTCCTTTACCTACCCAAATCCTATAAAGCGACCCCACCCCATCTCCCTCCGCTGACTCTTTTCGGACTCAGCCCGCCTGCACCCGGGTGAAATACACAGCCTTGTTGCTCACACAGCGCCTGTTTGGTGGTCTCTTCACACGGAAGCGCATGAAAGCATTTATTTATTTTTAAAAAATTACTACATTACAGGAAACGAAATTCAGTCTTAACCAAATATAAACAGCTAATTAAGCTCTGATTACATAATCAGGAAATTTGTAGGCTCAAGGTGGAAATTAGGAAACTACGTAACCGTACCGGATTACAGAATTTGGGTTTTTTCATCATGCACCTTATAAAGTCTTTTCTTCAAGCCCCTTTAATGGACCACAAACTACAACCCATAGGGGTGCTCTATAATTTTTGAACAACCCTTTAAATTCTTTAATATTTTTGCGATGACTCCCAAAAATATTTAAAAGGAGAAAAGAGGAACTAGGAACCCCACGGACCAAAGCTGTTCCCATTCAGGAACTCCTCACCCGAGTCAGGATTCTCCCCTGACGACCCTCCCCTGGTCCCTGCACAATCTGGGAGAGACGCGGCGCTGCGGGTGCAGAGCTGCCCAGAGAGGGCTCCAGGCCAGGGCACGGTCACTGCCAGGGAAGAGACAAGCCTCTCGGGCCCGGCTGTCAGTACAGCCGCCATCTTATCGCTGAAGGGGTCTGAGGCCGAGCCAGGCTAGAACTGTGGGCGCAGATTGTGCGGCTGACTGCAGGGAGGCCTGAGTCCCGCCACAGCCACATCCCACCGGTTCCAACCAGCCCTTCCCCTCTCTCGGGATGTCAGACCCGGCACTCTCACCATTTCTAGGCTTCCAGGGAGTCCTGGCGTCTTAGCTGTGGATCTCCCAAATCGTGTAGCTCAGGAGGCCACAGAGACCAGGAGCTCAAAAGGCCGCGCCAAATCCCGGAAGCCACCCTGTCCGCTCTAGCTGCGGGTCTGATTGGACGGCTCTTAGTCAAGCATCCCTGATTGGATGCCGTTTAAAGCCCCGCCCATTCAGGCCTGGAGTGACAGAAGATGTGATCAGGTGCTGGGTTCAATGAAGAGTGACAGCCTAAGCTGCAGCCTTTTCAGGCAGGACTTCCTCCCTGAAATGAGCCAGGCCCACCCCAGAGGGGATTTGCCATTAACTTTGTGTATAAGGTCATATGCATTTATAAATAATATAATATATGGCTATTCACAAAGGAAAAGAATATAATAACAGTTATTTTAAAATTTCGGCTTTTATGACCTTCCTGGCTTCAGTTCTTTAAAGAGGCAGCCTAAGATTTTATTTATTTATTTATTTATTTTTATTTATTTATTTATTTATTTATTTTTTGAGACAGAGTCTCGCTCTTGTTGCCCAGGCTGGAGTGCCGTGCACAAGAGATACCTTTTTTTTTATTTCTGTTGTTCGTAGAGCCATTAGAAAACAGTGAATGAACTCTTATTGGCTGGATCCAGGTATGACAGTTATCACCATTCCTGTGAGCTGAGTTCATACCCGAATCCACATTGGACTGGTGGCTGTATCCACACATGAGAGTCACAATTCCAACTGTGGACGGTGTTCATAAGTCAGATTCAGGATCTTACCAGTAGGCTGTGTCCATGTGAGAGAGTGACAGTTATAACTGTCGCCTGGGTGTGCATATGAGAGTCACAATCTCACCTCTGTGCTGAGCCCTGTTATAATACTCTCTGTACACTCGACTGCTTTATGTAATATGAGTAAGTGATGTAATCATTTTTGATATTCATACAATTAGGAAACCCAGGACATTACTGGTTGCCCTAATGTTGGCTATGAAAGTTACAATCTCTCCTATTAGCTGAGTCCAGGTACAAGAGTCATCCTCATCTGTGTTAGCCGGGCATAGGTACATGTCACAATTCCACCTGGGAGCAGAGACCAGGCTAGAGCATCACATCCCCTGGGCGCTGGACCAGAAATATTTCACAGTTCCCTTATGGGCAGGACCCAGGCAAGAGAGTCACATCACCTAAATGCTGGGCCTAGTGAAATGTCACAATGACCCCCATGGGCAAGGCTCAAAAACAGAATCACATTACCTGGATGCTCAGCCCAGTGATATGATCCAAGCTTTCCTGTGGGTAAAGCACAGGCAGAAGAAGAGAGTCACATCATCTAGGTGATGAACCCAAAGATATGTGAAAATGTCCCCTGTGAGCAAGGCTAAGGCAGGAGAGTCACGTCACCTAGGTGCTAGACTCAGCAATATGTCATAATTTGCTCTATAAGCAGGGCCTGGGCAGGGGAGGAGAGTCACATTATCTAGGTGCTGGGTCCAGTTATATGTCACAATACCCTCCTGTGAACACTGCCCATGCAGTAAAATCACATTATCATAATGTTGGGCACTGCAATATGTCACCATGCCGCCTGTATGCAGAAGCCAAACAGGAGAGGATATTCACTTCACCTGGGTGCTGGGCCCAGTGATATGTCGCAATCCCTAATGTGGACAGGGCCCAGACATGGGAGGAGAGTCATATCACCTAGGTGTTGGGCCCAGTGACATGACACAATGCTCCCAGTGTGTAGGAACCAGGCAGGAGAAAAGAATCACATCACTAATGTGCTGGGCCCAGCAACATGTCAAAATCTCCTTTGAGGGCAGCACCCAGGAAAGAAAGTTACATCACCTAGATTCTTGACTCAATTCATGTCACAACACCATCTAAGGGCTTGGTCTACACAGACTAGTGGAATTACTCAAACGCTAGGCAAATGGGTCTGTAAAAATCACACATTCATGAAGCTTCTGTGGTTAGATTTATAATTCTGCACATGTCTCAGCTTAGGTATGAGAGTCAACACTTCCTGTGAGTTATGTGCAAGTACAGGACTCACCATTTCAATGATATATTGAATCTGTGAATGAGAGTCCCAATCCCACCCAAAGACAGTGTCCTGGTATGAAAGTCACAGGCTCACGGGCATGTTGAATTCTTTCTCAAGAGTCACTACCCCACCTGTGGATGGGATCCATGTATGAGAGTCACAATTTTAACTTTAGATTGCCTCTTAGTATCAGATTCAGAACCTCAAGGTGAGCAGTGTCCCTGTGGGACAGTGACAACTTTTACTTTTGGGTGGGTGTGCATATAAGAATCACAATGTCACCTCCGTGATTGGTACTGTTATGACACTCCGTGTACCACTCAAAGGCTTTGTATAATATTCCTGAGAGTCACAATCTGCTCTGAGACTCTTGTGCTGTTATGACCCATGATTGTACCCTTGCCCTAAGCACAGGTATTAGAGTCAACCTCTCTCTAATTTGCTGCATCCAGGTATTAGAGTCATCATTACACCTGTCAGCTGGGTTCAGAAGTGAATTACCATCCTACCTGTGGCTAGATCTACATATACCAGTCACAATTCCGACTGTGAACTGCATTTACATGTGAGATTTGGAACCTTAACTGTAGGCTAAAAACATGCGTGTGGGTAAAAATTCTGACTATTGGCTGGGTGTGCATTTGAGAGTCAAAATTTCACCTGTGTGCTGGGCTTTGTTATGACATTCTCTGCACCAACTGAAAGCTTTATACAATTTACATGAGTACTGTAATTTTCTCTGACCTTTCATGCAAGTAACAGACAAAGACTTTACCTGTTGCCCAAAGCCTAGTAGAGAGAATCAATATTTCTCCTGTTTGGTGGGTTGAAGTATGACTGTCATCATTGCACCAGTGAGCATGTCCCAGGTGTATGTCACAATCCCACCTGTAGGTAGGAACCAGGCAGAAGAGTCACATCACTTGGATGCTAGGACAGGAATATCTCAATCTGCACTATGAGCAGGATCAAGAAACAAGAGAGTCCCACCAGCTGGGTTCTGGGCCCAGCGATATTCCACAATTTTTCATATTGGCAGGTCCCAAGCAGAAGAGGACAGTCACATTACTTAGAAGATGGGCCCAGTAATATGTAACAATGCCCACTATGGGCAAGGCCCAGGCAAAAGAGGATTGTTGCATTATCCTGGTTTCAGCAATATGTTGTAATTCCCATGGTTAACAGGTCTTAGCAAAAGAAGTGAGTCACAAAATTTATGTGCTAGGTTAAGCAATAGTTTTTTTTTTTTGAGACGGAGTCTCGCTCTGTCGCCCAGGCTGGAGTGCAGCTCACTGCAAGCTCCGCCTCCCGGGTTCGGGCCATTCTCCTGCCTCAGCCTCTCCGCGTAGCTGGGACTACAGGCGCCCGCCACCACGCCCGGCTAATTTTTGTTTGTATTTTTAGTAGAGACGGGGTTTCACCGTGGTCTCGATCTGCTGACCTCGTGATCCGCCCGCCTCGGACTCCCAAAGTGCTGGGATTACAAGCGTGAGCCACCGCGCCCGGCCTTTTAGCAATAGTTTAAAATCCCTTCTGTTGGCAGGGGCCAGGCAGCAGAGAAGACTCAAATTACCTAGGTGCTGGGTCCAGCAACATGTCATAAGTTCTTCTGAGGATGAGACCCAGGCATAAGCAAAGACTCAGTTAACTTATGTAATTGGCCCAGAAATACATCACAATGTCTTATGTGGGGAGAACTACGGCAGAAGAAACACATCACCTAGGTACTGGGCTCAGTGATATGACACAATCTTTCCTGTAGGCAAGGCCTAGGCACAAGAGGAGAGTCACATCACCTACGTGCTAGATTCAGAAATATGTCACAATTACTTCTAAGTGACAGGTTCAGGCAGATGAGAAGAGTCATATTACCCTGGTGCTTGGCCTTGGTATATGTCACAATTCCATCTGTGGGCTGGGCTCAGGCAGGGAACTAAAATCACTCAGGGTATGGGCAAAGACATATGCCACAATCACACCTGCAGAAAGATTCAGGGATGAGATAAACAATCCCAAACATGTCCAGCTCTGGGGATCATAGTCAAGATCTTCTGAGTGTTTGGTCTAAGTATGCGAGTCAGAATCTCAATAGTAGACTGGATTTGTGCATGACAGCCTCAATTCTTAGACTGTGTCCTGGTAGAAGAGTCACAGCCTCACCAGTGTGTTGAATGTTGGTCCAAGATTCACTATCTTGTCTGTGGAACTGATCCTCATATGAGAGTCACAATTCTAACTTTCAGCTCCTTCGAGTTTGAGATTCAGAACCTCAACAGTGGACTGTGGCTATTTAAGAGGGTGAAAATTCTTACTGTGAACTGGGCATGCATACCAGAGTCACTGTCTCACATGTGCACTGGGCCCTGTTGCCACACTCTTGGTGACACAAGAGGGCTTTATACGGCATGCCTGAGAGCCACAACCCACTCTTGGATCTATGTGCTGGTATAAACTCATAATCTTACCCATTGTCCTAAGCCCAGGAATAAGAGTTAACATCTCTCTTATTGGCTAGATCCAGGTGTGAGAGTTCTCACTGTGCCTGTGAGTTGGGTACAGAAGTGAGGCACCATTCCACCTGTGGCCAGATCCAACTATAACAGTCACCATTTCAACTGTGGACTGCATCCACATATGATACTTAGGACCAAGCCAGAAGTCTTTTTCCATTTGTGAGAATGATAATCCTCATTGTTGGCTGGGTATGCCTATGAGAATCACAATTTTTTTTTTTTTTTTTTTTTTGAGATGGAGTCTCACTCTGTTGCCCAGGCTGGAGTGCAGTGGCGTGATCTCAGCTCACTGCGAGCTTCACCTCCTGGGTTCATGCCATTCTCCTGCCTCAGCTTCCTGAGTAGCTGGGACTACAGGTGCCCACCACCACACCCAGCTAATTTTTTGTATTTTTAGTAGAGACAGGGTTTCTCCATGTTAGCCAGGATGGTCTCAATCTCCTGACCTCATGATCCGCCTGCCTCAGCCTCCCAAACTGATGGAATTACAGGCATGAACCACAGCCCCCAGCCAAGAATCACAATTTTAACTTTGTGCTGGAAACTGTTATGACACTCTCTGTACCATCAGAAGGGATCATAGAATATGCATGAGTTTTACAATCTACTGTGACCTTCATACAAGTAGAAAGCCCAGGACCTTGCCCATTGCTTGAAGGCTACCTATACGAGTCAATATATCTCCTATTTGCTAGGTCCAGGTATGTAACTAATCACTGTGCCTCTGAGCTGGGTCCAAAAATCAGTCACCTTTCAACCTGTTCTCAGATTTACATATGACAGTCAGAATTTTAACTGTGAACTGCATCTGCATGTGAGGTTCAGGACATCACCAGTGTGCTTCTTTCATGTTTGGAAGTGACAATCCTAACTGTTGGCTTGGTATGCCTGTGAGAAGTCACAATCTCACCTGTGTGGTAGACTCTATTATTACATTCTCTGTAGCACACAAAGTATTTATAAATTATGCATAATTTTTTTTGAGATGGAGTCTCGTTCTTTTCACCCAGGCTGGAGTACAATGGCATGATATCAGCTCACTGCAACTTCTGCCACCCAGGGTCAAGTGATTCTCCTGCCTCAGCCTCCTGAGTAGCTGGGATTACAGACACACACCACCACACCTGGCTATTTTTTGTATTTTTAGTACAGATGGGGTTTTGCCATATTAGCCAGGCTGGTCTTGAACTCCTGACCTCAGGTGATCCACCCGCCTTGGCCCCCCAGAGGGCTGGGATTACAGGCGTGAGCCACTGCACCTGGCCAGTTATGCATAAATTTTATAAACCTCTGTGATCTTTCTAAACGTGGGTGATCCAGGACTCTACCCACCGTCCAAAGTCTAGCTAAGAGAGTCAAAATTACTCTTATTGGCTGGGTTCCCATATAAGCTTGACTATAATGTCTAAGAGCTTGAAAATACTTATGTCTAAATTTAATCTGTGTGAATGGACCAGGCAAGAGATTCAGATCACCTGAATGCTGGACCAAAAATATGTCAATATCCACTCTGTGGGCAGGGCTGTGGCAGTAAAGTCACATAACCTGGGTACTGGGCCCAGCAGTATTTCACAGTGCCTTCTGTGGGCAGAGTTCAGGCAGGAAAGTCACATTATCTGCATGCAGGACACAGCAATATGTCACAATCCACCCTGTGTAAAGGGCCCAGGCAGGAGAGAATATATAACATAGGCAATGGGTCCAGCAATATGTCACAATTCTCCCTGAGGACAGGGTCTATGCAGGAGAGTAAAATACCTTAGATGCTTGCACCAGGCATATGTCACAATTCCATTTTGAGGCTTTACCCAGGCAGGATAGTCAAATCACTCAGGTGCTGGACCAAGGTATATGTCACAATCATGCCCGCAAGCAGGTCCAGAAATGAGATTCAAAATTCCATACATTTTCTGGCTCCAGGTATGAAAGTCAAGACCTCCTTTAAGTTTGGTCCAAGTACATGAGTCACAGTCTTAATGGTGGACTGTATTCCTGCCTGAAGACACAATTTCAAATGCAAACTGAGTCTCAATATCTGAATCACAGCCTCACAGCTGTGCTGAATCCTGTTCACTGAGTCACCATTCTACCTATGGACCAGATCCACGTATGAGAGTCACAATTCCAACTTTTGACTACCTCCACGTGTGAGATTCACAGCCTCAACAGTGGATGGTTTCCATTTAGAAGGGTGACAATGTTTACTGTTGGCTGAGTGTGCATAGGAGAGTCACAGTTTTACCTGTGCTCTCAAAAGTGGGCTCTGTTCATATGTGAGGGTGACAATTCTAATGGTTCACAGGGTGTGCATATGAGAAACACCGTATCACTTGTGTGCCGGGCCATATGATGACACTTACTGTACCATCAAACTGCTTTATACCATAAGCAAGAGAGTGGTAATTTGGTATTATTTTTATGCAAACAGGATCTTACCTGTTTCTCTAAGCCTAGCTAGAAGAGACAGTATATCTCTTATTGGATGGTCTGAGGTATTAGAGTCATTATTGCATCTATGATCTGAACAAAGACATATGTCACAATCCCACCTGCGGATAGGAAGGAAGCAGGAGAGTCACATTACCTGGGTCTTGAGTCAGGAATATATAATAATATTCTCTGAGAGAAGGGACCAGGAAGAAGAGTCACATCATCTGGTTTTCTGCCAGGGATATGTGAATATCCTCTAATGAAAGCAGGGCACAGGCAGCAGAGTCAAATCACTTGGGTGCTGAGTCCAGTGATATGTGACAATTCTCCCTGTGAACAAGGCCTAGGCAGGAGAGACACACCACCTCGTTTGGGGGCCCATCAGTATTTCACAATCTTTCCTATGGGCAGCGTGCAGGCAGAAAAGGGTCACATCTTTTAAGGGACACGTGCAGAGATATGTCACGAGGTCCACTGTGAGCGTGGCAGAGGCAGGAGCTTTCCAACCCCTAGGTGTTGGGCCCAGCCATATATCAGAATACTAAAAATATGCGGGGGCCAGATAAAATAGGAGAGTCACATCGCCTAGGTGCTTGGTCCAGTGACATATTACAGTCCCCCCTTTTGGCATGGCCCAGGCAGAAAAGGAGAGTCACATAACACAGGCAATAAATGAAAAGACATGTCATAGTACCCTGTATGAAAGCCGAAGAGTCGAATCACCTAGGTGTTTGACCCACACATATGTCACAATACACAATGTATGCAGGGCCTGGGAAAAAGAGGAGAATCACTTCACTTAGGTGATAGGGTCATAATGATACATCACAGTCTCATTTTGCTCAGAGCCCATTGCAGTATGGGACAGTCACATCACCTAGATGGTGGGTCCAGCAATATGTTACAACACCCCCTGAAAATAAGTTTTAGGCAGGATAGTTACATATTGTACATCAGAGGCCAAGAGATATGTTGCAATGCTTTCCATGGTTAGGACTCAGAAAGTAAAAAAGAGTGATGTAATTTAAAAACTGGGATCAGCTGTATGTCAAAATCACCCTAGATGGCAGGGGTCAGTTATGAGAGGAGTCACATCACATAGGTGCTGGGCCAAGTGACATATCAAAGTCCTCTCTGTCAAAAGGTCCTAGGAAGAAAACTATAGTCATATCACCTAGGCGATGGGCCTAAAGATATGTCATAATAAACCCTGTGTAGGCCGGGCACGGTGGCTCACGCTTGTAATCCCAGCACTTTGGGAGGCCGAGGCGGGCGGATCAGAAGGTCAGGAGATCGAGACCACGGTGAAACCCCGTCTCTACTAAAAATACAAAAAATTAGCCGGGCGTGGTGGCGGACGCCTGTAGTCCCAGCTACTCGGAGAGGCTGAGGCAGGAGAATGGCGTGAACCCGGGAGGCGGAGCTTGCAGTGAGCTGAGATTGCGCCATTGCACTCCAGCCTGGGTGACAGAGCAAGACTCCATCTCAAAAAATAAAAAAATAAAAAAAATAAACCCTGTGAGCAGTGACCAGGAGGAAGAATTACATCACCTGTGTGCTGAGCCCAGTGAAAAGTCACTCTACCTTTTGTGGGCATGGCCCAGGCAGAAGAGGGCAGTCATGTAACCTAGGTCATGGAGATATATCACAATCTCTCCTATGCTAAAAGCCCAGGCAAAAGAGTAAAGTTACATCGAATTGTTGATGGACCCAGAGATAAGTCACATTGCCTCCTGTGGGCAGGATTCAGGCAAGAACTGGGCATCACCTTGGTGCTGGGTTCAGCAATACATCACAATGCCTTTCAAGGGCAGGGCCAAAGCAGAAGAAAAACATCACCTTGGTGTTGAGCCCAGTGATATGTCACTATCTCCCCTACAGGCAGGACCTAGAAAGAAGAATCATATCAGCTAGGTGCTGGGCCTAAGAATTAGACAAAATCCCTCTGGTGAGCAGGGACTATGCAGGAGAAGAGTCACATCACCTGAGTAATAGGGGCAGAGATATGTCACAATTCCCTCTGTAGGCAGAGCCCAGGCAAGAGGGTTACATGACCATAGTGCTGGATGCAGCAATATAGCACAATGGCATATCTGGGCAGGGCACAGGCAGAAGAGTCTCACAACCTGGGTGCTGGGTTCAGTGATACATCACAATGCCCCACTGCAAACAGCACTAAGGGAGAAAAATGTAATTGCATCACCTAGGTGCTGGCCCCACTGATATGTAACAATCACATCTGTGGGCTTGGGTCATGCAGGAAAGTCAAATCACTCAGGTACTAGGCAGAAACATATGCCACAATTACACCTGCAAGAAAGTCCATAGATATGACTAACAGTCTCCCAAATGTCCTGGATTTAGGTATGAGAATCAACATCTCCTGTATGTCAGGTAAAAGTACATGAGTCACAATCTCAACTGTAGACTGGACCCTTGCATGGGAGACTCAATCCCTCCTGCAGAATGTGTCCCCTTGGTGAAGTTGCAGCCTCTAAGGTGTGTCTATCTTGGTCTTAGTCATCAACACACCTGTGGACTGGATCCATGTATGAGAGTCAATTATTCAATTTGTGAGTTCTTCTGGATGTGAGGTTTAGAACCTCAACTGAGGGCTGTATTCATGTGGAAGGATGACAATTTTTACTGTCATCTGTGTGTGAATATGTGTGTCACAATTTCACCTGTGTGCTGGGCCTTGTTAGGGCAATCTGTGTACCATCCGATAAATTTATATGATATACATGAAAGTGGCATTCCACTCTGAGACCTTTATGTTACTATGGACCAATGACTGTACCTGTGAAATTAAGCCCAAGTATGAGAGTCAACATCTCTCCAAGTAACTGGGTTTACATAGAAGAGTTCTCCCCTGCCTATTAGCTAGGTTTAGAAATGAATAACCATCTCAACTGTGGCTGGATGTTTACATATGACCATCACAATTCCAACTTTGAACTGCATCTGTGTGTGAGATTTAGGACCTCGGAAGTGTGCTCTGTTTATTCATGAGAGTATCAATCCTAATGGTTGGCACAGTGTGCACATGAAAAACACAATCTCACCTGTGTGCTGGGCCCTGTGATGACACTGTATGACACCCAAAGGCGTTATATGACATGTGAGACAGTGGCACTCATCTACAACCTTTGTATAGAGACCAAAGGATTTATCCATTTCCCCTAAGCCTTTCTGTGAGAGATAGTATTTCCTCTATTGGCTAATTCAAGGTATCAATCATAATCATACCTGTGAGCTGGCCAAAGGTACATGTCACAATCCTACCTGTGGTTATAGAGTAAGCAAGAAAGTTTCATCACTTTGGTTTTGGGCTAGCGATATGTCACAATTCTTCCTAAAGGCAGGGTCCAGAAAGGAGAGTCACATCACCTCAGTGCTGGGCCCAGCAATATGTCACAATGCTCCCAGTGGGCAAGGTCCAAGCAGAATAGACACCTCACCTAATTGCTGGGCCCAGTGATATGTCATAATCTTTCTATAGAAAGAGTGCAAGCGGAAGAGGAGACTCACATCTCATACATAATGAATTCAGAGATATGTCACAAGGGCCGCTGTAGGCATAGCCTAGGCAGGAGCTTCTTATCTCTTTGGTGTTTGGTGCAGTGATATGTCAAAATACCCAAAATATGTAGGGCCCAGGCAATAGAAGAGAATTACATAACTTAGGTACCGGGTCCAGTGATATTTCACAATTCTCAAATTAGGCAGGGCCAAGGCAGAAGAAGATAGTCACACCACCTAAGTAATAAATAAAAAATACATCATAATACACCTCTAGGCAGGGCCTTCGTAGGATAGTTGCATCACCTAGCTGTTGGATTCAGCCATATTTTCAAATACACAATGTATGCAGGGCCCAGGAAAAAGAGGAGAGTCAAATCACCTAGGTACTGGGCAGAGAGACACTTCACAATTCCTCATTGGGCACAGCCCAAACAGTGGAAAATAGCCACATCACCTAGGTGCTGGTTACAGCAGTTATGTCACAATATCCCTTGAAACAAGGGTGAGGCAGGAGAGTCACATCACCCATGTGAGGGACCCAAAGATATGTCACGGTGTCTTGTGTAGGCAGAGGAAAGGCTGGAGGATCATATCACCCGGGTGCTAGACTCAGCAATATGTCACAATGTGGGCAAAACACAGGCAGGAGAGTCACATAGCCTATGTGCAAGGAGCAGTGATATGTCAAAATTCTCTCTATGGTCAGAACCAAGACAAGAGTGTAGATTCGCATTGACTAAATGCTGGATGCAGCAAGATGTCACTATCCAATCTGTGGGCTGAGCCCAGGCAGGACAGTAAATTTGCTCAAGTGCTAGGCTGAGGTATATGTCACAATCACAGCTGCAGGAAGGTCCAGAGAAGAGATTAACAATCCTGCACGTCTTGGTTTTAGGTATAAGAGGCGCCACCTCCTGTATGTTGGATCTAAGTGTATAACCCACAATCTCAACAGTTTACTGAATCTGTTCATAAAAGCCTTAATCCCTCCTGCAGACAGTGTCCCTTTAGTGAAGTCAACGCCTCACAGATATGCTGGATCTGGGACTGAGAGTCACCAATCCATCTGTGAACTGAATCCATTTATGCATCAATTTTTCTTTTTTTTTTTTGAGACGGAGTCTTGCTCTGTCTCCCAGGCGGGAGTGCAATGGCGCGATCTCGGCTCACTGCAAGCTCCACCTCCCGGGTTCATGCCATTCTCCTGCCTCAGCCTCCCGAGTAGCTGGGACTACAGGCGCCTGCCAACACGTCCGGCTAATTTTTTGTATTTTTAGTAGAGATGGGGTTTCACTGTGTTAGCCAGGATGGTCTCGATCTCCTGACCTCGTGATCCGCCCACCTCGGCCTCCCAAAGTGCTGGGATTACAGGCTTGAGCCACCGCGCCCGGCCTATGCATCAATTTTTCAATTTCAACTTACTTTGGGTATGAGATTCAGAACCTAAACAGTGGCCTGTATTTATCCAGAAGAATGACAATATTTACTGTCAGCTTGGTGTATATATGAGTGTCATAATCTCACCTGCGTGCTGTGCTCTGTTAGGACACCCTCTGTACCACCAAAGGGCTTTCTACAATATACATTAAACTCACAATATGCTCTGCGACATTTGTGCTCATATAGACCCATGATCCTACCTGTGGCCCCAAGCCCAGTAATGAGAGTCAACATCTCTCCAGATGGATATGTCCAGATAGAAGAGATCTAACCTGCCAGAATTAGAAATACATCACCATCCCAATTGTAGCTGGGTGTTCACATATGACAGTCACAATCTGAACTGTGGGCTGTGTCAATGTGTGAAATTCAGGACCTCTCCAATGGGCTCTGTCCTTGTGTGAGGGTGACAGTCTTAACAGTTGATGGGATTTGCATACAAGAAACACAATCTCACCTTGTATTGTGCCCTGTGATGACATTTTCTGTACCCCTCGAGGGCTTTATATGATATGTAAAAGAACAGTAATCCTTTATGGCATTTACACAAAGAGGAGACCCATGGTCTTACTCATTTTCCTAAGTCTAGCTATGGGAGGTAGTATCTCTTCTATTAGCTGGTTTGAGGTATGAGGTAACCAATGCACCTGGTAGCTGGCGAAAATATATGTCACAATTCTACCTGTGGCTAGGGAGCAAGCAGGAGAGTCACATCAAGTAAGTTTTTGGCAAGGATATGTCAAAATCTTCCCTGAGGGCAGAAACCACACAGGAGCCATATCACCTAGATACTCAGCCACAGATAGAGTACAATCCCCTCCTGAAAGCAGAGCACAGGCAGCAGAGTCATATCACCTAGGTGCTGAACTCAGTGATATGTCACAATGCTCCCTCTGGTCACAGCCTTGGCAGGAGACACACATCACCTGGTGCCTGGGTCCAGCGATATATCACAACATTTTCTGTGGACAGGATGCAGGCAAAAGAGGAAATTCACATATCTTAGATGTCAGATACAGAAATATTTTACAAGGCCCCTTGTGGGCAAGCCAGAGCATCCCAGCCCAAAGGAATGACACCTAGCAATATGTAACAATACCTAAAATATGTGGGGCCCAGGAAAAACAGAAAAGTAGCATAACCTAGATTCTGGGCCCAGTGATATGTCAGAATTCTCCCTTTCAGCAGGGTTCAGGCAGAAGAGGAGAGTCACATCACCTAGGTGATACATGAACACATATAATACCTCTGTAGGCGAGCCCAAGCAGGAGATTTGCATTATGAAAGTGTTGGGTCCACCTAGGTGATGAGCCCAGTGACATATCGCAATCTGTTCTTGGGCAGAGACCAAGCAATAGAGGAAAGTCACTTCACCTGGGTTCTAGGGCCAGTGATATGTCACTATGCTCTCTGTGAAAAGTGCTAAGGCAAAAGTATAGGCTCACATCACCTAGGTATGAGTTCAGTGATATGCCACAATTCCATCTGTAGGGCCCAGGCAGAAAGGTTAAATCACTCAGGTGCTGGGAAGAGGCATATGTCACAATCACATGTGCAAGAAGGTCTAGGGATGAGATTAAGAATCCCACACATATCCTGGTTCTAGGTATGAGAGTCAATACCTGCTGTATGTTGTGTCTAATTACACGAGTCACCATCTCAAAGGTGGGCTGGATCTGTATTTGAAAGCCTCAATCTCTCCTGTGAATTGTGTTCCCCTAGTGGAGTCAGAGGCTCACAGGTGTCTTGAATCTTGCTTTGAGAGTCAACAAAACATCTGTGGACCAGATCCACATATGTAATTCAATTTTCCAACTTTCAGCTGTCTTTGTGTGTGAGGTTCAAAGTCTCAACAGTGGGCCATGTTCATATGGGAGAATGACAGTCTTTACTGTTGGCAGGGTGTGCACATGAGTGTGATAATCTCACCTGTGTGCTTGGCCCTATTACGTGACTCTTTGTACTATCCTAGGGCTTTATACAGTTTGAATGAGAGTTACAATCCAGTCTGAGACTTTCATGCTGGTATAAACCTATGAGTGCATCTAAGGTAATTAAGCCCAGGTATGAGTCAACATTTTTTCAGTTTTCTGAATCCAGATAGAATAGCCTTCATCTTCCTATGAGCTTCATTTAAAAATGTTTTGCTGGCTGGTGATGGTGGCTCACACCTATAATCCCAGCACTTTGGGAGGCCGAGGTGGGCAGATCATAAGATCAGGAGTTCAAGACCAGACTGGCCAACATAGTTAAACCCCATCTCTACTAAAAATACAAACATTAGCCAGGCTTGGTGGCACATGCATGTAGTCCCAGCTACTCGGGAGGCTGAGGTAGGAGAATTGCTTGAACCTGGGAGGTGGAGGTTGTGGTGAGCCAAGATCAAGCCACTGCACTCCAGCATGAGCAACAGAGCAACACTCCATCTCAAAAAAAAAAAAAAAAAGTTTTGCTACCCCAAATTTGACCAGATGCTCACATATGACAGTCACTTTTTTTTGTTTTTTTGTTTTTGAGACGGGGTCTCACTCTGTCATCCAGGCGGGAGTGCAGTGGCTCAATCTTGGCTCACTGCAACATCCACCTCCTGGATTCAAGCAGTTCTCCTGCCTCAGCCTCCCAAGCAGCTGTGATTACAGACACCCGCCACAATGCCTGACTAATTTTTGTATTTTTAGTAGAAATGGCCCATGTGGGCAGGGAACAAATAGGGGAATAACATAAACTGGGTTTGGGACCCAGGAATATATCAGTGTCCCCTGTGGGCATTGCCAAGAAAAGAAAGACTTACATTACTTGGATGCAAGGCCCAGTAATATGTTGCAATCCTCCCCCCTCCAACCCGAGGGGCAGCACCAAGGCAGGAGTATGGAGTCACATCTCCTAAGTGCTTGGTTCTGCCATATGTCACAATTGCATCTATGGACCAGGCCCAGGCAGGAGAGTCAAATCTCTCAACTACTAAGCAGAGGCGTTTGTCACAATAACACCTGCGAGACAATTTAGAGATTAGATTAACAATCTTACACATGTCCCATTTCTAAATTTGAGAGTCAATACCTCCACCAGTCTGGCCAACATGGTGAAACCCCATCTCTACTAAAAATACAAAAATTAGCCAGGCATGGTGGCGGATGCCTGTAATCCCAGCTACTTGGGAGGCTGAGGCAAGCGAATCGCTTAAACCCAGGAGGTGGAGGTTGCAGTCAGCCAAGATCATGACACTGTACTCCAGCCTGGGTAACAAAGTGAGACTCTGTCACAAAAACAAAACAAAAACAAACAAACAATAAAACACCTTCTATATGTTGAGTCTAAGTACAAGAGTCACAGTCTCAGTGGTGCACTTGATTCATTTACAAGGGCCTCAGTTTCTCCTCCAGACTGTGGATGCTTACTGGAGTCACAGACTCACAGGTGTGCTGAATATTGGTCTGAGCCTCACCAACCCACCTGTGAACTGAATCCATGTATAAGAGTCGATTTCGTACCTTTAAACTGTTTTAATGAGGAAGACCTGGGGCCTCAACAGTGGGCAGTGTTCATGTCAAAAGATGACAATTTTTACTGTTGACTGGATTTGCATATGAGTGTCACAATCTCACCTGTGTGCTAGGTTCTTTAAGACTCAGTACCACCCGAGAACTTTCTGCAGTATTAGTGAGAGTTACAAACCGCTCTACGACCTTCATGATGGTGTGGACCATGATTGTACCTGTGGAGCTAAGCTCAGTTATGAGAGTCAACATCTCTATAATGGGCTGGTTCCAGATAAAAGAGTCCTCACCTGCCTAGGAGCTAGGTTGAAAATCACCATGCCAACTGCAGCTGGATGTTCACATATGACAATCACAATTTCAACTGTAGACTGCATTCACGTGTGAGATTCAAGACCTTACCAGTAGGCTCTGTTCATGTGTGAGGGTGACAATCCTGATGGATGACAGGGTGTGCATACAAGAAATGCCATGTTGGCTGGGCATGGTGGCTCGCGCCTGTAATCCCAGCACTTTAGGAGGCTGAGGCAGGTGGATCATGAGGTCAGGGATCGAGACCATTCTGGCTAACACGGTGAAACTCTGTCTCTACTAAAAATACAAAAAATTAGCCAGGCGTGGTTGTGGGCACCTGTAGTCTCAGCTACTGGGGAGGCTGAGATAAGAGAATTGCTTGAACCCGGGAGGCAGAGATTGCAGTGAGCACCAAGATCACGCCACTGCACTCCAGCCTGGGGGACAGAGAGAGACTCCGTCTCAAAAAAACCAAAAAGAAATGCCATGTCACCTGTGTGCTGGGCCCTGTGATGACACCTTCTGTAACACATGAGGGGCTGATGTGATATATAAGACAGCAGACATCCACTATGATCTTCATACAGAGAGGAGAAATGGGATCTTATCTATTTCCCAAAGCCTAGCTTCAAAAGATAGTGTCTCTCCTATTGGTTGGTTTGAGGTATGAAAGTTATTATCTCACTGATGAGTTGAACGAAGATATACTTCATAGTCCTACCTGTGGATAGAGAGTGACAGGAGAGTCACATCACTTTGATGCTAGGCCAGAGATATATCGCAATCTTCTCTGACGGCAGGAAACAGAGAGAAGAGTCACATCACCTGAGTACTCAGCCAGCTCTATGTTACAATCCTGTTCTGAAAGCAGGACACAGGCAGGACACAGGCAGCAGAGTCACAGCACCTGGCTGCTGTGCCCAGTGATATGTCACAATGGTCCCTGTGAGCAAGGCCTAGGAAAAGGAAACACATCATCCTGTTGCTGGGTCAATGTTATGTCACAATCTTCTCTGTGGGCAGGGTGAAGGCAGCAGGGGAGAGTCACGTCTCCTGGGTGACAAATGCAGAGATATGTCACGAGGATCTTGAGAGTGGTAGGGCTAAAGTTCTGTTTACAGTACACAGGCCGGCACCTCCCATCTTCTAGATGTTTGGCCCAGTGATATGTCACAGTACTCAGAATATGTGGGGCCCGTGCAAAAGACAGGAGTCACATTACCTAGGCATTAGGGCCAGTGATATGTCACCATTCCACATTTTGGCAGGAGTCTGGCAGAAAGAGAAAGGCAGATCACCTAAATCATGAATGTAAAAATATATCATAATACCCCTGTTGGGCAGGGCCCTTGCAGTAGAGTCACCTCACCTAGGTATTGGGCCCTGTTATATGTCACAATACACAATGCATGCAGCATTACAGTAGGTAGCTAGTCAGGTATGGACAGGGCAAGTGAGGGCCCCACACACACACGAGAAGCATCAGTCAATGATCAGGTGATGGTCAGGTGAGGCAGTTGTTAGCTATCCCTCTAAAGTAATAATTGGTTACAGCACAGCTGGCACTAGTGAAAGGCAGTCTCTTAATAGATAGAAAACAGCTGCAACTGGTGATCAGCAGCTTCCCATTAAGATCTCAGGAATTGGGTGAATGGGCAGAAGTAATGCAAGACTCCAGAAGTATGCCAACATACAAAATCCCAGCTCCAAAGGTCAAACCGTGCACTTGCCTTTTAAGCCATCCACTTGGTCCTCTTCCAAGTGTACATTTTTTCCTTTTGTTCCTGTTCTAATAAACTTTCACTCCTGCTCTATTACTTGCCTTGGTCTCTCCTTCTGCCTTATGCCCCTCAGTTGAGTTTTTTTTTTCTTTGAGGAGGCAAGAATTGAGGTTGCAGCAGACCTGTACCTATACGGATTCGCTGCCAGTAACAGGTAACAGGAAGGAGAGAACAGCAACATCTCCTAGGTGCTTGATCCAAACATGTCACAATAGCCTCTTTGGGGAGGGCCCAGATGAAAGATTCCCATTAGCTAGGTGAAGTGTTTAGAGATAGGTCACAATGCTCCCTGTGGGTAGGACTTAGGAAGAGAAGAGTCACATAACCTAGAAGCTGTGCCCAGCTGTATGTCACAATCAGCCCAGTGGGAAGGGCCAAGGCATCAGATAAGGGACAGATCACGTAGGTGCTGGGTCAAGTGATATGTCACAATCTCCTTTGTGGACAGGACTCAGGAAGAAAAACAGTCTCACATCATCTAGGAGGAGAGCCCAAAAATATGTAACAATGATTCTTGTGGGCAATAATCAAGGCAGTGGAATGGAATCACCTGTGTGCTGGACCCATGGATAAGTCATTCTTTTGTAGGCATGGCCCAGGCACACTTATAAAAACTAGGTGCTGGGCCCACAGAAATGTTACATTCTCTCCTATGGGCAAAGAGCAGGCATAACAAGATAATTGCTTCAAATAGTTTTGAACTTTCAGAGATATGTCATGATGATCTCTGTGGTCAGAGACCATGCAGGAGACTCACATCATGTTGGTGGTGGGCCCAACAATATGTCACAATGTTTTCTGAGAAGAGGGTCAAGGAGGGCTGCGTGCTGGCTCAAGCCTGTAATCCCAGCACTTTGGGAGGCCGAGGCGGGCGGATCACGAGGTCAGGAGATCGAGACCATCCTGGCTAACACGGTGAAACCCTGTCTCTACTAAAAAAATACAAAAAATTAGCCGGGCATAGTGGCGGCTGCCTGTAGTCCCAGCTACTTGGGATGCTGAGGCAGGAGAATGGCGTGAACCCAGGAGGCGGAGCTTGCAGTGAGACGAGATTGCGCCACTGCACTCCAGCCTGGGGGACAGAGCGAGACTCCGTCTCAAAAAAAAAAAAAAAAAGAGGGTCAAGGGTCAAGGTAAAAAAGTAATGTCACTTTGGTATTGGGCCCAGCAATATGTCACTATCTCCCATGTGAGCAGAGACCAGGTAAGAGAAGAGAATCCCATCACCTTAGTTATGAGCACAGACATATGTCACAAAGCCCCAAGTAGGTAGTGCCAAGGCAGGCAAAGAGTGTCATATCACCTAGGTGATATGCCACAATCCAATCTGTCAGCTAAGACCTCACAGGAGAGTCAAATCACTCAGGTGCTGGGAGAGGCATATGTCACAATAACATCTGCAGTAAGATCCAGAGGTGAGATTAATAATTCCACACATGGCCAGGCGTGGTGGCTCACACCTGTGATCCCAGCACTTTGGGAGGCTGAGGCAGGCAGATCACTTGAGGTCAGGAGTTCAAGACCAGCCTGGCCAACATGACGAAACCCTGTCTCCACTAAAAATACAAAAATTATCTGGGCGTTGTGATGCATGCCTGTAATCCCAGTTACTGTGGAGGCTGAGAAAAGAGAATTGCTTGAACCCAGGAGATGGAGGTTGCAGTGAGCTAAGATCACACCACTGCACTCCAACCTGGTTGACAGAGCAAGACTCCATCTCAAAAGAAAAGGAAAATAATAGGCCGGGCGCGGTGGCTCACGCTTGTAATCCCAGCACTTCGGGAGGCCGAGGCGGGCGGATCATGAGGTCAGGAGATTAAGACCACGGTGAAACCCTGTCTGTACTAAAAATACAAAAAAATTAGCCAGGCGTGGTGGCGGGCGCCTGTAGTCCCAGCTACTCGGAGAGGCTGAGGCGGGAGAATGGCGTGAACCCGGGAGGCGGAGCTTGCAGTGAGCCAAGACTGCGCCACTGCACTCCAGCCTGGGCGACAGAGCAAGACTCCGTCTCAAAAAAAAAAAAAAAAGAAAAAAAGAAAAAGAAAATAATAATAATTCCACACATGTCCCCGTTCTAGGTATGCGGGTGAACACCTCCTGAATGTTGAGTCTAAGTACATGAGTCACAATCTCAGCAGTGGACTGCATCAGAGCCTCTATTCCTCCTGAAACTTTGTCTTCTTAGTAAAGTCACAGCCTCACAGGTTTGCTGAATCATGGCGTGAGAGTCAACAACCAACCTGTAAACCAGATCCATGTGTGCAAGTCAATTTTCCATCTTTTGACTGCATTTGGGTGTAGGACTCGGAACCTCAACAGTGGGCTGTGTGATATCACCAGCTGAAGGGCTATTCATGCACAGAAAAATTGTTATTTTATCATCATTATTTCTATTGCTTTTACCTTGCTAAGAATACATGTGTAGCTTATAATATAATTGTGCTTGAAAACCATAAGGGTTTTGCTTAAATTACCTGTTGTTGTATGTTATGAAATAGACAAACATTTGGCAAAAATAGATTAAAATTATACAAACTTGGTGTCAAGTTTCTCTTGGGCAAGCTTAGGAAAGACACACCTGGAAATACCCCGGTAAAAGGCTAAACAGAATCTCAGAAAAATTGCAACCATTAGTCCCTTATCTACCTATGACCTGGAAGCTCCCGCCCTGCTTCGAGTTGTCCCACCTTCTTGGACAATGTACATCTTCCATATATTGATTGATGTTTCCTGTCTCCTAAAATGTAGAAAATCAGAGGCCAGGCGCGGTGGCTCACGCCTGTAATCCCACCACTTTGGGAGACCGAGGCAGGCGGATCACGAGATCAGGAGATCTGAGACCATCCTGGCTAACACGGTGAAACTCTGTCTCTACTAAAAATACAAAAAATTAGCTGGGTGTGGTGGCGGGCGCCTGTAGTCCCAGCTACCGGGGAGGCTGAGGCAGGAGAATTGCTTGAACCGGGGAGACAGAGGTTGCGGTGAGCCAAGGTCGCGCCACTGCGCTCCAGCCTGGGCAACAAGGGCGAAACTCCGACTCAAAAAAAAAAAAAAAAAGTGTAAAATCAAGCTGTGCTCCAATCACCTTGGGCACGCATTGTCACGACCTCCTGAGGCTGTGTCACAGGCGTGTCCTTAATCTTGGCAAAATAAATTTTCTAAATTGAGATCTGTCTCAGATACTTCGGACTTCACTTTACTAATGTTAGGTAGAATTTAAAATTCTTCTTAAACTAGAAACAAAAAAAGGACTAGTTAAACTGAGAAAAACTTTTAAAAGTGTACTCAAATTCCCTGACACAATTATGGGTACATCTAAATAATGAGATTCTATCAGTTTTAAGTAAATAAGAAGAAAATACATAATTACAAAGGAGCCTTTACCTTTGGGAAAACCAAAAGCCACTTTTGACCAATTGTTTCCACAGATACACACCCAGGTCCCCAACTACCCTCCAGGAGGGCCCTCCTGGTTCCTAGAGGGCTGGGATCCTGCTGTCCGGGTTTGGGGTTTGGGCTCAGGCTCCGCGCGGCGGCGCTGGATCGCGCCCGCCCTGCAGGGGACTCCAGCCCGAGTGACCCAGCGGGTGCGGGGCGGGCGGGCAGCGAGCCACGCAGGGTACTGGCTGGGCGGACGGGGCCGGGGTGTCGGGGGCTCGGATTCGAAGCCATCCCTGCCGTAGGACTGGCTGGAGCCGGCTTCCCGCTCTGGGAAATTTGCCCCCGCTGTCCCTGCCAGTGGCCGTCGTGGGCGGCCCCACCTTGGAGCCCGGGCCACGGAGCCCCGCGGGGCTGGAGAGCGGCTAGTGGGGAGGAACCAGCGGACAGAGGAGGGGCGTCCCTGCAAGCGACGCGGGGACTGGAAAGGGCGCCCGGGTGGGAAAAGGCGCTGGCGGGTGATCGTCCCCACCCAGCCAGCCCCCGGGCTCTGCTGCAGCCTCTCCCCGAAATTCACAGCCAGACCGGGCGCACCGATGTGTGTGGCGCCTGGAGCCGCAGGGTCCCCACCCAAGTGCGAGGTCCCCGCGGGGAGCCCGGCCCAGGGGCGTCCACAGATCCGGGCCAGATTCGTCAAAGTCAGAGACTGGAATCTGGAGGGTGGATGTAGGGTGTCAGCTGAGCCCAGCCCCTGCCCGGCGGTGGCCAGCGTAAGGGTCCACTCTCTGGACCCCCCTGCCCCCACCCTGCTGTCAAGCCCGCTGGGTTAAGGGATCCATCTACCCCTAGAGGTGCGCACCCAATGCCAGGCAGAGGTAGCAGGTGGGGGGCTCCCGGCGGTCAAGGTCCCCCGAGATGAGGAGGGTCTTCTAGGAGGGGTTCCGGGGCCACAGAAGAGGAGCAGAGTGTGCGGCGAGCTCACCTTGCAAAGGCGCTCTGGTCCCCGAGGGGCGGCTCCTTAGGCCTCCAGCTAAGTCTCCCAGCGCTCGCAGTGCTGCCTGCCCCGCACCTGCGCTCCAGACTCCTGGCTGCCAACCAAGGAGGAAGCCCCCCCCGGGAACAGGCCACTCTCAGCTTGCGCGAGGGAAGCACAGACATCCCCATATCCAGCCTGGCAGCCACACACAGGGAGGCTGTCACCTGGTGAGTGCGAGGGCTTCAGGGAGGGCTGGAGGCCCAGCGAGTCTGAGTGATTGACACGTGAATGAGCTGGGAATGAAGCCTCCTGGGGCCGGGAGGGAGAGAGGCGGTTGGAGGGCGGTGAATGCCGGGAACTCTGGGGCTCCAGGCTTCCAGCGGCCCGATCAGGCTCCCGGTGTCCTCTTCCAACTTCAGTTTCCTCACCAGTCCCAGAGGACGAATATGGCAGGACTGTTGTGATGATTAGGCTGGATAATCCTCGTAAGCATTTATTAGCCTGCCTGGTCTCTGGATATTTTTTTTTTCTTTGTAAAGAAACTTTGCCGCCCAGTGTCCACCACTGGGGAGGGAGTCTGGGAGGCAGAAGGCAGAACTCTCACCCTTGGCTTAAGAGTTCCTTCCGGGTGCCCCATCCCCTTAGGTTCAATTAAAGCACATAGTTGGAAACAAGTCCCCAGGACAGCTACAGAGTCCAGACCCAGAAGATCTTGTTTCCTGAACCAAGAGCCTTGTCTTATCCCCAAATCCTAATTATTCAGAGTGGTCAGCTTCAGACAGGAGTCTAATTTGATTCTCGCTCTCCAGGGTCGATCCAAGGCTCTTGTAATGCGGTGTTGCTTTACCCCACCCCACCCCTGTGCCTCCCCCAATGCATTGAGAGTCCTTAACTGTAGTGACCTCAGTTTGGAAACAGTGTTCCCAAGGCAGGAGATGTGGCCCTCCCCATGTAGCTGGCCTGATGAACATCTGTCCTGGGGCAAAACACCCAGAGCAGGGAGGGACTCTCACTTCCCACTTTCACATGCTATAGTCATTTAATGGGCTGTCGTGACCTCTCTGGGTCACCTAGCCTGTGGAATGGGATGTTGATTTTGTGCCACAGTGAGGGAAGCTGGGGTACAGGGCTAGTGAGTGAGAAAATCAGAAAGACTCTGTGACTAGGAAACATTATTCAGGCCCATGGCCCCTACAGGACTTAGCATCCTTTGGGCGCACCAGTGGGTGGTGTGTGGCACCCTGGTTGCCATCTGTACCTTGTGGGGGTGAGGGTGAGTGCCCCGGCAGGACAAAGTGCTCTGGGACCCATGAGGTAGAGAGATATTGTTCCCCTTTCCCTGGCCGTGGGCACAGCAAAAGTCCTGTTCTCTAATGTATGTGAGGATCAGTGCCTACATGGAAAAGACACTTCTCATTTCAGACATTCCAAAGATTTTAGGGACTGCATAGAAAGAAACTGAGACAGACTCTAACCGCATCCTCACACTGACAGGAGCCTCCAGGCTGGGCTCAGCTCTTCCTGGGGAGGTTTACTCCACCCTCCTCCTTCCAACTAGAATCCACCCCCAATAGCCCTATGCATGCCCATCTTTTATAGCAGCAGCGTGTCTTAGCAACTTGTCATTCTCTGCAATAATCTTGCTGTTTGTTGTTTACTTCTTTCGTGTTTGCTCCTGGGAGTTGTGTCTAGTTCACGACTATGTTCCCAGTACCAGGCACAGTGCTCGGCCCATGGCAAGTGCTCAATGAGAGTTGTTTAATCAATGAACAATGGGACTGTCTGTGCCAGGGAAGAAGAGAGGAGGTCAGAGCACACCTTAGCTCACCCACTCCCTATCTGGGTGACCTTGGATAAGTCCCGATGTTGCGGGAAGTCACGGACCCCAAACGGAGGGACCGGCTAAAGCCCTGGCAGAAGAACGTGGATTGTGAAGATTTTATGGACATTTATTAGTTCCCCAAATTAATACTTTTATAATTATATAAAAGTATATTATATATATAATTATATAATTATAATTTTATAATTACTTTTATAATTTCTTATGCCTGTCTTTACTGCAATCTCTAAACTAAGTTGTGAAGATTTCATGGACACTTATCACTTCCCCAATCAATACCCTTGTGATTTCCTATGCCTGTCTTTACTTTAATCTCTTTTTTGTTTTTTTTTTTTTGAGACAGAGTCTCGCTCTGTCACCCAGGCTGGAGTGCAGTGGCCGGATCTCCGCTCACTGCAAGCTCCGCCTCCTGGGTTCCTGCCATTCTCCTGCCTCAGCCTCCCGAGTAGCTGGGACTACAGGCGCCCGCCACCGCGCCTGGCTAATTTTTTTTTTTTTTTTTTGTATTTTCAGTAGAGACAGGGTTTCACCGTGGTAGCCAGGATGATCTCGATCTCCTGACCTCGTGACCTGCCCGCCTCGGCCTCCCAAAGTGCTGGGATTACAGGCATGAGCCACTGCGCCCGGCCTTTACTTTAATCTCTTAATCCTGTCATCCAAGAAAGATGTATGTCGCCTCAGGACCATGTGATAATTGCATTAACTGCACAAATTGTAGAGCATGTGTGTTTAAACAATATGAAATCTGGGCACCTTGAAAAAAGAATAAGATAACAGCAATGTTTAGGAAACAAGAGAGATAACCTTAAACTCTGACCGCCAGTGAGCCAGGCGGATCAGAGCCATATTTCTCTTCTTTCAAAAGCAAATGGGAGAAATATCACTGAATTCTTTTTCTCAGCATGGAACATCCCTGAGAAAGAGAATGTATGCCTGCAGTAGGTCTCTAAACTGGCCCCCTTGGGCGTAGCCACCTCTTATGGTCCAGGCTGCAGAGATGAAATAGACTCCAGTCTCCCATAGTGCTCCCAGGCTTATTAGGAAGAGGAAATTCCTGCCTAACAAATTTTGGTCAGACCGGTTGATCTCAAAACCCTGTCTCCTGATAAGATGTTATCAATGCCAATGGTGCCCGAAACTTCATTAGCAATTTTAATTTCACCTCGGTCCTGTGGTCCTGTGATCTTGTCCTGCCTCCACTTGCCTTGTGCTATTCTATTACCCTGTTAAGTACTTGATGTCTGTCACCCACACCTATTCACACACTCCCTCCCCTTTTGAAAATCTCTAATAAAAACTTGCTGGTTTTTGTGGCATGTGGGGCATCACGGAACCTACCAACATGTGATGTCTCCCCTGGATGCCCAGCTTTAAAATTTCTCTCTTTTGTACTCTGTCCCTTTATTTCTCAAGCCGGCTGATGCTTAGGGAAAATAGAAAAGAACCTACATGAATATCGGGGCAGATTCCCTGATATCCCTGAATATTTTTCCATTCAGTCACCTTGTATGTGACATGGGGAATAATTAAACTTACCTGAAAGAGTTATTTCTGATGATAATTTAATGCACAAAAATATCTAAAATGCTTCTAAACATGGGCTGGCACAGCAAGAGCACTGCACATGTGAGCTATTTGCATTATCATGCCGCAGGTTGTTAGAATTCTTTTTCACTCACCATTTAGATCTTGAAACTGTTCACCTCATTACATATAAGGAAAATACATTTTGAATTATGTTTAGTATTTCACACTGAAATTATTTAAAATGTCTATAGTTAGGTAAGGTGTGGTTACTCATGGCACCATCAACCACAGAATTCCAGCCTGGGTGATAGATTGAGATCCTGTCTCAAAAAATACATATAAATAATTAATATTTGTATATCATTCCTGTATGCTGCATAACTCTTGTAGCACAGTTATTTTTTAGATAATATACATTATTTGCCTTTTTCAGTGATATTTTTATATTTTATATTTAGTTTAAGTAGCATTTTTATTATTTGTGCAAATAAATATATTTTTTCTTATTTTCAGCTAATAATCTTAGCTACATAGTATTAAAATATTTTATTAAATTATCTGGTAGCCGGGCGTGTCCGGTGGGCGCCTGTAGTAGTCCCAGCTACTTGTTAGGCTGAGGCCCGAGAATGGTGTGAACCCGGGAGGCAGAGCTTGCAGTGAGCAGAGATCGCGCCACTGTGCTCCAGCCTGGGCGACAGAGCAAGACTCCATCTCAAAAAACAAAATAATAAACTAACTTTGATAATACATTTCAAATGCTTTTTTAAATCACTCTCTATTTTAAATCCATCCTTTTTGTACATTCTATAAATGGATGGATGAAGAATACATGGACAGATACTATATAAATCTATGTGCAGATAAATGTAGATGCAAATTCACATCTGTTTAGACAATGCTGCTTTCAAAATCACTGAGAATGGTCACTTTTTTTTTTTTTTTTTGAGATAGAGTATCGCTCTGTCACCCAGGCTGGAGTGCAGTGGCACAATCTCAGCTCACTGCAAGCTCCACCTCCCAGGTTCATGCCAGTCTCCTGCCTCAGCCTCCTCAGCAGCTGGGACTATGGGCACATGCCGCCATGCCAGGCTAATGTTTTGTATTTTTAGTAGAGACAGGATTTTGCTATGTTAGCCAGGATGGTCTCAATCTCCTGACCTCAAGATTCGCTCGCCTTGGCCTCCCAAAGTGCTGAGATTACAGGAGTGAGCCACCGTGCAGCCACTTTTTTTTTTTTTTGAGACAGAGTCTTGCTCTTGTCAGCCAGGCTGGAGTGCAATGGCACGATCTCAGTTCACTGCAACCTCTGCCTCCCAGGTTGAAGTGATTCTCCTGCCTCAGCCTCCCGAGGAGCTGTGATTACAGGCATGCACCACCATGCCCAGCTAATTTTGTATTTTTAGTAGAGACCGGGTTTCACCATGTTGGCCAAGCTGGTCTTGAACTCCCGACATCAGGTGATCCGTCTGCCTCGGCCTCCCAAAGTGCTGGGATTACAGGTGTGAGCCACCATGCCCGACTCACTTTTTAACCTTTTATGTAATTAAATTTAAAAAAGATTTTCCATTTTTAATTACATTTACAGTTTAATAACAATACATAAATATACAACATATTATTTTTTAATAAAATTCTGGATTCCATTTCATATTATATTATTAGAACTTCTGTATCTATTCTGACACTTGAGATTAACTTTAAATTTCTTTTGCTGCCGGGCGCGTAATCCCAGCACTTTGGGAGGCCGAGGCAGGCAGATAACCTGAGGTCAGGAGTTTGAGACCATCCTGGCTAACACGGTGAAACCCCATCTCTACTAAAAATACAAAAAATTAGCTGGGCGTGGTGGCGGGTGCTTGTAATCCTAGCTACTTGGGAAGTTGAGGCAGGAGAATTGCTTGAACCCAGGAGAGGGAGGTTGCAGTGAGCCAAGATCACTCAACTGCACTCCAGCCTGGGAGACAGAGAGAAACTCCGTCTCAAAAACAAAAAAATTCCACCTGGTGCGGTGGCTCATGCCTGTAATCCCAGCACTTTGGGAGGCCAAGGCAGGCAGATCATGAGGTCAGGAGATCGAGACCATCCTGGCTAACACCGTGAAACCCTATCTCTACTAAAAATAAAAAAAATTAGCTGGGCGTGGTGGCGGGAGCCTGTAGTCCCAGCTACTGGGGAGGCTGAGGCAGGAGAATGGCGTGAACTGGGGAGGCGGAGCTTGCTGTGAACCAAGATTGTGTCACTGCACTCCAGCCTGGGCGACAGAGCGAGACTCCGTCTCAAAAAAAAAAAAAAAAAATTTCCTTTTGCTGAGTTTGCCCAGTTTTTATGTCAAGTAGTACTACATACCTTAGAGGCTTTCTATATTTATATATTTTGCATCAGTTTCTAAAACCTGGAAATTATCTCATTTTGAATTTCTTATGGAAATAGAATCTTCTCCACTAAAAATATCCCATTGGGAAACTTCACTTCGAAGTCATAAAAACTAAATGTTTCTCTTTCTGGTCATATTATCTATACAATATTTCGTTATTTTTTATTTATTTTAATTTGCTTTCAATTTCAGTATTTGCTTTTGAAATTACTTTTTGAATTTGCATAATATTCTCTTGCATTCTATTAATGAATGTCAATGCTCTTTTTTGTATTTTGACATAAAAAATAAAACCTCACTGTGGATGTGATGGCTCATGCCTGTAATTCCAGCATTTTGCAAGGCTGAGGTGGGAGGATTACTTAAGCCCAGGAGTTTGAGACCAGACTGGGCTACATACTGTGGCTGCCTGCTGTCTAAGTCATCTGAAGTCCCTGGTGGAGGGGCAGCAGCTATCCCTGCAGCTGCTAGCTACCAAAGGCACTAAGCCCCTGGGGTGTGGGGGAGGGCGGCAGCCATCACTATAGCTCCAGGCCATGCTATTTCTCTGTTGGAGCCAGGGAGGCTAGACAACTTGGTCCCAAGAAGTATTCCCCACAGCACAGCACACCAGCTGTTGCAGACAATGGCCAGACTGCCTCTTTAGGCCAGACCCTGATCCATCCCTTCTCACTGAGTGGGGCCTCCCTGCAGAAGCTCCAACAAATCCAGCCAGGAGCTCAGGAACAGAACCCTGATCTTCCTGGGCCGGACCCCCTAGGTTTGACCAGCAAACTTAGTCTTTCCTCTTGCTAGCTCTGCAGAATCCAGGCAGCCCAGACAAGTGGGTTTCCCTCCAGCACAGCACACCCCCTCCACCAAGGGACAGCCAAAATTCTTCCTTAAATGGTTCCTGGTTCCCATGCCCTCAACTGTGTGAGACCCCCAATAGGAGTCTTCAGATACTTTATACAGGAGCGTTCCTACAGACATTAGGTCACTGTCCCTCGAGATCAGAAATCCCAGAGGAAGGAGGAGGCACCTGTCTTTGCTGTTCTCCAGCCTCCTCTGTGGGCATCTCCAGATGCAGGAGTGACCTGGATGAATAGGCCTGAAGTGAACCCCCAACAAACCACAGCAGCCCTACAGAAGAGGAACCTGACTATTGAAAGAAAAACAAACAGAAGGTAGCTGGGCGTGGTGGCTCACGCTTGTAATCCCAGCACTTTGGGAGGCCGAGGCGGGCGGATCACGAGGTCAGGAGATCGAGACCACAAAAAATACAAAAAATTAGCCGGGCGTGGTGGCGGGCGCCTGTAGTCCCAGCTACTCAGAGAGGCTGAGGCAGGAGAATGGCGTGAACCCGGGAGGCGGAGCTTGCAGTGAGCCGAGATTGCGCCACGGCACTCCAGCCTGGGTGACAGAGCAAGACTCTGTCTCAAAAAAAAAAAAAAAAAGAAAAACAAACAGAAGGTAACAGCAACAACATCAACAAAAAATGTCCTGACAAAAACTTCATCCAAGGGTCAGCAGCCTCAAAAATCAAAACCAGACAAACTCATGAATATGAGAAAGAATCAACCAAAAAACCCTGAACACACAAAAGGCCAAAGTGCCTCTTCTCCAAATGATCACAACACCTCTCCAGCAGGGGCACAGATCTGAACAGGGAAAAGGATTGACGAATTGACAGAAGTAGGCTTCAGAAGGTGGGTAATAACAAACTTCAAGGAGGTAAAGAAGCATGTTCTCACCCAATGCAAAGAAGCTAAGAACCATGGTAAAAGATCACAGGAGCTGCTAACTACAATAACCAGTTTAGAGAGAAACATAAATAACCTAATGGAGCTGAAAACACAGCATGAGAAATTTGTGAAGCATACACAGGTATCAGTAGCCAAAGCAATCAAGCAGAAGAAAGAATATCAGAGCTTAAAGACTATCTCACTGAAATAAGGCAGGCAGACAAGATTAGAAAAAAAAGAATAAAAAGGAATGAACAAAACCTTTGAGAACTGTGGGAATATGTAAAAAGACCAAACTGGCTGGGCGCAGTGGCTCATGCCTGTAATACCAGCACTTTGGGAGGCCAAGGCGGGTAGATCACCTAAGGTTGGGAGTTCGAGACCAGCCTGACCAATATGGTGAAACCCTGTCTCTACTAAAAATACAAAAAAAAAATAAATAAATAAATAGCCGGGTATGGTGATATACACCAGTAGTCCCAGCTACTCAGGAGGCTGAGGCAGGAGAATCGCTTGAATTCGGGAGGCAGAGGTTGCAGTGAGCTGAGATTGTGCTATTGCACTCCAGCCTGGGCAACAAGAGTGAAACTCCATCTACAAAAAAAAAAAAAAAAACCAAACCTATGACTGATTGGAGTTCCTGAAAGAGACAGGCAGAATGAAACCAAGTTGGAAAACACACTTCAGGAGGTCATCCAGGAGAAATTTCCCGACTTAGCAAGACAGGCCAACATTCAAATTCAGAAAATACAGAGAACCTCAGTAAGATACTTTATGAGAAGATCAACCCCAAGACACATAATCATCAGATTCTCCAAGGTCGAAATGAAGAAAGAAATGTTAAGGGCAGCCAGAGAGAAAGGTCAGGTCATTTACAAAGGGAAGCCCATCAGACTAAAAGCAGATCTCTCAGCAGAAACGCTACAAGCAGAAGAAAGTGGGGGCCAATATTCAACATTCTGGAACAAAATGATTTTCTTTTTCTTTTTTTTTTTTTGAGACAGAGTCTCACTCTGTCGCCCAGGCTGGAGTGCAGTGGCGCAATCTCGGCTCACTGCAAGCTCCACCTCCCGGGTTCACGCCATTCTCCTGCCTCAGCCTCTCTGAGTAGCTGGGCCTACAGGCGCCCACCACCACGCCCGGCTAATTTTTTTGTATTTTTAGTAGAGACGGGGTTTCACCGTGGTCTCTATCTCCTGACCTCGTGATCCGCCTGCCTCGGCCTCCCAAAGTGCTGGGATTACAAGCATGAGCCACCGCGCCGGGCAACAAAATAATTTTCAACCCAGAATTTTTATCCAGCCAAACTAAGCCTCATAAGCAAAGGAGTAATAAAATCCTTTTCAGACAAGCAAATGCTGAGAGAATTCATCACCACAAGGCCTAGACTCATTTCACATGCAAAGACAAACTTATGCTCAAAATAAAAAAGATGAAGAAAAATTTACCAAGCAAACGGAAAGCAGAAAAAAAACAGGGGTTGCAATCCTAGTTGCCTACAAAACAGGCTTTAAACCAACAAAGATCAAAAAAAGCAAAGAAGGGCATTACATAATGGTAAGGGAATCAATTCAACAAGAAGTCCTAACTATCCTAAATATATATGCACTCAATACAGGAGTACCCAGATTCATAAAACAATTTCTTGGAGACCTACAAAAAAACGTAGACTTCCACACAATAATACTGGGAGACATTACCACACCACTATCAATATTAGACAGATCAATGAGAAAGAAAATTAATAAAGATATTCAGGGGATGGGCACGGTGGCTCACACCTGTAATCCCAGCACTTTGGGAGGCCGAGGCAGGCATATCATGAGGTTAGGAGCTCAAGACCAGCCTGACCAACATGGTGAAACCCCGTCTCTACTAAAAATACAAAAATTAGCCAGGCATAGTGGTGTGCGCCTGTAATCCCAGCTACTCAGAAGGCTCAGGCTGGAGAATCACTTGAATCCTGGAGGTGGAGTTTGCACCACTGCACTCCAGCCTGGGTGACAGAGCAAGTCTCTGTCTCAAAAGAAAAAAAAAAAAAAAAGATATTCAGGACGTGAAATCAGCTCGGGACCAAGTGAACCTGATAGATATTTACAGAACTCTCCACCCCAAAACAACGGAATATACATTCTTCTCAGTGCCACATGGAACTTACTCTAAATTGATCATATAATTGGAGGTGAAACACTCTTCAGCAAATGCAAAAGAACTAAAATTATATCATACTGTCTCTCAGACCACAGTGCAATCAAATTAAAACTCAAGATTAAGAAACTCACTCAAAACCACACAACTACATGGAAATTGGACAACCTGCTTCTGAATGACTTCTCGGTAAATGATGAAATTAAGGCAGAAATCAAGAAGTTCTTTGAAGTCAATGACAACAAAAAGACAATGTACAATAATCTCTGGGATGCAGCTACAGCAGTGTTAAAAGGGAAATATACAGCACTAAATGCTTACATTGAAAAGCTAGAAAGATCTCAAATCAACATCCTAACATTACAACTAAAAGAGCTAGAAACGCAAGAGCAAACAAATTTAAAGGCTGATAGAAGACAAGAAATAATTAAGATCGGAGCAAAACTGAAGGAGATAGAGACACAAAAAACTCTTCAAAAAATAAATTCAGTAGCTGTTTTTTGTTTGTTTGTTTTGTTTTTGTTTTTGTTTTGGGATGGAGTCTCACTCTTGTTGCCCAGGCTGGAGCGCAATGGCGAGATCTTGGCTCACTGCAACCTCTGCTTCCCAGGTTCAATCAATTCTCCTGCCTCAGCCTCCTGAGTAACTGGAATTACAGGAGTGTGCCACCACGCTTGGCTTTTTTTTTTCTGAGACGGATTTTGCTCATGTTGCCCAGGCTGGAGTGCAATGGTGTGATCTCAGCTCACCGCAACCTCCACCTCCCAGATTCAAGCGATTCTCCTCGTTCAGCCTCCCGAGTAGCTGGGATTGCAGGCATGTGCCACCACGTCTGGCTTATTTTGGGTTTTTGGTAGAGATGAGGTTTCTCCATGTTGGTCAGGCTGGTCTCCAACTTCCGACCTTAGGTGATCCACCTGCCTCAGCCTCCCAAAGTGCTGGGATTACAGGTGTGAGCCACTGCGCCTGATCCTAATTTTTATATTTTGAGTAGAGATGGGGTATCACCATGTTGGTCAGGCTGGTCTCAAACTCCTGACCTCATGATCCACCTACCTTGGCCTCCAAAAGTGCTGGGATTACAGGCGTGAGCCACCGTGCCTGGCTCAGAATCCTTTTTTTTTTCTTTTTAAGAAATTAATAAAATACATACACTAAAGGAGGTGACCACCCCTCATATTGTCTTATGCCCAATTTCTGCCTCCAAAGAAAGAAGAAGTAAAAACTAAAAGGCAGAAATGAAATCCACAGAAGACAGCCCAGCGCCGTGCCCTGGACCTGGTTAAAGATCAACCCCTGACCTAACCAGTTATGTTATCTATAGATTCCAGACATTGTATGGAAAAGCATTGTGAAAATCTCTGTCCTGTTCTGTTCTGTTCTGATTACCTGTGCATGCAGCCCCCAGTCATGTACCCCCTGCTTGCTCAATCAATCACGACCCTCTCAGGCAGACTCCCTGAGAGTTGTAAGCCCTTAAAAGGGACAGGAATTGCTCACCCAGGGAGCTCAGTTGTTGGAGACCTGAGTCTTGCCGAAACTGCCAGCCGAATAAAGCCCTTCCTTCTTTAACTTGGTGTCTGAGGGGTTTTGTCTGTGGCTTGTCCTGCTACAACACCACTAGCTACAGTAATAAAAAAGAAAAGAGAGAAGAATCAAATAGACACAATAAAAAATGATAAATGGGATATCACCAGTGACCCCACAAAAGTACAAACTACTAACAGAGAATATTATAAACACCTTTACGCAAATACACTAAAAAATCTAGAAGAAATGGATCAGTTTCTGGACACATACACCATCCCAAGGCTAAACCAGGAAGAAGCCGAATCCTTGAACAGACCAATCAAGTTCCGAAATTTAGGCAATAGTAAATAGCCTACCAACCAAAAAAACAACAAAAAAAGCCCAGGACCAGATGGACTAACAGCTGAAGTCTACCAGAGGTAAAAAGTGGAGCTGGTGAAGCAGCATCCTTGTCTGGGGTAAATACCTGGGGTTGACTATCTCATGCTGAGAAGATTAATGACACGGACACACACCCTTGGAGTGGGTTTTAAGAGCAGGAAGTTTAACAGATGAAAGAAAGAAGAGCGGGAGAAAGACAGCTTCCTTATGCAGAGAAAGCGGGGTGCCCAAGAAGTTTTTCCAGGTTTGGAACAAGATGCAACTGATTTTTTAGAAAGGCTTGAGGAGGGGTGATTGACTTACATAGGGCTCGAAGGATTGGTTTGACCAGGTGTACTATTTACATAGCCTGCAAAATAACTGAACCCCCCATCCTAATCTTTCATTATGCAAATGTGGCCTCTACCTGGCTGGCTCCACGACAACTGCATACGTGGGGACAAAGAAAAGGAAGGGGGAATTGCCATACTGGGTGGTCCTGGCTTTTAGTACAGCTGCCCACATTCATCTATGCAAACTTCAGCTTGCTTATTTATGCTTGCAGCTTGACTTTTCAGGCTGCTTTATGTTAGAAAAGAGATGGTTTGGCCGGGCGTGGTGGCTCACGTCTGTAATCCCAGCACTTTGGGAGGCCGAGGCAGGCGGATCACAAGGTCAGGAGTTTGAGACCAGCCTGAGCAACATGGAAAAACCCTGACTCTACTAAAAATACAAAAATTAGCGGGGCATGGTGGCACACACCTGTAACCCCAGCTACTCAGGAGGCTGAAACAGGACAATCTCTTGAACCCGGGAGGTGGAGGCTGCAGTGAGCTGAGATCGTGCCACTGCACTCCAGCCTGGGTGACAGAGCGAGACTCCCTCTCAAAAAAAAAAAAAAAAAAAAAAAAGCTAGGCGCGGTGGCTCACGCCTGTAATCCCAGCACTTTGGGAAACCGAGGTGGGAGGATCACGAGGTCAGGAGATCGAGACCATCCTGGCTAACACAATGAAACCCCGTCTCCACTAAAAATACAGAAAATTAGCCGGACGTGGTGGCGGGCGCCTGTAGTCCCAGCTACTGGGGAGGCTGAGGCAGGAGAATAGCATGAACCCGGGAGGCGGAGCTTGCAGTGAGCCGAGATCGCGCAAGCTGCACTCCAGCCTGGGTGACAGAGCGAGACTCTGTCTCAAAAAAAAAAGAAAAAAGAAATGGTTTTTGGCTGCTTGCTTTTTTTTTTTTTTCAGACGGAGTCTCTCTCTGTCCCCCAGGCTGGAGTGCAGTGGCGCGATCTCGGCTCACTGCAAGCTCCGCCTCCCAGGTTCACGCCATTCTCCTGCCTCAGCCTCCCGAGTACCAGGGACTACAGGCGCCCGCCACTGCGCCCGGCTAATTTTTTGTATTTTTAGTAGAGACGGGGTTTCACCGTGTTAGCCAGGATGGTCTCGATCTCCTGACCTTGTGATCTGCCCGCCTCGGCCTCCCAAAGTGCTGGGATTATAGGCTTGACCCACCGCGCCCGGGGCTGCTTTCTATTAAAGAAAAATTTCACTGAGAACTTTTTTACCCTTGCTAACTGCCTAAAATAATTTCTTAATAATTCCTATACTACTGATACTATTTCTTCTGAAACTATTCCAAACAATTGAAAAGAAGAGACTCCTCTCTACTCATTTTATGAGGCCAGCATCATCCTGACACCGAAACCTGGCAGAGACACAACAAAAAAAGAAAACTTCAAGCTAATATCTCTGAAGAACATCGATGTGAATATCCTCAATAAAATATTGGCAAACCGAATCCAGCAGCACATCAAGAAGTTATCCACCACAAAGAAGTCACCTTCATCACTGGGATGCAAAGCTCATTTAACATAGGCAAATCAATAAATGTAATATATCACATAAACAGAACCAACGACGAAAACCACATGATTATCTCAATAGATGCAGTAAAAGTCTTCAATAACGCCGACTGGTGACTCATGCACTTTGGGAGGCTGAGGTGGGTGAATCACGAGGTCAGGAGTTTGAGACCAGCCTGACCAATATGGTGAGGCCTCGTCTCTACTAAAAATACAAAAATTACCCGGGCATGGTGGTGCACGCCTGTAATCCCAGCTACTCGGGAGGCTGAGACAGGAGAATTGCTTGAACCCAGGAAGTGGAGGTTGTGGTGAGCCGAGATTATGCCACTGCACTCCAGCCTAGGTGACAGAGAGAGACTCTCTCTCAAATAATAATAATAATAAAGTCTTCAATAGAATTCAACATTCCTTGGCCAGGCATGGTGGCTCATGCCTGTAATCCCAGCACTTTGGGAGGCTGAGGCAGATGGATCACGAGGTCAGGAGTTTGAGACCAGCATGATCAACATGGTGAAACCCCATCTCTACATACAAAAATTAGCCAGGCGTGGTGGCAGGTGCCTGTAATCCCAGCTACTGGGGAGGCTGAGGCAGGAGAATCCCTTGAACCCAAAAAGCAGAGGTTGCAGTGAGCCAAGACTGTGCCACTACACTCCAGCCTGGGCAACAGAGTGAGACTCTGTCTCAAAAAAACAAACAGAAAACAAAATTCAACACCCCTTCATGTTAATAACTCTCAATAAACTAGGTATTGAAAAACCATACCTCAAAATAATGAGGTATTTATGGCAAATCCACAGCCAATATCATCTTGAATAGGCAAAACCTGGAAGCATTCTGGAAAATCAGCACAAGACAAAATGCCCTCTCTCACAGCCACTCCTATTCAACACAGTATTTGAAGTTCTGGCCAGGAAAATCAGGCAAGAGAAAGAAATAAAGAGTGTTCAAATAGGAAGAGAGGAAGTCAAATAGTCTCTGCAGATAATATGATGCTGTATCTAGAAAATCCCATTGTCGGCCGGGCGCGGTGGCTCACGCTTGTAATCCCAGCACTTTGGGAGGCCGAGGCGGGCAGATCACGAGGTCAGGAGATCGAGACCACGGTGAAACCCCGTCTCTATTAAAAATACAAAAAATTAGCCGGGCGTGGTGGCGGGCGCCTGTAGTCCCAGCTACTCGGAGAGGCTGAGGCAGGAGAATGGCGTGAACCCGGGAGTTGGAGCTTGCAGTGAGCCGAGATTGCGCCACTGCACTCCAACCTGGGCGACAGAGCGAGACTCCATCTCAAAAAATTAAAAAAAAAAAAAGAGGGGAGGGGGGAGGGACAGCATTAGGAGATATACCTAATGCTAAATGACGAGTTAATGGGTGCAGGCAATCAACATGGCACATGGATACATATGTAACAAACCTGCACATTGTGCACATGTACCCTAAAACCTAAAGTATAAAAAAAAAGAAAAGAAAAGAAAAGAAAATCCCATTGTCTCAGCACAAAAACTCCTTAAATTGATAAGCAGCTTCAGCAAACTCTCTGGATACAAAATCAACGTGCGAAAATCACAAGTATTTTTATACACCAACAATAAACAAGCAGATTTTGAAATCATGTATGAATTTTCATTCACAATTGCTACAAGAGAATAAAGTACCTAGGAATACAGCTAACAAGGGATGTGAAGGACCTCCTCAAAAAGAACTACACACCAGGCTGGGCATGGTGGCTAATGCCTGTAATCCCAGCACTTTGGGAAGCCGAGGTGGGTGGATCACTTGAGGTCAGGAGTTCAAGACCAGCCTGACTAACATGGAGAAACACCGTCTCTACTAAAAATACAAAACTAGCTGGGCATGGTGGTGCATGCCTGTAATCCCAGCTACTCGAGAGACTGAGGCAGGAAAATCACTTGAACCCGGGAGGCGGAGGTTGCAGTGAGCTGAGATTTCGCCACTGCACTCTACCCTGGGCAACAAGAGCAAAACTCCGTCGCAAAAAAAAAAAAAAAAAAAAAAAAAAAGAACTACACACCACTGCTCAAAGAAATAAGAGAGGATACAAACAAATGGAAAAACATTTCATCCTCGTGGATAGGAAGCCTCAATATCATGAAAATGGCCATACTGACCAAAGTAATTTATACATTCAATGCTATTCCCATCAAACTACCACTGAGATTCTTCACAGAACTAGAAAAAACTACTTTAAAATTCATATGGAACCAAAAAAGAGCCTGCGTAGCCAAGAAAATTCTAAGTGAAAAGAACAAAGCTGAAGGCATCATGCTACTTGACCTCAAACTACCCAAGGCTACAGTAACCAAAACAGCATGGTACTGACACACTGACCAATGAAACAGAATAGAGACCTCAGAAATAAGAACACACATCTACAACCATCTGATATTTCAGAAACCTGACAGAAAGAAGCAATGGGGAAAATATTCCCTATTTAATAAATGATGCTGGAAAAACTGGCTAGCCATATGCAGAGAACTGAAACTGGACCCCTCTCCTACACCTTATACAAAAATTAACTCAAGATGAATTAAACGGTTAAATGTAAAACCCCAAACCATAAAAACTCTAGAAGAAAATCTAGGCAATACCGTTGAAGACATAAGCATGGGTGAAGATTTTATAATGAAATGGCTGAAAGCGATCGCAACAAAAGCAAAAATTTACAAAGAGATCTAGTTAAACAAAAGAGCTTCTACACAGCAAAAGAAACTATCATCAGAGCGAACAAGCGATCTAGAGAATGGGAGAAAATTTTTGCAATCTACCCATCTGACAAGGGTCTAATATCCAGAATTTACAAGAAACTTAAACAAATTTAAAAGAAAAAAAAACCCCGTCAAAAAGTGGGCAAAGGACATGAATAGACACTTCTCTAAAGAAGACATTCATTCAGCCAACAAACATATGAAAAACAAGCTCAGCATTACTGATCATAAGAGAAATGCGAATCAAAACTACAATGAGATACCATCTCATGTCAGTCAGAATGGTGATTATTAAAAAGTGAAGAAACAACAGATGCTGGTGAGGCTGTGGAGAAATAGGAATGCTTTTACACTGTTGGTCGGAATGTAAATTAGTTAAACCATTGTGGAAGACAGTGTGGCAATTCCTCAAGGATCTAGAACCCGAAATGTCATTTGATCCAGCAATCCCATTACTGGGTATATACTCAAAGGAATATAAATCATTCTATTATAAAGATACGTGCACACTTATGTTTATTACAGCACTATTCACAACAGCAAAGACATGGAACCAACCCAAATGCCCATCAATGATAGGCTGGATAAAGAAAATTTGGTACATGTACACCATGGAATACTCTGCAGCCATAAAAAAAGAATGAGATCATGTCCTCTGCAGGAAGATGGATGAAGCTGGAAGCCATCATCCTCAGCAAACTAACACAGGAAAAGAAAACCAAACATTGCATTACTGACTCAGATGTGAGAGCTGAACAATGAGAACACATGGACACAGAAAGAGGAGCAACACACACCTGGGCCTGTCAGAGGGGCAAGGGGAGGGACAGCATCAGGACAAATAGCTAATTAATGTGGGGCTTAATACTGAGGTGATTGGTGAATAGGTGCAGCAAACCACCATGGTACACATTTACCTGTGTAACAAACCTGCAGGTTCTGCACATGTATCTCAGAACTTAAAGCAAAATAAAATGTAAATAAATAAATAAAGTCAAGCTGGGCACGGTGGCTCACGCCTGTAATCCCAGCACTTTGGGAGGTCAACATGGGCAGATCATCTGAGGTCGGGAGTTCGAGACCAGCCTGACCAACATGGAGAAACCCCGCCTCTACTAAAAATACAAAATTAGCTGGGCATGGTGGCACATGCCTGTTATCCCAGCTGCTGGGGAGACTGAGGCAGGAGAATCACTTGAATCCAGGAGGCGGAGGTTGCAGTGAGCCGAGATCGGGCCAGTGCACTCCAGCCTGGGCAACAAGAGTGAAACTCTGTCTCAAAAATAAATAAATAAATAAATAAATAAATGAAATTAAATAAACAAAAGAAATTAAATAAAGTCAAGAAAACTAAACGTCTCTCTTTCTGGTCATATTATCTATATAATATTTAGTTATTTTTATTTATTTCAATTTGTTTTGAATTTTAGTATTTGCTTTTGAAATTATTATTTTTTTCTTTTGAGACAGTCTTGTTCTGTCTTCAGGTTAGAGTGCAGTGGTGCGATCTCGGCTCACTGCAACCTCTGCCTCGCGGGTTCAAGTGATTCTCAGCCTCCAGAGTAGCTGGGACTACAGGCGCAAGCCACCACACCCAGCTACTTTTTGTATTTTTAGTAGAGACAGGGTTTTGCCATGTTGGCCAGGATGGTCTCGATGTCTTGACCTTGTGATCCGCCCTCCTCGGCCTCCCAAAGTGTTGGAATTACAGGCACGAGCCACCGCACCCGGTGAAATTACTTTTTTAATATGCATAACATTTTATTGAATTCTATTAATGTACATCAATGCTATTTTTCATATTTTGATATAAAAAATAAAACCTCAATGTGGATGTGATGACTCCTGCCTGTAATTCCAGCACTTTGGGAGGCTGAGGAGGGAGGATTCCTTTAGCTCAGGAGTCTGAGACCAGCTTGGGTTACATAGTGTGACCTCACCTCTAAAAATAATAATAATAAATTAGCTGAGCATGGTGGCACATGGGTGTGGTCCCAGCTACTCAGAAGGCTGAGGTGAGAAAAACTGCTTGGGCCCAGATGGTTGAGGCTGCAGTGAGCTGCAGTCATACCACTGCATTCCTGCCTGGGTGAGACAGAATCTGTCTCAAAAGAAAGAAAGTAAATGAAATTCAAGTCAGGTGGATCACTTGAGGTTAGGAGTTTGAGAGAAGGCTTGCCAACACGAAAAACCCTGTTTCCGCTAAAAATACAAACATTAGCTGGGCATGGTGGCATTTGCCTGTAATCTCAGGTTCTTGGTAGGCTGAGGCATGAGAATCCCTTGAACTCGAAAGGGGGATGTTGGCCTGGCGCGGTGGCTCACGCTTGTAATCCCAGCACTTTGGGAGGCCGAGGCGGGCGGATCACGAGGTCAGGAGATCGAGCCCACGGTGAAACCCCGTCTCTACTAAAAATACAAAAAATTAGCCGGGCGTGGTGGCGGGCGCCTGAGGCAAGAGAATGGCGTGAACCTGGGAGGCGGAGCTTGCCGTGAGCCGAGATTGGGCCACTGCACTCCAGCCTGGGTGACAGAGCGAGACTCCGTCTCAAAAAAAAAAAACGGGTGGATGTTGCAGTGAGCTGAGACTGTGCCACTGCACTCCAGCCTGGGCAGCAGAGCAAGACTTTGTCTCAGAAAAAGAAAAAAAAGAAAAGAAAAGAAAAAGAAAACCACAGATAATAAACTATAATTTTTTTTAATGTTTGTAAAGCTCTAATTGCATAGCAGATTTCTGGAAGTCAGTTTCCAGAATCCAAGGCTAATGCCTAAGCATTTTATACATTTCTTTCTGCACCGATTATATAATTCCAGTTTCCCAACAGAAATGGAAAAAAATAAAGCATGAATAACAATGAGATCGCACACAAATATGATAATGGCAATCATAAAAAGAAAAATTTCAAAGACAGTGTGGATGAAAATTTGGGTTAACTAGAACTAGAAATATGAAATGATACTGTAACTTTGGAAAACACTTTAGTGGCTTATTATAAAGTTGAACATAAACTTATTGTATTACCACGACATCCCACTGCTAGGTCATTACTAAAGCAAACTGAAAACTAATGTTGAAATGAAACCTTTCTGTAGATGTCTATCGCTCACTTTATCTGTGATTGCAAAAAGCTAGATGTAAACCAGATGCTTCTCAACAGGTGAATGAATAAACAAACCGGGGCATCCATACAATAGAATCCTTGTTGTCAATAAACAAACAAATAAAAACCATTGATCGACATCACAGTATAGCTGAGTCACAAATGCATTTCTTTAAGTGAAGAAAGTAAGATCCTATAGGGTACAAATTATATAATCCAATTATATGGCACTGTAGAAAAATAAAGTTGTAGGGATTGATAATAATCAGGCCACGCTTGATGGCTCAAGCATATAATCTCAGCACTTTGGGGGGCTGAGCTGAAAGGAATGTTTGAGCCCAGGATTTTGAGACCAGCCTGGGCAACATAGAAAGACCTCCCTACAAAAGAAGAATAAAAGGAGAATAATCACTGATTGCCAAAGAATAGATGAGGGTAGAGTTAACTACAAATAGGAAGCATCAGATAATTTTAGGGTCAGTGAAACCATTCTGTGTGCTACTGTGAAGATGGCTATGTGATTCTAGACAGTTTTCAAAACTTATGGAACTGTACATCACAAAGAATAAATGTTCCTCTCTGCAAATTATAAAAAAACAAGGATTTGGGGGAAAATTCAGGTAAAATCCTGGTAGTAAAAAGAAGAGTTTAACCTTACTAGAAATATATCACCTGACCCTATTGAAAAACGTTGGAATAAAAGGACTTGGTGTAAATCACTTTGAATAACAGTATTTTGATTAAATACTGCAAGACTCAAGAACTGAACACAAACATTGTGTTCTGGTAGGTATTTCTTGTCTATAAGCATATAGATTAGCAATTATTTATTTATTTATTTTTTAGATGGAGTCTCACTCTGTTACCAGGTTGGAGTGCAGTGGTGCTAGCTCAGGTCACTGCAACCTCTGACTCCCTGATTCAAGCGATTCTCTTTCCTCAGCCCCCAAGTAGCTGGGATTACAGACACGTGCCACCACACCAAGCTAATTTTTGCACTTTTAGTAGAGACAGGGTTTCACCATGTTGGCCAGGATGGTCTTGATCTCCTGACCTCGAGATCCTCCTGCCTCAGCCTCCCAAAGTGCTGGGATTATAGGCGTGAGCCACCACGCCTGGCCTAGATTACCAATTTTTAAAAGCACTCTATATGTTAGTATACATATGTAATATAATTAGTGCCTGCTTCTAACTGAAGTTGAAAAAAAAAGATAATTCTAGACGAGTTGAGAATATTTGGATAAATGCATGTATCATAACATATCCATTGAGAGAGAGAGAGAAAGAGAGATGTGTTCATACAGGAGTCAATATTAATATGTACCTTTCCAAACTCTGTTTGCTGAGAGGTTGCAGAAGCAGTGACACCCCAGTATTAATGGGCACACCTAGCTCTATATCATGGTTTCTAAGTACTATTCTTCAATAAAAAAAAAAGCAAGACTACTTGTAATAATAGATAATTCCAGCACTGGAGTGGAAAATCCAAATTAAGGTAGAGTATTGTGAAGTCAGAAAGTTTAAAAGTGGTTTATAAACAACAGAAGCAGCCATGTCAGAGAAAATCAACCTGAAAGACTTCTCAGGAGTCCAAGGTGGAAAAATGTGAAAAATACAATAAATATTAATAGCATTGGATTAAAACTTAGAGAATAAAAAAATCCATGAATCCATACAGATAGAGGAAAAAAACAAATAAAAAAAGAGAAAAAATGTTTTTTACAAAATTCCAAGTACTAATCAATGTGGACACATAATGCAAAATAGAAAATCACCACTAAGACCCCACAGTAATAATTACTGTAGACAAGATGTACTTTAAAATGCAAAAATTGTGGGTAAGATTTAAAGGATAAATAGTGTATTTACATAGCCCCAAAGTAACTGCCTCCGAATATTTATAAATACTATTTACTGTCAATTTCTCTATAAGACACATGACTATTTAAGGAAAAGTTATAACACAGTATTGTGAGATATATAATGTGTAGATGTAAAACATAGGAATAAAAAGAGATAATTGAAACTCTTCAACAGCAAGGTTTTCATATTTTACATTTATTAAAATAGTACAGTATAAACTCTAGGTAGATCGTGATATGTTACAGATGCATATAGTAATCCCTGGAGAAACCACTAAGAAATGTAAAGAGGTGTCACTTGAATACTAATAAAGGAATTTAGTTATATACCAAAAATGTATTTGTACAAGAATGTTTATATGCCTTTTTGGTCATATAGTTTACAGCAGGGAATAAACTGAATATCCATCTCTATAAAAATAGATGAACAAATTGTATCTCATTCATACAAGAGAATACCATCCAGCCACAGAAAAAAATGAACTACTAAATCACACACTCTGGATGTATCTCATAAACCTGCCAGATAAGACAAGCTTGAAATAAAATAATACGTATTGTATGATGTCAGGCAAAATGAACCAATGGTTAAAAAAAATTTTTTTTTTAATTAAAAAAAGTGGCTGGCCGGGCGCGGTGGCTCACGCCTGTAATCCCAGCACTTTGGGAGGCCGAGGCGGGTGGATCACGAGGTCAGAAGATCGACACCATCCTGGCTACACGGTGAAACCCCCTCTCTGCTAAAAATACAAAAAATTAGCCGGGCGAGGTGGTGGGCGCTTGTAATCTCAGCTATGCGGGAGGCTGAGGCAGGAGAATGGCGTGAACCCCAGGGGGCGGAGCCTGCAGTGAGCCGAGATCGCGCCACTGCACTCCAGCCTGGGCGACAGTAAGACTCTGTCTCAAAAAAAAAATAAATAAAATAAAAAATAAAAATAAAATTAAATTAAAAAAAGAAAAAGAAAAACAAAACAAAAAAATAGCCTGTGGTGAAGAATAAAATTATCTGGAAAAAAGCATGAGGAAATTCTCTGAGAATTTTTTAAAAATCCATTATTGTATGGAGTCACTCATACTAAATATGACATAATCAAACTAAAAATGTAAGGAAATAAGTAGATCCTAAAGCAGTCCAGGTTTTGCTTTCTTCTGTAAACAGCAGATTTTAAAACAAGGAGTTTCCCTCTACTGTAATTCCTTTTTTAAAAAAAATAGGGCCAAGCACAGTGGCTCACACGTGTAATCCTAGCACTTTGGGAGGCCAAGGCGGGCAGATCACCTGAGGTTGGGAGTTCAAGACTAGCCTGGCCATCAAGAAGAAACCCGGTCTCTACTGAAAATACAAAATTAGCCGGCCATGGTGGTGCATGCCTGTAATCTCAGCTACTCAGGAGGCTGAGGCAGGAGAATCGCTTGAACCTGGGAGGCAGAGGTTGCGGTGAGCCAAGATCATGCCATTGCACTCTAGCCTGGGCAACAAGAGCAAAACTCTGTTTCAAAAAAAAAAAATAATAATAATAATAATAATAACCTGAAGTCCTTGTTTTCACTTTACAAAACCCACAGTTCTGCTATTTCACAGTGGGATTTGAGACTAAATAAGTACATTTTTGATGGTGACTGATGCTATCAATGTCTAAAGTTTTGGTCTATCTCTCAAAATTGAGAAGATGACCAAAACGGAGAAATTGTTAAATCAGTTATAGCCTAAAGCTGCCGTCTTTTCTGTTTAATTTTTGTCAATAGGTTTTCTGTACATAGTAAACTGAAACCTAACTGGATATGTAAATAGACTGTAACCCACTCTTCTACCAACTACTGTGTTTTTGGCAATAAAAGAACATCAGCTGTTTAAACCATGTTCGAGTAAGGCAAATCTCAAGCTGTAATCAATCTGGCTGTTTCTGTATCTCACCCCCATTTTCTGTATGTCACTTTGCTTTTTCTGTCCGTAAATCTTTTTTCACCATGTGGCTATGCTGCAGTCTCTCTGAGCCTACTCTGGCTCCACAGGCTGCCCAATTTGCAAATCATTCTTTGCCCATTTAAACTCTTTTAAATTTAATTTTTCTAAAGTATTTTTCTTTTAAAAGTTTTCAAATTTTTTCTATGATGAAAAATAATCTGTTGTTGGGCTTTGATTTTCTAAACTTATCCATCAGCTACAAATACAAAGTATTCTATGTCTTTTTTTTTCTTTTTTGAGATGCAGTTTCGCTCTTGTTGCCCAGGCTGGAGTGCAATGGTGCAATCTCGGCTCACTGCAACCTCCACCTTCTGGGTTCAAGTGATTCTTCTGCCTCAGCCTCCCGAGGAGCTGGATTACAGGCACCCGCCACCATGCCTGGCTAATTTTTTGTGTTTTTAGTAGAGACAGGGTTTCATCATGTTGGCCGGGTTGGTCTTGAATTCCTGACCTCAGGTGATCCACCCACCTCGGCCTCCCAAAGTGCAGGTATTACAGGCTTGAGTCACCATGCCCGGCCAGTATTCTATGTCTTTTTAAAATGCTTCTGCAATTTCTTTTTCTTTTCTTTTTTCTTTTTTTTTTTGAGACAACGTCTTACTCTATCACCCAGGCTGGAGTGCAGTGGTGTATCCAAACATGGCTCACTGCAGCTTGACCTTCCAGACTGAAGCGATCCTTCTGCCTCCACCACCTGAGTAGCTGGGGCTACAGGCATGTACCACCATGTCCGGCTAATTTTTAAATTTTTTTTTTGTGAAGACAGGTTCTTACTATGTCACCCAGGCTGCACTTGAACTCTTGAGCTCATGTAATTGTTCCACATTAGCCTCCCAAAATGCTAGGATTACAGGTGTGAGCCACTGTGCACTTCTGCAAATTCTTGACAGGATTATTCCCAATGATAAACAGTACTATATTGGCACAAATGTAAAAGGAATATAGGCTGGGCGCAGTGGCTCACGTTAGTAATCCCAGAACGTTGGGAGACCAAGGCAGGCAAATTACTTAAGGTCAGGAGCTTGAGACCAGCCTGGCCAACAGGGTGAAACCCCGTCTCTACTACAAATACAAAAATTAGTCAGGTGTGGTGGCAAGTACCTGAAATCCCAGCTACTTGAAAGGCTGCAGCAGGAGAATTATTTGAACTTGGGAGGAGGATGTTACAGTGAGCCGATTGCACTACTGCATTCCAGCCTGGGTGACAGAGCGAGACCCTGTCTCAAAAGAAGTTAAATAGATTAATAAAAAATAAAATAAAAGGAATCTTGCTTCTACTGTGGAAGTGTCACCCTCCAGGACACTTCAAGGGTCTAGGGCAGCTACTTTAGTAGTGTCATCTATGGAGGTGAATGGGCTTTGGAGTCAGACAGAGTTGATCCTGAGTCTCAGCCCAGCCACTTAGTAGCTGTGTGTCTTTGGACAAGATTCTTGATGTGAAAGAGTTCTATAAACCACATATGCAAAACAAACAAAGGCAGAATGATACTGATTTCAAAAATGGTAGCAATTTCTAGTTTTTCCTGTATCCATGCCCATTGTAGGTGCTTTTAAAGCTGTTCCCATCAAGATCCAGAATGTTTTTCAAACCCTAGATTTTGCTGGCCTTATTCACTCAGGGCAGTAGAAACCTGTGAACATGACAATGTACTAGTTTGGGGCCTAGGCCCAA